>NC_042623.1:230470857-230797806 GCF_901001135.1 Rhinatrema bivittatum
CCCCTTATATGGTAAATCTGCCAGGCGTCCTGGACTTCAGGGCGCAGATCAGAGGCACGCAGCCACGCCAACCTGCTGTGGCATTTCTCATGGCCATTTCAAAGACATCATATGCAGAGCAGATTTCGTGCTTACCATATTCAAGGCCCTGCTGCACTACCTTATGGAATTCCTCTGGAATTGCTGTGGGAGGCACTCACTAAACTCCTGGGCCTGTTTCCATAGGTTCCTGGAATACTGACCCATATATAATAGATAACAAGCAATCCTGGCAGTTAACATTACACCCTGAAACACCCAGCGCCCAAAGGCATCAAGAGCTTTGTGCTTCCGCCCCGGGAGGGCTGAAGCATGAGTGCCCAGCCTCTTTACTTTCTTCAAGGCAGACTCTACCACCACAGACTGATGAGGGAGCTGTCTGTGCTCGAAAACCATGGTAGATTGGACTAGGTAAACTGTGTCCGTCTTGAGGTTTTTACTGGTGGCACAGAGATGGGGTGCTCCCAGAGGCAGGCTACCAGCTCCTTGAAGATATCATGGACTGGCATCACCACTACCTCCTTCGGGGCATCCAGGAATTGCAGAATCTTGAGCATTTTGTGGCTAGTGTCTTGCTCCGTTAAGAGCTGAGAAAGCACCTATTCTGCCATGGCCTTTACGAAACTCCAAGGAAAGATCCTCTGGGGGGGGGGGCTCCGAAGGCAAATCCTCCAATTCCTCTGTGGAGGACCTGGATGCCTCCCTTTCCCAGGGGACATAAGGGGCCTCCCCCTCACTGTGTCTGTCCAGGGATGTGTGGGGGGGGGGGGCCAAGCACCCAAATGAGCCCTAAGCGCAAGCCTTGTCAGCACCAAAGCAGGAACTGAGGGCATCAGTAGGCCTGAAGGCCGTAAAAGCGCCGATGGGTCTACTGGCGTCGGGGGGACCGAAGGCACTGAGGGCACCGATTCCGGTGGCCCTGGGAGAGCCGGGAGGTAAAGGGGCACCATGCGCCCACGAGACTCCACCAATAGCCCTTCCTCCTCTGAGGAATCACTCACCGTGATGGGAGCTGGTAGCAGCAGCAGTGATGCTCCCTTTGGCCATGTCGGTAGAACACAGAGCAGCATATCGAGCCACTCCAGCAAAGGTGCAAGCACCAGTGGAATCTGCTCCTGTGGCGGTGGCAGTCCCAGTGGAACCGGAGGCCAGATGCCCTGCTGGGCATGGCCGACCGCCAACCACATACACCTCTCCAACTCCTCCTCAAAAGCAGCAGAGGACAAAATGGCTTGAGGAGGAGGTGGAGGAATTGGAACATCCCCGGACCACTGGAAGACACAGAGCCCTCCACTGGTGTTGGTGGAGGTCACCTAGAGGCTTCAGAAATGGAGAGAATCGCTTCTTCCACCCAAGACCACTTCAGGGAAGCCACCGATGTCAATGCCTGTTCACGGTCTGGTTTGGAGGACGACGACAGATGTTTCCTCAACTTTTCTTGATGGTCATCACGGTCCTTGCACAGAACCGAGAACAGGACGACAGAGAACATGCTCGGTTCCCCGCTCCCACCTTGGGACTGGTTGTAGGAGTGACCCCGAAGGAGGTAGAGGCCAGAACCTCCTTCCCGAGCGGGGTAGAGGTCCCAGATGCAGATGACGGATCCGACCGTTTGAGTCCGAATAACTTCATTTTATCAAGGCCTCCTCAACAGCCCTTAGGGGTCATCTAAGCACAGAGATCACAACCACGGACATCGTGGGATGCCCCCAGGCAGAGGACACAGACCTCATGGGGGTCTGTAATGGACATGGTCCAGCAAAAGACTAACTGGAGAAAATTCTTTTTCACTCAACGCACAATTAAGCTCTGGAATTTGTTGCCAAAGGATGTGGTTAGTGCACTTAGTGTAGCTGGGTTCAAAAAGGTTTGGATAAGTTCTTAGAGACGTCCATTAACTGCTATTAATGAAGTTTACTTAGGGAATAGCCACTGCTATTACTAGCATCAATAGCATGGGAAATACTTAGTGTTTGGATAATTGCCAGGTACTTGTAGCCTGGATTGGCCGCTAGGCACTGAGATACCAGGTCGGAGAGATCTTCCTTGGGAAAGAACCGCCTCATGGTTCGATATGGCTCAATCCCCGAGGGAAGTTCCCCCTCCTCGGGGGGTTCAGACTCGTCCTCCGAGACATCAGGGTCTGCCTGAACCGGACTGCCCGGAGGCGGGTGCCCACGATAAGGGCGCAAAGGTCCAGGGGCAGGATCAGCTGGAGCAGCAGCAGGGCCTGGACGGGAAGCTGATTGCATCTGTACAAAGGCATGGATCCCCTTAAAGAGATCCACCCAGGAAATGGAAGCGGTCTCTAGTCGTCGGGGTACCAGGTCCCCCGGGATCCCAGGTTGTTCGAGACTGCCCGCTAGATCCGAGGTGGCCCCTGGGGAACTGTCAGCAAACCTCGGTTGAGACTGGTCCTGGCCCGAGGCTTCCACTGCCTCCTCACATTGGGCACAAAGGGAGTCTGGCTCCTCGCTGTGCGTGGCTCTAAGTTGGCATGCTGAGCAGAGGCCAAGAGCTTTCACACCGGAATCAGGAGGCGCCACCGCAGGAGACGCTGGGGCGTTCGAATGTTCCATCGTGGTTTGCGAATGTAGCGCTGAAGAATATATGGCAGCAATATACGCTTAATACAATATGCGCTCAATAATATGCGGCAGCAATATACGCTTAATACAATATGCGCGCAATAGTATGCGACAGCAATATACGCTCAATGATATCAATATGCGCTCAATAATATGCGGCAGCAATATACGCTCAATGATATCCAATATGCGCTCAATAATATGCGGCAGCAATATACGCTCAACAATATGCGTTCAGCAATATACGCTCAATGATATCCAATATGCGCTCAATAATATGCGCTTAATCCTATACAGGCGCCTATCATGGGCGCTCAATACCTGAACAAGGCCGACAAAATGGCAACCTCCACGGCGTGCCGCATACAGGCAACGCCGCCGATCCTCGTCGACCAAAAATAAGAGATGTACGCCTTACCTGATCCTCGGCGCTTCCCGGTTGGAACCCGGGCGGTCTCCGGCTGCGGGGGGAGAGGGGAAATACCTTCACTGCCACGCTTGAGGAAATGCATCCGCTGCCTCTAAGCCGCCGAACTCGTCTCACTCGGGGCTAAGTCCACGCCGGGACCGAGGCGCTCTCAGCCCGACCCGAGCCCTTCACGCTTGGGGGCTAGATCCCTGCCGCGATTCGGCCACTGGACCGAGGCCTAGACCTCCGAGGGATCGCGGAAATCACCCCGGGAAACTCAACTGGGGAAGGGACCCAAGGGTATCACCGCAGGAGTGCGGGGCTCGATGTTCCTGTAGAAATTTAGTAAGTAGAATATTGAAGTAGAAAATAGAAAGTAGAAAGTAGTATTGGAAAACACGCTCAGCGAGCGTGCAGGCACTCCAAACTGCTTTGGAGACGGAAATTACTGAGTTGCTTCGCTTCCTGTGGGGGTATATGTACCCGTGCTGACGTCAGATCCGTCTCCAACTGCTAGCACGAGCACACTGTACCCATTTGTTCTGAGTCCATCTGGCTACACGCTAGGAAATAAATTAGTTTTAAATTAGGGAAAGAGTGGATGATTTTTGCTGCTACAGACCTTTACATTTTACTGTAGGTGAGATTTCTTGTGTATGTACACTGGTAAAGCAAAAGCTAGGAGTACAGTATGATAAGCTATCTTTTAAAGTTCACAATTTCCTTGATGGTGCAGAGGGTGTTTTTGAAATTAAAAGAACTAAAGAGAATCAGGGGTTGGGTGAACTCTCAGTTATTTTGGATAATAATACAGGCATTGGTGATGCTAGTGTTCAATTGTTGTAATGGAGTCTTGATGGGGCAACAGTAAAGAATATTCGGCTCCAGGTAATGCAGAACATAGCAGCTAGGTTGGATTTTGGTTGCCCAAGACGACTTAGTGCTAGACCACTCAAATGAATTACACTGGCTCCCCATTAGGAAAAGGGTAAAATTTAAGAAAATTGACCCTGATGTATAAGGTGGCCCGGGATGAGAGAGCTAGTTATTTATACAGACAAGTGAGGTGGGATGGAGATCTGTGCTTAGGACAGGTCTGGATTCAGCTCTCTTTCCACATGGCCTTCATTTTTAATGACACCACGTTTAGGACAATGCATCTGCATCGATGCATGGTCCAGATGCGGCACAGAATGCACCAATGCTTCATCCCCCGACTTGTGCATAGAGGCCCGCACCAATGCATCAAGGCTTCTTTGACGCCTTTTTGGATGCCTTCAACACATCTTGTTCTACCTTACTTATGCGTCGATCTTCCAGCGGCAACAACACATCTGCTTCGGGTCATTTTGCAAGCCGGTCCCCTGGTCCAGATTTGGGTTTCTTAGGTGCCGGAGCAACCTCAGGCCCTGAAAAAGCTGGGCATTTCTTTCCCTTAGGTTCAACAGAAAAGGCCCTCCTGGTTACCTCATGGGAAGCGGATTTTGGCCCTAGGAACAAATGCTCGGCACACCTGGGTGAGGAGGCATAACTACCTAAAGCCGATGAGTTGCATTCTCGGTCCCGAAGACTGGTAATCTTCGCTGCTCTCTGTCTCCTCGCCCTGGAAGACATGCAGCCGCAAACTTTACACAGGCTGCCTGGTCATGATCTGGAACCATGCACATATAACAATAATTGTGATTGTTAGTGACAGACATTATGTGTCCGCACTGACAATAGTTAAAGCCGGGTTTTTTCGCCGACATGATAGCACTGAAAAGTGCTGTTTGGGGATCACTAGTGCGATGAGACAAAAAAAAGAAGTAATGAAAAAACTGAACAGACGCGCAGTGAAGCACTGAGCGTAGAAAACAAACTGAAGAAACTGGTTTTGCACAGGAAGTGCTGCACAGGCACAGCAAATCAAAACTTTGACTTGAAGAGAATGTCTGCGAGAGTGCACTGTTGACGTCACCCAAATAGCATGGCTAATTCATCCTCCTTATCGACGGAAAACAAAGATAACCGCAGGATTTGTGGAGAGAGAGGAGTTTTACAGCTGCAACTTTTCATCATGTTTGTTAACTAGTCAAAAGAGCTTCTGCTATTCTAGCACAGGAAGCTAAATGCAACCAGCTGAACACATCATGCACTTCTGCAAAAACCTGACTTATAGTATGGGCAGAGAAAAAGGATGACAATAAGGTGTGAATTCACTCCCTCTCAATCCCTGGACTAAGTATTAGCAAAACTAATTCCTAGACTACCCCTTGTCTCTTGGCCAGTTACCTACAATGCAAAGGCTATAATTTTCTCTACAGGTGCCAACACTAAACTGGGGGAAGGGACAGACAAAACACTATTGGTGTTTTTATCAGAAGTGGCTACAATTGTTCCAGGACGTTTTTACCACCAAATGTCTTTACCCATTTTTCTATAGTACTTGCAAATTCTCTCTTATGCCATAGAGTGGCATTTGGAGCACTTTGTTTAGAATATATTGCTGATCACCATCCCTCACATGCCCAGTCACATCAATGTTAATATACATTGTAGGAGATGATCTAACATTATTTAACTACTTTTCACAAATCTTGTGTTAAATTGGCATTAAGGATCCAATGTTACAGCATAAAGCTAGGAAACTTGTGTTGAAAGTGGATCAAGAGATGGATCTAAAATGTGCCTACCAATCTATTCTACGGTTTCTCAGCCATAACAATGACAGGCAGCATTTGCTCAGAACGAGTCTGCATGAATTGAACCTTTGCTATAAAATTGCTAGAAACAGTGCTGCACCATTGCTACAAATGCATTTGCAGTCATAGCATCAATGTTTCATGTGCTGTTACTAGCTGCACACTAATCGCTTCCAGTGAGGTAATTGTGCTACTCAGTAGCATCTAACAAAAAGGAGTTTTGTCATCAAAAGCTTGTCTCAACAAAACTGGTTAGTCTACAGCAGAGGTTCTCAACCTTTTTTTGGTCTGGACACACCTGACAGATGGTTCTCACATGCGTGACATGTGACCATCACGAGGCTAAATGTAAACATGCACTCTGCATTCACAGCAATCCCCTCAACCCCCAGCAATGAGTGCAGAGCAGATCTAGGGCATTACCCTGTACAACTCGCCATACAAAAAAGATATTCTGGTTCTGATGACATCTCAGGAACAGCAAAACAAACTCCCTTTACTACCAAGCACAATAGCCTTCCCTATGAAAAGACAGTAATTTACCACTAATGCATGTCCAATTGAGAAAACACAACAAATAAGATTGATACCATTGCCTACATGCTAGTAAAATACCTCACCTCAGTCACACACCCAGAACTGACCTTCACCAAGTACAGAAAAACCACAAATTATAAATATGGAGACAGAAACTGGAATGGAAAACCAAAAAAGCCACTCTGCATAGAGTGCAAACCTGAAGATATTGAAAGAGAAATATAGCACCTAACAGACTCTCAGGATTTGCAATAATGCACACAAACTAACCCGCATAAAGTTACACCTGTATTATGGAACACACTCAAACAGTAACAACCCTATCTAAGAAATACAACTATTAAACCAGGCCCTAAACACTAATACATTTCCTATTGGGAAAACAGAATAAACCAAGCTACTATAAGAGCCCCACACAGAAATAATTGTAAAGCTATACTAAAAATGTTACAAAACAGCTGCTGAACAGAATATCCAACAATTAAAAACTCATAAAAATTATTAAACATGTCCAAATATCAATAAAATATTTCAAAACAGCAGACATCACATAATACCCAATAATTAAAATGGCAGCCAATCAAGAAAAATAAAATTTAAAGCGCCACCTTTATTTACCCTCTCCAGCAACTCTCCTACTCCTTTCCCTTCCAGGCCAATAGCACTCACCAGAAGCAGCAAGGGCTGCTGAAGCTCTGTCCTCACAGTCCTCTTCCTTAGCGCCCACAACCAGTCACTCACTCACTCACACATACACACACACCCCCAATTAGACCCCACGACCAGTCTCGATCTTCCTGACCAGTCTCTCTCTCTCTCACATATGCACACTAGTCATCTTCCTGACCAGTCTCTCTCAATCACACACAAATGCTCTCGCACCCATGCACACCAGCTCTCACCCAGGCACCCAGTCACACCCACACCCACACACCATCTCTCACCCAGGCACCCAGTCACACCCATACACACTCACTATCTCTCACCCAGGCACCCAGTCACACCCATAGACACACACCATCTCTCACCCAGGCACCCATTCACACCCACACTATCATCTCTCACCCAGGCACCCATAACACACACACTATCTCTCACCCAGGCACCCCATTCACACCCACACTCACCATCATCATCATCTTCTTCCTTCACGGCAGGGATGGGCTCCAGTTTCGCTGTGGCTTTACTCCGGCAGGTCTTCTTTTTTCGCTGCCACAGGGATGGGCTCCCCTGGTGGCCTCGGTCGGGTTTCCTCTTTGCTGCCACGGGGATGGGCTCCCATGGCGGCCTTGCTTCGTCGGGGTCGTGTTTTCCTCTTCACTACCATGGGGATGGGCTCCTGTGGCAGCCATGCTTAGTCTGGGTTCGACGCTGACATTCCTCCCACCCTACCCCCGAGTTATGCGATGCCTGCCTCACAGTCCAATCAAAGGCTTCCTCCCTTCTTCCTACTTCCACTGGCAGGTAGAAGGGAGGAGGCTTCCCATTGGGCAGTGGGGGCAGGAAGAAAGGCTTCCAATTGGCCCGCAGGGTCTGGAAAAAGGGAGAAGGAAAGTACACTGGGACAGTGGGACACCGGGAGACGCGACACACCGGCCGGTGTTTGGCGACACACTGGTGGGTCACAACACACTGGTTGAGAAGCGCTGGTCTACAGAACACCATCAGCTTGCCATTTTGGCACTAATTATTAATGATCTATTATTATAATTTGTTACAATACCTTTTTTTTTTTTTTTAATTTTAAAGAAATGCACCCAAGACAGTGCACATGTTAAATTTTTGCTTAATTTTATCTTAATATATAAAAAAAGGTTTAAGAACTGCTTGCACAATAATTATATGACTAGATTCATATCAAACGGACATTATTACCATATGTTTTCTATAACTAACAACATTGCAGGTAATACTTTACAAAACCAAGTCTATGTTCATATATAAACAAAAAACAATTAAATGAGTTAGGACACTTGCGACACCAGAAAACTGATACACACAGATAACACTACTTAACTATACAAGTGGTTTTTGTTACAGAAGAAAAAATGTAGCAAAGAACATAGTTAAAGCACCTAAAATGGTTTAAAAATCAAGCAAATAAAAGAAAAAAAAACTGTAAATGAAAGATGTTTATCATTAGAACAGAGCAGGTGTAAATGGACTGACAGTTCCCATACTGAAACAATTTTCAAGTAGGAAGAAAACTAGTCCTTTTATGAGTTAACAGTAGTATACTGGATACATGCCATACTTCACACTTCTGCTGCTGTCAGACATGGTGAGATAAAGGGAAATAGGATATGGGAACATGTAGTTCCTGCACCAGACAATAGTACAGTAACAGATACATTTCTCAAAAATGAAATTAATTATGAGCAGAAAATACAAAAATGTAGTGAAGAAGAGAAAGTATTGACAAAAAAAAAAAGTTAATGAGTCTATTGGCTGAATTCCCCATCATTAAACTGATCAAAGTCTCATCGGAAGGGCAGCAGCTGTCATCCAACCACAGCACAAAAGCTGCGTTCTCTATAGACAGCAGAATGAATTAGCCATGAAACATGGGTGACGTCATTTGAATGTGCTATACAGACTCTTCTCTCTAGCTCAACAGAGCTTTTAGAATGAGCATGAGCCAGAGTTTCCGCATGAAACATAGAAATGACGGCAGAAGACGACCAAACGGCCCATCCAGTCTGCCCAGCAAGCCACACAGTTTATCCATTCTCCCCCCCCCCCCTTTTTCTCCCTCCCACCCAACTCCCACCCCTCCACCATGCAGAGAGCAGCACCGTATCTGCATCCCGGTGCTGCTCTCTGCAGCACCGGGATGCAGGGGTAGCATCCGCCGCAACAAGCAGGCCACACCCCTGCCCCATACTCTTACCCACCCCTGCTTTGTTTGTTTGTTTTTTGTTTTTGGTTTTTTTTTGGAGATGGCAGCCCTCCGTGAAGGCGGAACACCAACCACTGGCATCCCGCTCCGTGAATGCCTCCGTGAATGCCTCTGTGGCTACTACCGCTCCGTGCAGTGTTTTGCTGCCTGAAGGTGGAACACCAACTACTGGCCACTGGCATCCCGCTCCGTGAATGCCTCTGTGGCTTCTGCCGCTCCGTGCAGTGTTTTGCTGCCTGAAGGTGGAACACCAACTACTGGCCACAGGCATCCCGCTCCGTGAATGCCTCTGTGGCTACTGCCGCTCCGTGCAGTGTTTTGCTGCCTGAAGGTGGAACACCAACTACTGGCCACTGGCATCCCGCTCCGTGAATGCCTCTGTGGCTTCTGCCGCTCCGTGCAGTGTTTTGCTGCCTGAAGGTGGAACACCAACTACTGGCCACTGGCATCCCGCTCCGTGAATGCCTCTGTGGCTACTGCCGCTCCGTGCAGTGTTTTTGCTGCCTGAAGGTGGAACACCAACTACTGGCCACTGGCATCCCGCTCCGTGAATGCCTCTGTGGCTACTGCCGCTCCGTGCAGTGTTTTGCTGCCTGAAGGTGGAACACCAACTACTGGCCACTGGCATCCCGCTCCGTGAATGCCTCTGTGGCTACTGCCGCTCCGTGCAGTGTTTTGCTGCCTCCTCTTTATTTACGCCCACTAGAATTGATGAATCCACAGTGTTTATCCCACGCCCCTTTGAAGTCCTTCACAGTTTTAGACTTCACCACTTCCTCCGGAAGGGCATTCCAGGCATCCACCACCCTTTCCGTGAAGAAATACTTCCTGACATTGGTTCTTAGTCTTCCTCCCTGGAGCCTCAGCTCGTGACCTCTGGTTCTGCTGATTTTTTTCCGACGGAAAAGGTTTGTCGTTGTCTTTGGATCATTAAAGTTTTTCAAGTATCTGAAAGTCTGAATCATATCACCCCTGCTCCTCCTTTCCTCCAGGGTGTACATATTTAGATTCTTCAATCTCTCCTCGTATGTCATCCGATGAAGATCCTCCACCTTCCTGGTCGCCCTTCTCTGCACCGCTTCCATCTTGTCTTTGTCTCTTTGTAGATACGGTCTCCAGAACTGAACACAGTACTCCAGGTGAGGCCTCACCAAGGACCTGTACAAGGGGATAATCACTTCCCTTTTCTTACTCAATATTCCTCTCTCTATGCAGCCCAGCATTCTTCTGGCTTTTGCTATCGCCTTGTCGCATTGTTTCGCAGACTTCATATAATTAGACACTATCACCCCAAGGTCCCTCTCCTGCTCCGTGCACATCAGCCTTTCCCCCCCCATCGAATACAGTTCATTCTGATTTCCACTCCCCATATGCATGACTTTGCACTTCTTGGCATTGAATCTCAGCTGCCATATCTTCGACCACTCTTCCAGTTTCCTTAAATCCCGTCTCATTCTCTCCACTCCTTCCGGTGTGTCCACTCTGTTGCAGATCTTAGTGTCATCCGCAAAAAGACAAACCTTACCTTCTATCCCGTCCGCAATGTCGCTCACAAAGATATTGAACAGGACCAGTCCCAACACCGATCCTTGCGGTACACCACTCAAAACCGCTCTCTCTCTTCAGAGAAGGTTCCATTTACCATCACACATTGTCTTCTGTCCGTCAACCAATTTGCAATCCAGGTCACCACCTCGGCACTCACTCCTAAGCTTCTCGTTTTATTCACCAGTCTCCTGTGCGGAACCGTATCAAAAGCTTTGCTGAAATCCAAGTAGATGACATCGAGCGCTCTTCCTTGATCCAATTCCTTGGTTACCCAGTCAAAAAAGTCAATCAGATTTGTCTGACAGGATCTTCCCCTGGTGAATCCATGTTGCCTCTGGTCCATCAATTCTCCGGACTGTAGATAGTTCACTATTCTCTCTATCAGCAGTGACTCCATTACTTTTCCCACCACCGAAGTGAGGCTAACCGGTCTGTAGTTGCCAGCCTCCTCTCTGTTCCCACTCTTGTGAAGCGGGACCACCACCGCTCTTCTCCAATCTCTTGGTACCACTCCCGTTTCTAGGGATCTATTGAATAGGTCACACAGCGGACCCGCCAGAACATCTCTGAGCTCCCTCAGTATCCTTGGATGAGTATGGCCTCACAAGCTTCCTCTGTTCATTTGTAGCTAAGCTCCAATCTGGCAGTCTAGTCTCCAGGGAGGCTGTTGCTGTGTACAGAGAACACCATTTACATTAAGAAAATATGCTTTTCTCTGTCAAAAAGCAGGGATGAATTAACCATGACACATGAGACGCCTCAAGCTGAGGGATGCAACCCAGTTCCCCCATGCGGAGTGGACTAGTTGGAAGAGAAGTTACATAAAACTGCTTGCCCCAAAATGAGTTAACTCTTGAGAGATTGTCCCGACAGTAGTGGGATGTGAAAGTATGAAGAGATAACCAGGTCACAGCAGCTTTGCAAATGTCGCCGATGAAGACATCTCTCAGGTGAGGGATTGAAGTAGCCATAGCTCTAAACTGATGAGCATTGATGCAGTCTGGGATTTGAAGCCAGCCAGAGCACAATGCAATCTGCCAGCCAGTTAGAAATGGTACATTTAGTAACATAGTAATGAGGGTAGAAAAGGACCACATGGTTTCTTCCAGTCTGCTCAGCAAACCTATGGTAGTAACTGCCACTCCGTGCAGTTATCCCCAAGCCCTATGATAACCTGTAAAAAATTACTCCTAGCAATCTTTTTCTAAGTGATAAGCCTTCTTGAAAATTCTGACTGCTTGTTGAAGTGCTTTGCTTATGGACCTGGCTGGAGAAGCAGTCCCGTGCTTTTTTCCTTATGTCTGCATATCAGCACCAACAGTAGCAACCACCACACCCAATCTATTAAGGGTACAAGACAGAAACAGCTGAGAAGCTCGATGGGGAGACTGTCCTCCTCAGGTAGAAGGCCATGTCTCTTCTTCAGTCCAGTGGGCCTTAAAAATAAATACCTGTGTTCTTTCCATTACATTTTTATATTCCACTTTTTATCACATCAAAGTATACATCAAAGCAGATTACACTCAGGTACTATAGGTGGAGGTACGACAATTGATTGGTTTAATTGAAACAGAAATTACTTTAGACAAACTTAGGATGGTTATGGAGAACGATACTGTTGTGGATAAAACCAAAGATATGGAAAGTAAGACACTAAGGCCTGACATTCACTGGCACATCTAGCCGAAGTAATGGCTAGCACAAACACTATTTTCCATGTATGGAACTGTGATGACAACTCGAGTGGCTGAAAAAGAGGTTTCATGAGTTGTCAGGACCACATTGAGATCCCACAGAGCAGCAGGTTTTGAAACTGGTTTGGTGTAATAAGCCTCTCAAATTTGGAAACCAACAGATAAAGATAGGTTTGTTTTCTACTTGCATGTGGTAGGCTATAATAGCACTGAGATGGACTCCCATAGATAAGGTACTGAGACCAAACATAGACAAGCACATCTGGGTTCATCTACCACTGAAGGGATGACTTCATCATCCAGGTTATGCAGACTGGCCTCATGATGGACTGAGTCAACTGATTCCACTACAGACGAAGGCCCCATTGCTGAGATCTCATGTTAAGAAGTATGAAGAGTACCATGTGTACTGCTGCAGCCATGTGGTCCAGAACCACTAGAACAGCACAGGCCATGGTTTGTGAGTGGAGTGAAGAGTCAGAGGCAAAACCCTATCAACTAGCAAGAATGCTCTCTCCTCCAACAAATCTATCCATGCTCCAATAAATTTGATCCATTTGGATTAGAACAACATCAAATGAGGTAGTAGATAAGAAATATTAAGGACTGGATAAGGTCAATTATTCTGTCTTGGGCGCTGAGAACTCTTTCGAGATAAGCCCATTGCAATCCAGTTTTCCAGGTATGGAAAGACAGCAATCTCTTGGTGATAGAGAAACACCAGCACCACCCCACTAAACACTTTGTGAAGACCCTCAGGGCCACAGAGAGAAAAAAATGGAAGGACTTTGAACTAGGAATGTGCAATTGTTTAGGACAAATTAGGCAATTTCAACAAAATTGCCTAATTCGTCCTGGTTCAGGGAACCCGAAAACCGAACAAATTTTCCCGAATTTCAGGAAAATTCGGTTTTCGAGTTAGCGTGCACTAACAAATTTTAAAGGCCCAAACCGCGGGAAATATGAAATTTCCCGCAGCAGGCTGAAAGGCTTTGCACATCTCTACTTTGAACTGATAGTAGAACTCATCCACCACAAAACAAAGGAAATTGCAGTGGGTCTAATGGACCGTGATGTGGGTGTGCACATCCTTCTAAGTCCAGGGAACACATCCAGTCCTCCTGCTGAATGAAAGAGGAAGATGGTGTGGAATGAGTTTACCTTGAGCTTCTCCTATAGAATGTTATCATTCAGTTTCCATATATTCAGGATAAGTATACTGACTTCTTGGGAATAAGGAAATATTGGAAGTAAAACCTCTAGCCATAGTCAGATCGTCTTCCTGCGATACCCCCAGAGGGCTCCAGGAGGTTGATCCACAGCTGCCCTTGTAATGTGAGAGGCAGGATGGAGCATATTGCATCCTGGTTATAGAGCCTGGTATCAGAAATTGGAAGGAGTCCTCTGAAGACCTGGTGGGCCTAGGATCTGGATAGAAAAGGTGAGGTTGCATTAGTATCTTCCTAACCAGAAAGGAGGAAGGGGCTTGAACAGAACTCCCCTACGCTGTCCCCAGATCACTAGCATCTTCTGGTGAATGAAAAGTTGAAGATGTGTCAACAGTTAATCCCAAATGTTTCAGCAGCACTGAGCACTTCAAAAATGCCAAGCACTCCAATGATGCCAAATGCACCGACAGCACTGGTTGTCTTGTCGGTGCTACGTGCACAGATAGTACCAAATGCTTCCTGTGGCCTGCTCATTTAGAAGCAGATGTCTATGAAGATAGCAGTACTTTTTGCATAGAACTTAGAAGCCCACACGAGGGATAAGGTCCAGGAATGCAGCACAGACACAGGGTGCTCTGGAACCCCACACTTCTTTGATTTGCTCAACTCCAACACCCCAGATGACAGTATAAAAATTTGGAGAGAAAGTCTGTGCAGCTGCGAGCAAACTGACAGGTCGATACAGTTATGCCGCGTTAGAAAGAGTGCGGCAGTGCCAGGCGCACCCTCGCTCCCCACACGCACAGTTCTCTTCACCTGCCGCTCGATACTCTCTTCAAATTGCATGCAAATGCATGCCGTGTCTGTGAAGCGTTAGGCGAAGGTTAGGCCCGCGCAACCCATTTTACTGTATAGAGCGCCTATACAGTATCCTGGGTGCGCGGGCCTAACGCTTCACGGCCACGCTGGTATCTGTCATTTCAAATGTCATTTCAAATGTCAGGTACCGGGAAGTGGACAGTTATGTTCTCCGATGCTCGGCAAACTTTCCCCCAGCCCCCGCTCACCTGCCCTGGCCGCGTCCAGTCTCCGGTGCAGCCCCAGTCCTGTCCCCTCCTCCCGAAGCAAAAAAAAAAACAAAACCGAAAAAGTAGCAAGAGAGCGAGGGGAGAGACGGGCAATCCTAGGCTCGGGCCTGCTAGCCCCTTCTCCTCTCCTCCCGAAGCAGGGCGCGAAAAGCAGCCTTGCTCCGGGAGGAGGGGGGGGCAGTTTAAAGCGACGAAGCGACTTACTTTTGCAGCCCCCCCCCCTCCGAACATCGGCGACGACCGCGGCTCCAGCCTCCAGCTGTCAAACAGACGCATCGCACGTGGGAAAGCGGCCCCTATGCGTGCAATTGGCTGCTCAAGACGTGACGTCACGACGTTTTGGCGTCACGGCATGTGATGTGACGTCACGTCTTGAGCAGCCAATTGCACGCATAGGGGCCGCTTTCCCACTTGCGATGCGTCTGTCTGACAGCTGGAGGCAGGAGCTGCGGTCGTCGCCGATGTCCGGAGGGGGGGGGCTGCAAAAGTAAGTCACTTCGTCGCTTTAAACTGCCCCCCCCCCCCCCCCACCTCCCAGAGCAAGGCTGCTTTTCGCGCCCTGCTTCGGGAGGAGAGGAGAATGGACTAGCAGGCCCGAGCCTAGGATTGCCCGGTCGTCGTCGCTGATGTCCGAAGGGGGCGGCTGCAAAAGTAAGTCGCTTCGTCGCTTTAAACTGCCCCCCCCCCTCCTCCCGGAGCAAGGCTGCTTTTCGCACCCTGCTTCGGGAGGAGAGAACAAGGGACTGCAGGCCCGAGCGTAGGATTGCCCGTCTCTCCCCTCGCTCTCTTGGTACTTTTTTTTCGGGTTTTTTTTTGCTTCGGGAGGAGGGGACAGGACTGGGGCTGCACCGGAGACCGGACGCGGCCAGGGCAGGTGAGTGGGGGCTGGGGGAAAGTTTGCCGTCTACCCTTACCCCTGCCTCTAACGCTGGGGTAAGGGTAGGCGGTAAGTTAGCAGGGTAAACGCGCGGCAAAACGGCAGGGTAAAAAAGCGATAGTCGGGGCGCGCGTTACTGTATGGGAGGGAATAGCTAATTCGCTCGTTTACATTTAATATACATGCCGCGGGCGGAAGGGGTCACCCGGGGATTTTAAGAGGCGGTAGGGATGAGTTAAAGGAGATAGTGTATCGCGGGAAGGGCTAACGCGGCCGGAAAGTGAGTAGAAGGCGAGTTAGGAGCAGGGTAACCACGGCCGCACTTTACTGTATCGATCTGTGAGGAAGCTCACAAGGCAGTACTCGTATAGAAACTCATGCACCTGCTTAGTAGTTTCTAAATGCTCTACTGAGCTAGAGAGAAAGGTCCATTTAGCCCCAGATATCACCCCCCATGTGTCATGGCTAATTAAACCCTACCTGTCAACAGAAAAAACTCATGTCTATTGCATTACATACAGGAAAATTGTGTATTGTCATGTAACTCAAAATAGTTTAAATGATAATCATAGTTAATATCAAACCAGGGCTATCAGAAGAAAATAAATTTAAGGGAAGGGTGTGGTACCACATCCAGAGCTCCAAGATAAGAACATACATCGATAATGGGGTACACAAACAGTAATAAGAACATGCCATACTGGGTCAGACAAAGGGTCCATCAAGCCCAGCACCCTGTTTCCAACAGTGGCCAATCCAAGCCATAAGAACCTGGCAAGTACCCAAAAACTAAGTCTATTCCATGTTACCATTGCTAATAATAGAAGTGGCTATTTTCTAAGTCAACTTAATTAATAGCAGATAATGGACTTCTCCTCCAAGAACTTATCCAATCCTTTTTTAAACACAGATATACTAACTGCACTAACCACATCCTCTGGCAACAATTCCAGAGTTTAATTGTGCATTGAGTAAAAAAGAACTTTCTCCAATTAGTTTTAAATGAGCCACATGCTAACTTCATGGAGTGCCCCTTAGTCTTTCTATTATCTGAAAGAGTAAATAACTGATTCACATCTACCCGTTCTAGACCTCTCATGATTTTAAACACCTCTATCATATTCCCCCCTCAGCCGTCTCTTCTCCAAGCTGAAAAGTCCTAACCTCTTTAGTCTTTCCTCATAGGGGAGTTGTTCCATTCCCCTTATCATTTTGGTAGCCCTTCTCTGTACCTTCTCCATCGCAATTATATCTTTTTTGAGATGCGGCGACCAGAATTGTACACAGTATTCAAGGTGCGGTCTCACCACGGAGCGATACAGAGGCATTACATTTTCCGTTTTATTCACCATTCCCTTTCTAATAATTCCCAACATTCTGTTTGCTATTTTGACTGCCACAGCACACTGAACCAACGATTTCAATGTGTTATCCACTATGACGCCTAGATCTCTTTCTTGGGTTGTAGCACCTAATATAGAACCTAACATTGTGTAACTATAGCATGGGTTATTTTTCCCTGTATGAAACATAGAAACATAGAAATGACGGCAGAAGAAGACCAAATGGCCCATCCAGTCTGCCCAGCAAGCTTCCCTCATTTTTTCTCTCATACTTATCTGTTTCTCTTAGCTCTTGGTTCTAATTCCCTTCCACCCCCGCCATTAATGTACAGAGCGGTGATGGAGCTGCATCCAAGTGAAATATCTAGCTTGATTAGTTAGAGGTAGTAGGGGTAGTACCGCCGCAATAAGCAAGCTACACCCATGCTTATTTGTTTTTACCCAGATTATGTTATACAGCCCTTATTGGTTGTTTATCTTCTCCCCTGCCGTTTGAAGCAGGGAGCTATGCTGGATATGTGTGAGGGTATCAGTTTTTTTCTTCTCCCCTTGCCGTTTGAAGCAGAGAGCTATGCTGGATATGCATCGAAAGTGAAGTATCAGGCACATTTGGTTTGGGGTAGTAACCGCCGTAACAAGCCAGCTACTCCCCGCTTTGTGAGTGTGAATCCTTTTTTCTTCTCCCCTGCTGTTGAAGTTATGCTGGATATGTGTGAAGTATCAGTTTTTCTTTTCCCCTGCCGTTGAAGCAGAGAGCTATGCTGGATATGCATCGAAAGTGAAGTATCAGGCACATTTGGTTTGGGGTAGTAACCGCCGTAACAAGCCAGCTACTCCCCGCTTTGTGAGTGTGAATCCTTTTTTCTTCTCCCCTGCCGTTGAAGTTATGCTGGATATACGTGAAGTATCAGTTTTTCTTCTCCCCTGCTGTTGAAGCAGAGAACTATGCTGGATATGCATTGAAAGTGAAGTATAAGAATGGAGTGATCAAGCTAGTTGAAAGGCATCAGGAATAGAGGAAGGTGGAGGTAGTAATTTGGATATTTGGTTTGGGGTAGTAACCGCCGTAACAAGCCAGCTACTCCCGTCTTTGTGAGTGCAAATCCTTTTTTCCACATTTCCTCTTGCTGTTGAAGCTTAGAGTGATGGAGTCACAGTAACCATGTGTATGTTTATTGAATAAGGGTATTGTCTCCAGGCAGTAGCCATCATTCTGGCGAGTCACCTACTCTTCATTGGCGGCCTCTTGACTTTATGGATCCACAGTGTTTATCCCACGCCCCTTTGAAGTCCTTCACAGTTCTGGTCTTCACCACTTCCTCCGGAAGGGCATTCCAGGCATCCACCACCCTCTCCGTGAAGAAATACTTCCTGACATTGGTTCTGAATCTTCCTCCCCTGGAGCTTCAAATCGTGACCCCTGGTTCTGCTGATTTTTTTTCTTATGGTAAAGGTTTGTCGTTGCCTTTGGATCATTAAAACCTTTCAAGTATCTGAAAGTCTGTATCATATCACCTCTGCTCCTCCTTTCCTCCAGGGTGTACATATTTAGATTCTTCAATCTCTCCTCGTACGTCATGCGATGAAGATCCTCCACCTTCCTGGATGCCCTTCTCTGTACCGCTTCCATCTTGTCTTTGTCTTTTTGTAGATACGGTCTCCAGAACTGAACACAGTACTCCAGGTGAGGCCTCACCAAGGACCTGTACAAGGGAATAATCACTTCCCTTTTCTTACTCGATATTCCTCTCTCTATGCAGCCCAGCATTCTTCTGGCTTTTGCTATCGCCTTGTCGCATTGTTTCGCAGACTTCATATCATTAGACACTATCACCCCAAGGTCCCTCTCCTGCTCTGTGCATGTCAGCCTTTCCCCCCCCCCCATCGAATACAGTTCATTTGGATTTCCGCTCCCCATATGCATGACTTTGCACTTCTTGGCATTGAATCTCAGCTGCCATATCTTCGACCACTCTTCCAGTTTCCTTAGATCCCGTCTCATTCTCTCCACTCCTTCCGGCGTGTCCACTCTGTTGCAGATCTTAGTGTCATCCGCAAAAAGACATACCTTACCTTCTATCCCGTCTGCAATGTCGCTCACAAAGATATTGAACAGGACCGGTCCCAACACCGATCCTTGCGGTACACCACTTAAAACCGCTCTCTCTTCAGAGAAGGTTCCGTTTACCATCACACATTGTCTTCTGTCCGTCAACCAATTTGCAATCCAGGTCACCACCTTGTCACTCACTCCCAAGCTTCTCGTTTTATTCACCAGTCTCCTGTGCGGAACCGTATCAAAAGCTTTGCTGAAATCCAAGTATATGACATCGAGCGCTCTTCCTTGATCCAATTCCTTGGTTACCCAGTCAAAAAAGTCAATCAGATTTGTCTGACAGGATCTTCCCCTGGTGAATCCATGTTGCCTCTGGTCCATCAATTCTCCGGACTGTAGATAGTTCACTATTCTCTCTTTCAGCAGAGACTCCATTACTTTTCCCACCACCGAAGTGAGGCTAACCGGCCTGTAGTTGCCAGCCTCCTCCCTGTTCCCACTCTTGTGAAGCGGGACCACCACCGCTCTTCTCCAATCTCTCGGCACCACTCCCGTTTCTAGGGATCTATTGAACAGGTCACACAGCGGACCCGCCAGAACATCTCTGAGCTCCCTCAATATCCTTGGATGAATCCCATCAGGCCCCATGGCTTTGTCCACTTTCAGGTTCTTTAGCTCTTCCCACACATTTTCTACTGTAAAAGGATTTTCATCTATTCCACTTCCCTCCAGTTTCTTGTTGTGTAGAGATGGTCCTTCTCCAGGGTCTTCTTTAGTGAACACAGAGCTGAAGTATTCGTTTAATATATCTGCCATTTCTTCGTCTGTCTCCACACATTGATCATTACCACCTTTCAATTTCACTATACCACTTTGGACCTTTCTCTTTTCGCTGATGTATCTGAAAAATGTTTTGTCGCCATTTTTTATCTCCTTGGCAATCCTCTCTTCTGCTTGATTTTTTGCCAACTTGATTGTTTTCTTCGTCTCCCTCAGTTGATACAAATATTCTTCTTTGTGCTCCTCCCTTTGGGATCACCTTGCACTTATCCACATTAAATTTCATCTGCCATTTTGATGCCCAATTTTCCAGTCTCACAAGGTCTTCCTGCAATTTATCACAATCTGCTTGTGATTTAACTACTCTGAACAATTTTGTGTCATCTGCAAATTTGATTATCTCACTCATCGTATTTCTTTCCAGATCATTTATAAATATATTGAAAAGTAAGGGTCCCAATACAGATCCCTGAGGCACTCCACTGCCAACTCCCTTCCACTGAGAAAATTGTCCATTTAATCCTACTCTCTGTTTCCTGTCTTTTAGCCAGTTTGCAATCCACGAAAGGACATCGCCACCTATCCCATGACTTTTTACTCTTCCTAGAAGCCTCTCATGAGGAACTTTGTCAAACGCCTTCTGAAAATCCAAGTATACTACATCTACCGGTTCACCTTTATCCACATGTTTATTAACTCCCTCAAAAAAGTGAAGCAGATTTGTGAGGCAAGATTTGCCTTGGGTAAAGCCATGCTTTACCCATGCTAAGCATAGGAAAAAATGTCAGAACAAAAAACACATGCACAATAAAAACCAACCACTTTAAGAAACCAGAATAGTTAAGATGAAGTTAAGAGTTCAATGAGCTGTGTTCTAAGTTCAAAGTCTTCAGACCATAGCCTACCAGTCCCTGCCCACTGCCACTGACCGATGGAAGTAGGAATTAAATACCCTAGGGTTGGGTTTTAAAGTGCTGGACTGCTCAAAGCTGCTATCATTCTTCATCACCACACACATCCTTCCACTGCCTTCTTTGTTCACCCCTACTGCAGTTCCACTGAAGTCAGTGAAGCAGAAACAGGCTGCTGCAACAAGACAGAAATGCTGCAGGACACCTGCCAACCATTGGTAGCATTGCCAACTTTTGAGTCAGTCAAGCTAAATAAATGCACTTTTTAACTTATTACAAAAATTCTAGCTGAAAAACTTCTCCATCCATTAAATAGGATGCATTTCAGAAATGTGACTGCTCTAGCAATTTTTTTCAAGTAGGAGACCAACGACTCACAGCTCATCGAGTCTGACAAACTAATCAATCTTCACTAGTACTCTGTGCTAAGGTGGGCAGAGTTCCAGTGACTATATTGATCCTGTAGAAAACCAGTCTTTGTTGGTTGTGATAACTTTCACTGGACCCAAAAAAAAAAGTTGCTGTAGGCAGCACATCACCAACACACAGGTCTCTGAAAAAGAGGAATTAGAATCAATGGACCAGTCATCACAAAGCTATGTGATATTAAAAGCTCAAAAGTACATCATTATCTTTGGCGTCAGATTACAGCAGTTGAATAAAAGACATCATATCCTAAAAAGAATCTAGTTTACTTTAGGACCAATACACCTTCTAAAATTCTACAATACTGAAATACCACTGTGTCACAAATTAAAACCAAGAATAAACCTACAGACACACCTCACAAAGACGAGCAAGGCAATGCCCCTGTGGCAGAAAATTTTTCGATTCCGAACCAGTCCATCAATGACCTTATCTATGAGGATAGTAAAAGGGAAATTCACAACTGTCCAAGAATGGAAGATATTTAAAATTAAAATATGATCAGACATTACAAAATTAATATTAAAGGACTTAACAGGGTCTTTGGTTTCTCCATTCATCATCATCAGACATAACCCTGTCTCCTCCTTACGACCATCACCCACTTCACTCAACCACTGTAATCTGTAATTAACTTGCACATTCAAGCAACATCTTTGTCTTTACCTGATCATTTTGTTTTAACTTGAAAACAGTATAGCTCCTAAAAGCTAGTCAAGAAATGTAGTTAGTCTAATAAAAAGGCATCACATTTTTGTTGCTCTTTATTTCTAGTAAAAAAAAAAAAAAACCCACCAACAGTAGAATTCTATAGAAAAATGTTTCTTTAAATGTCTAATACTGATAAACTTTATATTATGATTTCTATACTTTTTCTGAAGAACTCATCCATATCCAAATATACTAGAATCGATCTACTAATTAATTTGCAATTTTAATTGTAGTGGAAAGTTGTACTGCAGCTTACGTGATATATGAAGATATTATTTAAATGCATGCTCTTCAGCACCCATTTAGCACTGGACCTCTCGTGGTACTGAAAACCTGAGAATCTGATCTTTCAAGGTTCCGGCAACTATAGAAATATCAGCATCAACCATATACTGAATAGAACATGCTGCCTGCTTAAAAGCTGACATGCAGTGGAGAGATTATAAACTACTTTCAAAAGGAAAACATGAAAACAAAACTCTTACCATTCATTTTAGATATCTCATGCACTAATACTTTTTTTGATGCTCAGTTTAACAAATATTTGTAATTTACAGCAAACTGCCTCCCTGCTTCCCTCCCACACTCACAATTGAAGCCTATATTCTGTCAACTTGGATTAAATTACTTCCTCCAGCAACTGAACAGTCAGTTTTAGACTTAAAAGGATTATAAACTAGCTTATCTTGAAGACTCTACTGCTGCCTGACATTTTTTTTTTTTATTTTTTTTTTACTAGGAACAGCAAAGGAGGGTTCTCAAAGACCTCACCACCATGGGAAAAAGAAAGCTCTCCAATATTGGCTGGTCTGCCGTAGTTAGCAAAACAGATGCTTTGAGCTACAGTGAAAAGCATGTTATCACAAACTCAACATATGTTCACTAGGCCAGACACAAAGCCACCTTCAGTTTTACAAATGGTGTTTCTTTAAAAGCCTTATACAATAAAAAAAAAAAAACAGGAGGGAGATCACACTAGTTTCCATGATGACTGCAGGTGACTAACATCATGCCACATGACGGGAGCACTGCAATGAAAATCTCCACTCAAGGGGTTAACACAAAGAGTCACCAAAATATATTATTAATAACCCCCACTAACAATTCAAAAAAAAAAAGAAGAGGTAATACAACTGTTCAAAAAACCTTTTAGACCAAAATAATTGTAAAGTGGAAAAGTGGTAGTTTCATATGTTGACCACGTGACAAAGCAACATCCTTATGGTTGCCATCCAGTCTCACTTAAGAACATAAGAAAATGCCATACTGGGTCAGACCAAGGGTCCATCAAGCCCAGCATCCTGTTTCCAACAGTGGCCAATCCAGGCCATAAGAACCTGGCAAGTACCCAAAAACTAAGTCTATTCCATGTTACCATTGCTAAAGGCAGTGGCTATTCTCTAAGTGAACTTAATAGCAG
Source organism: Rhinatrema bivittatum (assembly GCF_901001135.1). Lineage (NCBI taxonomy): Eukaryota > Metazoa > Chordata > Amphibia > Gymnophiona > Rhinatrematidae > Rhinatrema > Rhinatrema bivittatum. The sequence continues at coordinate 230,494,034 of NC_042623.1, forward strand.
GTAATGGACTTCTCCTCCAAGAAATTATCCAATCCTTTTTTAAACACAGCTATACTAACTGCACTAACCACGTCCTCTGGCAACAAATTCCAGAGTTTAATTGTGCATTGAGTAAAAAAGAACTTTCTCCGATTAGTTTTAAATGTGCCCCATGCTAACTTCATGGAGTGCCCCCTAGTCTTTCTACTATCCGAAAGAGTAAATAACTGATTCACATCTACCCGTTCTAGACCTCTCATGATTTTAAACACCTCTATCATATCCCCCCTCAGTCGTCTCTTCTCCAAGCTGAAAAGTCCTAACCTCTTTAGTCTTTCCTCATAGGGGAGTTGTTCCATTCCCCTTATCATTTTGGTAGCCCTTCTCTGTACTTTCTCCATCGCAATTATATCTTTTTTGAGATGCGGCGACCAGAATTGTACACAGTATTCAAGGTGCGGTCTCACCATGGAGCGATACAGAGGCATTATGACATTTTCCGTTTTATTCACCATTCCCTTTCTAATAATTCCCAACATTCTGTTTGCTTTTTTGACTGCCGCAGCACACTGTACCGACAATTTCAATGTGTTATCTACTATGACACCTAGATCTCTTTCTTGGGTTGTAGCACCTAATATGGAACCCAACATTGTGTAATTATAGCATGGGTTATTTTTCCCTATATGCATCACCTTGCAGTTATCCACATTAAATTTCATCTGCCATTTGGATGCCCAATTTTCCAGTCTCACAAGGTCTTCCTGCAATTTATCACAATCTGCTTGTGATTTAACTACTCTGAACAATTTTGTGTCATCTGCAAATTTGATTATCTCACTCGTCGTATTTCTTTCCAGATCATTTATAAATATATTGAAAAGTAAGGGTCCCAATACAGATCCCGGAGGCACTCCACTGTCCATTCCCTTCCACTGAGAAAATTGCCCATTTAATCCTACTCTCTGTTTCCTGTCTTTTAGCCAGTTTGCAATCCACGAAAGGACATCGCCACCTATCCCATGACTTTTTACTTTTCCTAGAAGTCTCTCATGAGGAACTTTGTCAAATGCCTTCTGAAAATCCAAGTATACTATATCTACCAGTTCACCTTTATCCACATGTTTATTAACTCCTTCAAAAACGTGAAGCAGATTTGTGAGGCAAGACTTGCCCTGGGTAAAGCCATGCTGACTTTGTTCCATTAAACCATGTCTTTCTATATGTTCTGTGATTTTGATGTTTAGAACACTTTCCACTATTTTTCCTGGCACTGAAGTCAGGCTAACCGGTCTGTAGTTTCCCGGATCGCCCCTGGAGCCCTTCTTAAATATTGGGGTTACATTTCCTATCCTCCAGTCTTCAGGTACAATGGATGATTTTAATGATAAGTTACAAATTTTTACTAATAGATCTGAAATTTCATTTTTTAGTTCCTTCAGAACTCTGGGGTGTATACCATCCGGTCCAGGTGTTTTACTACTCTTCAGTTTGTCAATCAGGCCTACCACATCTTCTAGGTTCACCGTGATTTGATTCAGTCCATCTGAATCATTACCCATGAAAACCTTCTCCATTAGGGTACCTCCCCAACATCCTCTTCAGTAAACACCGAAGCAAAGAAATCATTTAATCTTTCTGTGATGGCCTTATCTTCTCTAAGTGCCCCTTTAACCCCTCGATCATCTAATGGTCCAACTGACTCCCTCACAGGCTTTCTGCTTCGGATATATTTTAAAAAGTTTTTACTGTGAGTTTTTGCCTCTACAGCCAACTTCTTTTCAAATTCTCTCTTAGCCTGTCTTATCAATGTCTTACATTTAACTTGCCAATGTTTATGCTTTATCCTATTTTCTTCTGTTGGATCCTTCTTCCAATTTTTGAATGAAGATCTTTTGGCTAAAATAGCTTCTTTCACCTCCCCTTTTAACCATGCCGGTAATCGTTTTGCCTTCTTTCCACCTTTCTTAATTTTTATTTAATTCTTTTATATACCGACCTTCATGACGGGTGTCATATCAAATCGGTTTACATGGAACGAAGGGGAAAACATTCCTATCAACCGATTAACAATAAAATAATCAGAGGAGGTAAAAAGTTACATATAACAAGGAGATCAAACTTGGGAATTGAAGAAAGAAGGACAGAGAGATAGCAAAACCCTTTAATCACAATGGTTATGTAAGTTGTAAGGAAGGCTTGAGATGTAGAGTATCTAAAGTGAAAAGATTAAGGGAAAGCTTGGCTAAATAGCCAGGTTTTAAGTTTTTTTCGAAAAGTTTGCAGGGTTCCTGCCTGAGGTCCGGTGGTAAATTGTTCCAGATAGTGGGTCCTGCTATCGAGAATGCTCGTTCTTTGGTTGCGGTGAGGCGTGAAGTTTTGTTAGGAGGCACTTGAAGAGAACCTTTGTATGATTCTCTGATGGGTCTGGAAGAGTAATGTTAATGTTAATGTGTGGAATACATCTGGACTGTGCTTCTAGAATGGTATTTTTTAACAATGACCACGCCTCTTGGACATTTTTTACTTTTGTAGCTGCTCCTTTCAGTTTTTTTCTAACAATTTTTCTCATTTTATCAAAGTTTCCCTTTTGAAAGTTTAGCACGAGAGCCTTGTAATCATCAACTAACCACCTTCCACCCTATAATGTGACAGAAATCCCACTTATTTTTATATTTGGTTTTTTTATCAAAAAATAAAAAATGTTTCAAAAACTGCTTGTTGAGAAATACTTGTGAAAACCGCTTGATGTTAATCAAGTCCCACTCAAACCGCTTGTAAAATCAAGTCCCAAGTATCCAGATCAAGTTGTATAACCAAACAAAGACTCAAACTCAAAATTACTCGACTTAGCTTAATTATTGTTGTGTTTAACTTGAAGAATCTCCCGACATGGCCATGTTTCGAAAAGTCAAATCCTTCATCAGGGGAGTGATAGGTCTCATCGTTAAAGACTCCTGTCAATAAACACAATTGTCTAGCATTGATTTTACAAGCAGTTTGAGTGGGACTTGATTCACATCAAGTGGTTTTCACAAGTAATGAAGCTGCCTCAAAGAGGAAATAGTTTGTAAATCTGAAAATATAATTTAAGAGCATAAAAGATTCCTTTAGACTGATGCTGATGACAGGAATGAATACCCCTCTCTGCCCTGAAACGATATTCACTGAAAACACTGTATTCAGTTAATAAACATGTAGATGAAGGTGAACCAGTAGATGTAGTATACTTTGATTTCCAGAATTTATTTATTTACTTTTATATACCGATATTCGATCGAGATATCACATCGGTTTACATATAACTGAGTAAATAGGGCATGGTCTGCCTTATTTTACATTACAATGAGGTAACTTATCTAAGATCTAGAGATGAGTATAAATTGTAACATTTGTAGTATATAAAGTTAATAGCATCTGAGATAACTATAATATAAGTAGGATATGACATTGTAAAGAGGTAATTTGTAAATTATAACATTTTAACATTGTAACGAGGTAACTTGTATTGGGGCTGGGGAGAAACATTGCTGTTATGATATGATAGCCTTGCTTGGGAGGGAGGAGTGACTAGGAGAAGTGGCTGGGAGTTCACACTTCTTTTTTTTAGAGACGTGTTGAACTCAGGAGGGGGGGTTAGGTATCTGGCGGGAAGTGTTGAACTCAGGGGGGGTTAGGTAGTGTTGAACTCAGGGGGGGGTTAGGTATCAGGCGGGAAGGCTTTTCTGAATAGCCATGTTTTGAGTTGTTTTTTTGAAGGCTTGGGTGGAAGGTTCATTCCTGAGAGGGGTGGGAGGGAGTTTCACAGTGTTGGGCCTGCTACTGATATGGCTCGTTTGCGGATCGAGGTGAGGTGTGCTGTTTTAGAGCTGGGAACGGTGAGGAGACCAGTGTCTGAGGACCTGAGGTTTCTCTGTGTGGAGTGTGGGAGTATTGTAGTGTTTAGCCAGTTCATTTCGTTGTTTATTTTTTTGTGGATAAGTATGAGGGTTTTATATTGGATCCTCTGTCTAATGGATAGCCAGTGAAGTTCTTTTAGTGTGGGTGTGATGTGATTGCATTTTTTTATGTTTGTGATGATCCTGGCAGCGGCGTTTTGTAGCACCTGAAGAGGTTTGATGTATGTTTCAGGTAGGCCAAGAAGTAATGTGTTGCAGTAGTCAAGTTTTGAAGATTATTAATTGTAGGACTGTTCGAAAATCTTGAGCGTGAAGAAGGGGTTTGAGTTTTTTTTTTTTAGTGTTTGCAGTTTGAAGAATCCATCTTTAGTCATGTTAGAGATGTGGCGTTTGAGGTTCAGTTGGTTGTCGATAATTACACCTAGGTTTCTTGTTGATGTTGTGAGTTGCACCCCTAGGTTTTTTGTGGTGTTGTTGCTGGGGGGTGTAGCGGGGCGATCGTCAGGGATATGAAGGATTTCGGTTTTGGATTGGTTGAGGCAGAGTGATAGTTGTGATAGTAGTTGGGCTGTATTCGAGCTGAGTTTATTCAATCTGTCCAGGGTGTATTCAATGGATTTGTTTATGGGGAGTAATATTTGTATGTCGTCTGCGTATACAAAATAAGTGAGGTTTGATTCTGAGAGGAAGTTGCAGAGTGGGAGGAGGTATATGTCGAATAGGGTTGAGGATGGAGAGGATCCTTGTGGGACGCCGTGTGTAAGTGGTACTCGGGAGGATTCTGATGAGTTTATCTTTACGTTGTAGGATCTGTTTGTGAGGTATGATTCAAACCATTTGATTGTAGTGTCTCGTAGTCCAATTTCTTTGAGTCTGGTGAGGAGTGTTCTGTGGTTGATGGTGTCTAAGGCGGCGGAAATGTCGAGGAGTATCAGGAGGTATGACTGGCCTTGGTCGTGCCCTCTGAGGATGGTATCGGTGAGTGCGAGAAGGAGGGTTTCAGTGCTGAAAAAGTTTTCTGAAGCCATGTTGTGTAGGATGTAGGATGTTATGTGATTCAAGGTAGTCCGTAAGTTGATTGTTGACTGTTTTTTCGATGATTTTTGCTATGAATGGGAGGTTGGATACTGGTCTATAGTTAGCTGGATCTGTTTTGTCGAGCTGAGGCTATTTGATGATTGGTTTGACCACGGCGTTTTTGAGTTTGTCAGGGAAAATTCCTTGTTCGAGTGATAGGTTGATGATGTCGGTTATTGGTTTGGCAATAATCTTGCTGATTAGCTTTAGGGTTTTGATGGGGATAGGGTCTAAGGGGTGGGATGCGGGGTTGTTTTTTTTGATTGGTTCAATTTCTGTAGATGCGACCGGGATGAATTTAGACCATGTGGGGTTGGGTGGGAGGATTTCTGTTGTGTCAGTGTGGATAGGGGGATCTTGGCTATGATGTTGTCGACTTTGTTTTTGAAGAATAGTGCTAGCTTTTCGCTGGAGATGGTGGCGGAGTTTGGTGTTGAATCATTCTGGATTGGGTTGGTTAGGTCTTTGACATAGGAGAAGAGGGTCCTGGGGTTGAATTGAAATTCATTTATTTTTTTGTATAGAAGTTGCGCTTTGCTGTGTTGAGGTCTGCTGTATATTTAAGAAGTAGCGTTCTGTATCTGTCTTTCAGGTGTGGCGTTTGTGTTCTTCTCCACATCTTTTCTATTTGTCTTAGGGTTCGCTTTGAGTTTTTTAGTTCTGGTGTATACCATGGAGATTTTTGCTTCGTAGAGGTTTTGATTTCTTTTCTTATTGTGGGGCATAGTGTTTTGGCTATATCTGTATTCAAGGAGATCCAAGAGTTCGTGGCGGTGTTGGCGTCATTTAAGTTGATGCTCTTTAAGGCTTCTGGTAGTAGTTCAGCGAGGTCTTCACTGGAGCAGGGTTTGGTGAATTCGATGATGTGGTTGTTTGGTTTCCGTGAGGTGATTTGGAGCTGGATCTTGGCTTGAATGAGGCTGTGGTCCGACCATGGGGTGGGGGTTACTGTGGGTGGGCTTGTTGTGGATATTTTGTTGTTGATGAAGAGTAAGTTAAGGGTGTGGCCAGATTTTTGGGTGGGGGTGTGGATGATTTGAGTGAAACCAATGGCGGACATGGTGGAGAGGAGGAGTTCGCTGGTGGGGGATAGGGGGTTGGTGTCTATGTGGAGATTGAAATCTCCTAATATAATGGCAGGCTCTTGTAAGTTGATGTGGGAGGTGATGGTTTCAAATAGGGGGGAAAAGTTGTGCTGGAGGAGATCAGGGGGTGCGTAGAGGAGGAGGAGTTGAAGGTTTTTTGATTTAAATAGGTTGGTCTCAAAGAGGGATGGGAGGTTTAGTGTGTGAGAGGAGAATTTATGTTTTTTGTGTGCTAAGAATAGTAGGCCGCCTCCTTTTCTTTTGGGTCTGGGTATTGAAAAGATGTTGTATGTGTTTCTGGGCAGTTGATTTAGTAGAACAGTGTGTGTTTTTCAGCCAGGATTCTGTTATACAGAGAATGTCTGGTAGGGAGTCTAAAAGTAGGTCATGAATGATGGAGATTTTTTTGTGACTGATTGTGCATTAAATGAGGAAGATAGTGAAAATTGTGAGTGCGGATCGGAGTATGTTGGGGTTGATCTGGATGTTGGTGAGGCATCTGGTGGTGGGGGTTGTTCGGGTAGGGTGGTGGTGGATGTTATGGTGGGGGAGTTTGGGAATGTAGTATGATTTGGCCATTGCGTGTAATTGAGGTGGGTAGGTGTTTGTGTGTCTTGTTGTTTTGGGTTTTAGAAGTGGGGCGAGTGGGCGTGTGGCTGGGCGGTAGTGCCCTGGACGAGGGGTATGAGGGGCGGCACAAAGGGGCGCACTAAGGGGCACGCCCCTTAGTCATGCTCCTTTGGTGCGCGACGCCTGGCGCGCAGCGCCTAGGCCTAGCGGGAGGCTTTAAAGCCTTTTCCTGCTCTCCACCTCCCAGGGGTGGGGTTAGAGTGGGGGGGCGGATCGGCGGCGCACGCAGGTCGCAGGGAAGGGCGAAGAGAGGCCTTACCCCGACGGGCTGGTGCCGATCGCACGGCCTGAAGTCCTGTCTCTGCTTGCTGTCTTCCTTCTGCTGCTGGGCCCTCTGCAGTGTGGTTGCAGTCCGGTTCGGCTTCTCTTGGGTAAGTAGGGACCGGCGGGGAGCGTGTTGAGTGCGGCGGGGTCGCGGTCCAGTCGTTTCAGCGGCAAGGGTCTGGCTACTAGGGTCCAGCGGTCTCGTGGGGCATGGGTGCGGAGGATGGTAGCTTTGAGTCCACGCATTAAAAGGAGGGCGCCTAGGCCTAGCAGGAGGCTTTAAAGCCTTTTCCTGCTCTCCACCTCCCAGGGGTGGGGTTAGAGTGGGGGGCGGATCGGCAGCGCACGCAGGTCACAGGGACGGGCGAAGAGAGGCCTTACCCCGACGGGCTGGCGCCAATCGCGCAGCCTGAAGTCCTGTCTCCGCTTGCTGTCTTCCTTCTGCTGCTGGGCCCTCTGCTGTGCGGTTGCGGTCCGGCATTTGAAGGTGTTTGACAAAGTTCCTCATGAGAGGCTTCTAGAAAAAGTAAAAAGTCTGGGATAGGTGGTGATGTCCTTTCGTGGACTGCAAACTGGCTAAAAGACAGGAAACAGAGAGTAGGATTAAATGGACAATTTTCTCAGTGGAAGGGAGTGGGCAGTGGAGTGCCTCAGGGATCTGTATTGGGACCCTTACTTTTCAATATATTTATAAATGATCTGGAAATAAATACTAGTGAGATAATCAAATTTGCAGATGATACAAAATTGTTCAGAATAGTTAAATCACAAGCAGATTGTGATAAATTGCAGGAAGACCTTGTGAGACTGGAAAATTGGGCATCAAAATGGCAGATGAAATTTAATGTGGATAAGTGCAAGGTAATGCATATAGGGAAAAATAACCCATGCTATAGTTACACAATGTTAGGTTCCATATTAGGTGCTACAACCCAAGAAAGATATCTAGGCGTCATAGTGGATAACACATTGAAATCGTCGGTTCAGTTTGCTGCGGCAGTCAAAAAAGCAAACAGAATGTTGGGAATTATTAGAAAGGGAATGGTGAATAAAACGGAAAATGTCATAATGCCCCTGTATCGCTCCATGGTGAGACCGCACCTTGAATACTGTGTACAATTCTGGTCCCCGCATCTCAAAAAAAGATATAATTGCGATGGACAAGGTACAGAGAAGGGCTACCAAAATGATAAGGGGAATGGAACAGCTCCCCTATGAGGAAAGACTAAAGAGGTTAGGACTTTTCAGCTTGGAGAAGAGAGACGGCTGAGGGGGGATATGATAGAGGTGTTTAAAATCATGAGATGTCTAGAACGGGTAGATGTGAATCAGTTATTTACTCTTTCGGATAATAGAAAGACTAGGGGGCACTCCATGAAGTTAGCATGGGGCACATTTAAAACTAATCGGAGAAAGTTCTTTTTTACTCAACGCACAATTAAACTCTGGAATTTGTTGCCAGAGGATGTGGTTAATGCAGTTAGTGTAGCTGTGTTTAAAAAAGGATTGGATAAGTTCTTGGAGAAGTCCATTACCTGCTATTAATTAAGTTGACTTAGAAAATAGCCACTGCTATTACTAGCAACGGTAACATGGAATAGACTTAGTTTTTGGGTACTTGCCAGGTTCTTATGGCCTGGATTGGCCACTGTTGGAGACAGGATGCTGGGCTTGATGGACCCTTGGTCTGACCCAGTATGGCATGTTCTTATGTTCTTATTCTTAGCCGCAGGCCTCATTGCCCTTCCAAGCTGGTTTGCATTACAGAGTAACCAAAATATATAGATTAATCTGGTGATATGCTCAATGAGGATTATCCTGAAACCAAACCTATTTAAGGATACAAGAACCAGAAAAGAAACACTACCATATACAATATCATCATCAAATGTTAACAATTATCAAAGTCCCTACATGGGGCAACAGGCGCTGCTCCTGAAATGGAAACAATCAAACCAAGCCAGGACTACCAAATTTGTTGCAAGCTATGAAACAATGACAGCAGTATTAGATACTATCCAGGGATTGTGATATATTCTTTAAAAGGAAAAGGGCATGTAAACCCTAGGTTATCTCCATCAAAATACAGATTTAAAATGTGTTCCTTTCATTTTTGTCACAGTATAATTTTCCTTTAAGCTCAAAAACTTGCCCTAATCTCCAGTACAAAAGATATCACCTGACTTTTTTTTGTGCATTCAAGTGGACTAACACTGTGACTACATTACTTTATCCAGTAATCTCTCAGACAGCATCATCCTTTGAGGACTTCCAGCATTCCAATATCCAGTGCAAAAAATAAAGGAAATGCAAAAAAAAAGCCACAAAGCACATACAGGCCTATACAATATTGGCGAGCGTTAAAACGAGCGCTCATGATTGAGCGCCCGCTCTCTTAAAGTGCGCAGGACCACCTCTCCCAGGCACCCAATGGAGAAATTACTTACCTGATAATTTCATTTTCCTTAAGGTAGACAGATGGACTCGGGACCAATGGGTACAGTGTGCTCCTAATAGCAGTTGGAGACAGAGTCAGATTTCAATCTAACGTCAGCACTACATATACCTGTGCAGGAAGCTCTGCTCTTCAGTATTCTCCTCGAAAAGCAATTGTGGATATATGTGTGTTTGGATAACTTGATTAACTTGAACTGGTTGACGTGAATTCTAGCTGGAGACCGCAAGTGCACTCAACTGAGAAACGCCGACACCCAGTAATTATGGGTGTCTTAATTAGGGGTAAAGCGTGGCTTACCCGTGCTTGTTACCAGAGGTTTCTGTATTCTGAGGCAGCCGTGAGCGGGATACTGAGTCCATCTGTCTACACTAAGGAAAACGAAATTATCAGGTAAGTAATTTCTCCATTTCCTAGCGTGTAGCAGATGGACTCAGGACCAATGGGATGTACAAAAGCTATTCCTGAACCGGGTGGGAGGCTGCCCATGGCCCACTTAGTACTGCCCTTGCAAAATGCTGTGTCCTCCCTGTGCCTGGACATCCAGGCGGTAGAACCTCGAGAAGGTGTGAATGGAGGACCATGTCGCTGCCCGACAGATCTCGGCAGGTGACAGCATCTTGGTTTCTGCCCAGGACACTGCCTGGGCTCTGGTGGAATGGGCCTTGACTTGTAGAGGTGGAGGCTTCTCTGCCTCTACATAGGCTGCCTTGATTACTTCTTTGATCCAGCGGGCTATGGTTGCCCGCGAGGCTGCTTCCCCTTATTTCTTCCCGCTGTGAAGGACAAATTGGTGGTCTGTCTTTCGTACAGATTCCGACCTTTCCAGATATCGGACTAGGAGTCTGCCGACGTTAAGATGGCGAAGAAGGTGAAAGTCTTCAGAGTCCTTATGCTTGTCTGGAGATCGCAGCGAGATGGTTTGGTTTAGATGGAAATGAGAAACCAACTTTGGAAGGAAGGAAGGGACAGTGCGTAGATGTATGGATCCTGGTGTGAATCTGAGGAATGGTTCCCGACAAGATAGTGCTTGAAGTTCGGAGATGCGACGGGCTGAACATATCACCACTAGGAATGCAGTCTTCAAGGTTAGAAGCCATAGAGACAGCCTGCAGGTAGGTCTGAAGGAAGCTCCCGCTAGGAAGTCTAGTACTAGATTGAGGTTCCATAGGGGTACCGGCCACTTTAGTGGTGGTCTGATCTGTTTATGACACCTCTCAGGAAGCGGGAGACGTCTGGGTGTGAAGACAGACTGACGCTGTCCACTTTGGCTCTGAAGCAAGCTAACGCAGCCACCTGAACCATGATTGGAGTTGAGAGACAACCCCTTCTGTAAGCCGTCCTGCAGAAATTCCAGGATCGTGGAGATTTTAATATGTCCGCGGACGTATGCCGCGGTCTTCACACCAGGCTTCGAATATTCTCCATATTCGTATGTAGGTTAGAGACATGGAAAACTTGTGTGCTCGGAGCAAGGTGTCAATCACTGCCCCCCAAGTATCTGCTCTTCTTCAGGCATGTCCTCTCAATGGCCAGACCATAAGAGAGAATAGAGTTGGGTCTTCGTGGAGGATCGGTCCTTGGTGGAGCAGATCCCTGTGTGGAGGTAGAGAGACAGTGGGCTCCCCTCCAAAAGTCTTTGCATGTCTGTGTACCACGGCCTTCTTGGCCAATCCGGAGCCACTAGAAGTACTAGCCCCCTGTGGTATTCTATCTTGCGGATGATCCCGCCCAGTAGTGGTCATGGAGGAAAGGCGTACAGTAGGTCTTCCTGTGGCCAGGTTTGGACAAGAGCGTCAATCCCCTGGGATTGTGGCTCTTGTCTGCGGCTGAAGAAATTGGAAACTTGGGCATTGGACCGAGTTGCCAGAAGATCCATGGCTGGAGTTCCCCAGAGGTTTATCATCAACTGGAATGCTGTGGTCGACAGTATCCATTCCCCTGGGTCTAGACTTTCTCTGCTGAGGTAATCCACAGTGACATCTTTTCCCACGATGTGGGCGGCTGAGATCCCTTGCAGGTTTGCTTCCGCCCACGCCATTAGGGGTCTATTTCCAGGGACACCTGTTGGCTTCTGGTTCCTTCCTGGTGGTTGACATAGGCCACTGTTGTGGCGTGGTCCGACATGACTGACCGATTCTCCCTGGAGTCTGTGACTGAATCTCAGGCAGGCTAGTCTGACTGCTTGGGCTTGCAGTCGGTTGATGTTCCATCCCAACTCTTCCTTGTCCCATTGCCCCTGGGCCGTCAGTTCCTGGCAGTGGGCTCCCCAGCCTTGTAGGCTCGCATCCGTGGTAAGCAAGACCCAGGTCAGTGAGGATAGCCTTACTCCCTTGCTCAGATGGTCTTCTTGTAGCCACCATAGGAGCTGGATCCGTACATCCGCCGGTAACTGGAGGCGAACCGTGTTGTCCTGGGACATCGGGTTCCATCATGACAGTAGGGAACGTTATAGTGGTCGCATGTGGGCCCTTGCCCATGGGACAACTTTCTAGGGTCGATGTCATGAGGCCGGGGACTTGGAGGTAGTCCCATACCGTGGGGCGAGCGCCATTCAACAGTTTTCTCAACTGGTCCATCAATTTCCTTCTCCTTGTAAGGGGAAGGACAACCTTGTCTTGTTGGGTGTCGAACCGTACTCCCAGTTATTCTAGTGATTGGGAGGGCTGCAGGCAGCTCTTGGTTGTGTTGACGACCCACCCGATATTCTGCAGTAGATTCTTGACTCTGGTGGTTGCCTGATGACTTTCTTCTGGCGATTTTGCTCTGATCAGCCAATAGTCCAGGTACGGGTGTACGAGGATTCCTTCTTTCCTCAGTGTCGCTGTCACTACCACCATGATTTTGGTGAACGTCCGAGGGGCGGTAGCTAGTCCGAAGGGTAGCTCCCAGAACTGGTAGTGGTGGTCCATGATTGCGAAGTGTAGGAAGTGCTGGTGGTCGTGATGGACCAGGATGTGCAGATAGGCTTCTGACAGGTCCAGGGAGATCGGAAATTCTCCCAGCTGTACTGCCCTTATGACCAAATGTAGGATTTCCATGCGGAAGTGTGGTACCCTCAGGTAGCGGTTGACAGACTTGAGGTCCAGGATGGGCCAGAACGTTCCCTCTTTCTTGGAGATGATAAAATAGTGCCCAGTATTTTGTTGGTGCGGGGACACCGGTGTTATAGCCTCTAGGGAGAGCAATTTTGTCAGTGTGGTTTCCACTGCCATCCTCTTAGAGTTGGAGTGGCAAGGGGATTTCACAAATTTGTCTGGGGGGATGCTGTGGAAGTCCAGATAGTATGCCTCTCGAATGATGGTTAGGACCCACTTGTCCAACGTTATCTCAACCCATCTTTGTTAGAATAGGGCAAGCCTGCCCCCTATGGCTTCTTCCTGTGGATGGGTCTGTTGATTCTCATTGTGGGGGTGCGGCTGGGGCCTGGACCTGAGCCGGCTCCCCTCTTGTTGTGTTTGATCCGAAAGGACCGGTCCCTGCCTGCGGGGCGAAGTGCTTGGTATTATTCTTGTACTGTCTGAAGCGCTGTGATCCTCTGCCTTTGGTCGTTCAGGGAGAGGGGCGATGGCTTCTTTTGTTCTTGTCCTCCGGTAGCCGAGGTACTGGGGATTCGCCCCATTTGTCAGCTACCTTCTCCAGTTCGCTTCCGAACAGGAGGGCTCCTTTAAAGGGCATTCTCATGAGTTTCATCTTGGAGGTTGCGTCGGCTGACCAGCTTCGGAGCCAGAGTTGTATTCTGGCTGCCACAATGGATGAGACGCCCCTGGCTGAGGTGCGCACCAGGTCGGACGTCGCATCCGTGAGGAAGGATATCGCTGGTTCTAATGTTTCGACGGGTGTGGTAGCATTCCTGGCAAGTGATAAGCAGGCACATGTCACCATGGCACAGCAGGCAGCGATCTGTAATGACATAGCTGCTGCATCAAATGAATGTTTAAGGATGGATTCCTGATGTCTGTCCTGGGCATCCTTGAGTGCCGCTCCTCCTTCGACTGGAATGGTAGTGTGCTTCATGACAGCGCAGACCATGGCGTCCACTTTGGGGAACACCAGGAGTTTTTTGGCTGAGGGTTCCAGAGGATATAGGACTTCTAGGGCCCGTCCTCCTTTGAAACTGGCCTCCGGAGCATTCCATTCCAAGTTGATCAGTTGTTGTATGACCTGCAGCAATGGGAAATGGCGTGAGGCCTGACGGAGCCCGACCAGCAGAGGGTTCGTCTTTGGCTCCGCTGTGGTGCTTGTGCCTGGGATGGCCAGCTCCTTCAAGCTCAGAGACAAGAGGACTGGTAACTCGTCTCTGGAGAAGAAATGCATCATGTTTCGGTATGGTTCCATTCCTGTAGGGATTTCTCCTTCTTCCAGGGAGTCTGGTTCTTCCTCCTAGGTGTCTGTATCCCCTAAGAGGAGACTTTTGTCCGGAGGGGGCACGTCTTGGGGCGGCCAAGAGGCGCCTGGAAGGTTTTGGTCTTCTGGAGGAGGCTGTGGCTGAGTCACCGGTGGCACCAATTGTGCCTGAACAAAGGTTTGCAGCCCTTTGAAGAATTCTACCCGGGAAAAGGTTCCTGGGTCCATATGGAAGCCAGCAGCATTCCCCAAGGGACCCAATTGAGTAGGGGGCCGAGCCGGGGATAGAAAGGTCTGGGGTACTGTCGTTGGAGCCAGATTCCTCTACTGACCGGGGGGGGGCTTTGTCCTGGTTCCCCCAGATCCTCTTCGCACTGCACAGGGCCGAAGCCACTTCATGTTGTGCTGCTGTGCCGCTCTCAGGTGGCAGGCTGGGCAGAGAGCTTGTCCCTTGGCTTTCTTGGCCGGTGGTGCCATGATGTGAGCGTGTGGGTCACTCAAAACTAGTCTGTGCACCTATATGCGTGCGCCGGGAGGCTTAGATATGCGCTCTGGGTGCGTCTAAGATGTGCGTGCAAGCTCATGAAATTGTACGTGCAGGCCGCTATGTGCATACCGCTGTGCGCACCGGCTTAATTTGTGCGCCTGGCGCCGTTGAGCATGCCACTGTGCGCCCCGCTATGTGCACAAGTAGTTTATATGCCCGGCTCGCTGCTGTGCACACAGCTCAACTGTCCGGACGATACAGCGATCAAAGGGGGGGGGGGGGGGAGAGATGTGCCGGCGACCACGCGGGCGACCCCCCCCGGAGGGTCTCCAAGAGGGAGGACCCTCGTACCGAATCAGGGTCTAGCCCGGACGGGGCTGCTCAACTCGATGGGACAGATGCCAGCAGGCAATCTGTGCGGCTATCCGAGCCTCAGAGACTTTAAGAAAGGTTTTCTACCTTACCTTGTCTCGGCGCTTCCCGGTCTCGTGCCGGGCAGTCTCTGGCTGTGGGAGGAGAGGGAAATACCTTCACCGCCGCGCTTGATACTGCACCCGCTGCCTCTCAGCCGCTCCCTCCTGGGGGCTAAGTCCACGCCGGGAACCTGCTACCAGACCAAGGCTTGCCTCTGAGGGATCTCGGAAATCACCTCAGGAATTCTCGACTGGGGGAGGGACCCTTAGGTATCACCGCAGGAGAGCGGGGCTCGTCTTGTAGAGGTAAGATTTTGGAATTTTCTTTCTTCTTTGGTTTGGATTTCCTAACGCTGTGCAAGCATGTGTAGAGTCCCAAACTGCTAAGGAGACTGAGAAATACTGAAGAGCAGAGCTTCCTGCACGGGTATATGTAGTGCTTCAGATTGAAATCTGACTCCATCTCCAACTGCTATCAGGAGCACACTATACCCATTGGTCCTGAGTCCATCTGCTACACGCTAGGAAATTTAATATTTAAATGGGCTGCTGTGGTAGAAAGGAGGCACCTGTCAGCGGGTTAGGAAAATAGATGCTTAATTTTATGAGTATCCATTTTCCTAACCTGACCACTGGCAACACTTTTTTAGGTTCCTTTGACTTAATTTCACCACGATATTAAGTCTGAGGAACTACAGAAAAACAGTATTTTTTGCTTTTCTGTAAACTTTTGGGGTTCCTCAAGAATTAACACCTGCTCCGGGGCAGGTATTCATTTTTGAGAGCAAAAATGTGCTCGAACACATTTTTTTTTTTTGCATTGGAGAGGTAATAACTAATAGCCTCATCAACTTAAATTTACATGTAATGAGCGCTATTAGCTTTGCGTTTGTCTGGACGCACTAATCCCCTTATTTCATGAGAGGTTCTGGATGCATGTCCAAGCGCCAGTAAAGTCATGAACTCAGTCGAGCGCACTGAATTGCAGTGGTTCTCAACCTTTTGCCCATCGTGACACACCTAACAGACCACGTTCATATGTGTGACACACTGCTCATTACAATTTACAGTGGAAATAAAAAATAAAGATCCAGTATTATTTTTATTATTAAGAATGACACAAGTAAAAGGTATATGTTGTATCTTAACAGAAACTGCATAAACGGTAAACATCCCACACCAAAGCAGCACCAATTTCCAGCACTTAACAGTAACCACCTTACCTAAGAAAAGGCAATACTGAAAATATTACACCAGGCCTTAAGACAATACATCTCCTATTAGGAAAACGGACCAAGTCAGGCTGCTATAGAGCCTTACACAGAAACTACACCCCAGCAGAGAACCTCACCTGAATCATATGTGCTGACCCTCACAAAGAATAAAGAGACCAAAACGCATAACTAGAACCAGTATGGCATGTTCTTATGTTCATGCAGACAAAAATTGAACTGGAAACCGCAACAAGCAGGTGTCTCTGATTGCAGTGCAACAAAGGAAAAAAAGAAACATCACCCATCGTTATAAAACAAATCAAGAAATATAAAATCAGTAGCAGTAAAAGCATACTAACAAAAATAAGACTATTTCAAAATAGCGGATGAATGGAATATCCAATAAAAAACTCATATAAAAAATTTCTAGATACCAATAAAATATTTTAAAATAGCAGACACAAAGACCCAGTAATGAAAAATAATAAGGATACAAAACATGTTTTGCTCTGCATACCTGGGAACGTTTGATATCCAGGTGCCCTGAGATTGTTTTGAATTTGCAGGAGGAGGGGTGGTTTGCTTGCAACTTTCTCCTCTCTCTCTCTCACACTGGCTCACAATCGCTCACATATAAACATGCTTTTTCTCTCATTTATATAGGCTCTTAATTACACATTTACACACATGCTGTCTATCTTTTCAGGCTTACATGCACAAGCTTTCAATCACACACATACATGCTGTCCTTTTCTCTCACACACAGACTCATTCACATGCTTACAAACATGCTCTCTCTTTCTCTCACTTTCACACATGCTCCCTCACCTAAACCAGCTCTCAATCACACACAGACACACATGCTCTCTCTTTCTCTCATTTTCACACATGCTCTCAATCACACTCACATGCTCCTTCACCTAAACAAGCTCTCAGTCACACACATACTCGCTATGTCACTCCCGCACACACACACAGGATCTCACACACACATGCTTGCTGATTCACTCACTCCCCCCTCCCCCGAACTAGCGGCAGCAGCAGCAGCCTCCTCCACTTCTAACCCTAAAGGCAGCAGCAATCTGCTTCATTTTCAGTCCTCGCGGAGCAAGGAGTCCCATCGACCGCGGGGGTTGACGGCATTCTTCGTTTCTCTCCGAGTCGCGTTGCTCATTCTTCAGACCGTGCCTCTCTTCTTTTCCTTGGGGCGATGCAGAGCGCACTAGCAAGGTCTCTTCTTCCCACGCACACCCCCGCTGCTCACCACTTCCGCTTCCGGGCCACGGGGGGGGGGGGCGGGAAGAAGAGAGCATGCCGGTGCTGCTGACTCCTGCTCTCCTGCTGCGTTCCGCCCGGCCTTTCAGCATTTTAAGCCCGGGTGTAGGAACTATCTTGCTCGGGTATGGGGAGCAGCTGGGTCAGCAGGGGACTGGGAAGTGTGGCGACACACCTGCGTGTGCTTGGCGACACACCAGTTGAGAACCACTGCTGTAGTGCATCAGCCTGATAAATGGAGCAAAATAATTAATATGTCAAAAAGGTCATCCAAACAAGGGAAATTTTAACACATATTGGAAGGAAGACAAACTTGCAAGCAGTTTTTGATCCTTTAACAACAAAATATTTCCTCATCTTTAGAGAACAAAGTATTTACTTAGAGAATCTAAGCAAAATAGAAGAGACTTCAGAGATGTCACATGGTCTGTTAATGATGGTAGATCAGGTCTCAGCAGTGGTACATTCCTCTTTATTATTTACAATATATTAGGAGGATCTGACCATTTCTAAAGAAGCCTAATCTTCAATCTTATTTCATTTGTTTCGAAAGGCCTTCCTCTGAAAGATGTAAATTATGCAATTACATACTTCGCTTCTCAACTTACTCTTGATTCTTGTATACTGCATTACCTTTCCCTTTCCCACCTACTCCCATTCCTCTCATTACTCATATATATTTGATATGTATACTTCTAGTTTTTCTGTTAATTTAGCACTTTACTTATTCCTCTGATGTTCATTGTAAAGCCTTTGGCTGAATTACTGTTTGATATAAACCGAGGTGATGTGTATTACGTTCCGCGGTATAAAACTATAAATAAATAAATAAATAAAATACATTTATTGGGTCTTAACATATCTGATTATTGTAATGGTTTATTAGTGGACCTCTCAAACTATGAGAAGAATACAAAATTAAAAATCAGAGCTGTTAGAATTTTCTGCAGCTTAAAAAAATATGATCATGTAAAATGTTGCTTGGAATAATTACACTGACTTCCTGTTCCACATAGGGTGTGATTTAAAATCCTCTGCCTGGTTTTCAGAGCCTTACCTAGAGGCTCACCACAATATGTAGCATATCTGCTGACTTCTCATTGCCCTTCTAGGAGTGATCTTTTTAGCAAGTTCTTAGAGCTCACTGTCCCCACTAAGATGAGGCTTGAATGTACATGGCAGGAACCTTTTAGCTATCAAGGTCCATTTTTATGGAAGTTTTAAGTTTAGAGATTTGTAGGCAACTGAATTATCCCGGGTTCTGTAAAGCAATTAAGACATGTCTTTTTAAACAAGGCTTTACTTAGAAATGTTGGAGATGGATTGTAGTTCAGTTTTATTTTATTTTAATTTTACAAGAATTTTACTAATGTCTTTAATTGTGGTTTTTGTATTTTGTGCTGTTTTTAATTGATTGATATATTGTGAATTTTAATGTATATCAAATCTAATTAGCAAGACTCCAAGCAGACTCTACTAAATAATGGAATGGAGGAACAGCCTTGTGGTTACAGCAGCAAGCTACAAACCAGGGAAACCACAGTTCGAATCCTACTGCCATTCTTTTTGATGTTTACCCTCTGTTGTCTCAGGTATAGATTTAGGCTTTGATTACAGAATGAGAGAAAAGCCTCAGTAAATGACCTCCTCTGGGGATAGGGAAATATCTACAATATCTGAATGTAATCCACTTTAAAGTGCCAAAAAACAGATTATAAATCAAATAAATTCATCTAACAGAAACATTTGCCTAAGCTCTTCTTAAAAATCAAGAAGGAGACTTCCAGCATTGCTGCAATTTAAATCCATTACTTCTCGCCTTTTCCCAATGCACATGGAGAGCAATTTATCTCCATCCTCTTATCCTTTGCCAATCCACTGAGCCATCCAGGCCCCCTTTTTAGTCAGATTTATAATTCATTCTTGAAAAGTTTAGTGTTTAAGTAGCAGAAGCTCTCAAACACAAATAATGACAATCCCACCATTTTGAGACTAAATAAGGATCAGAACCATGCTGGTCCTCATCAAAAGCTACATGTGAATCATACTGACACATGTCAAAACACAAAAAGCACAGACCAGCAGAATTGTACAATCAGAATATTCTTTAAACAAGGTGATGTGGTCCGTATGACAAAATGCATATCTTGTTTAAAAAAAATGGAAATGCAATAAAAAAATTATATGAAAGGATACCTAGAAATAATAATCAAAAAAAGAGGACAGAATACAGCCAAGTAAATTGAGGATGAACAACTAGGGCTGAAGCTTAAAAAACAAATCCATAAAATAGGGATAGAGGTTCCTGCACTTAATTTGTCAACTTTTAAAGCAAAACCCTTACTGACAACCTAGCTACTTGATCAACTGTCAGAACAGCATTCAGATAAAATTCAAAATTCTCACCTTCCAAACTGTTCATATCGGTATCCCCCAACTACCTTTCCAAATTACTGATTCCCTATACTCCTTCCTGTACCCTTTCTTCTCAGCAGGCTTTTCTCCATCTCTTCCTCCAGTTATCAGGTTGGAAATTACTGCTCATTCTCCTATCAAGCTCCTTCTGAATGTTCTGCCTTATGACATCCATGCAGAAATTAACTACATAGAGTTCCACAGAGCAATAAACATCTGGCTATTTCATAAGATTATGACTGTTAACATCCTGTAGCATGATTCCATTGCTGGGTGTTTTTATACTATTTTTTATGTATTTTAACTGTTTTATGGTGACCTGCTTGGGTAAAATGATTTTACCTGCAGTATATTAAGTTTAATAAATAATGCAATAAGGTGTGCTTGACAGAGTACAGTTAAACCCTTGGTTGTCTGCACACTGTGTATGCAAACTTTACTGCCAATGAAGCAAGGAGTTTTGCGCACAAAAAATGTTCACACAACAATGTTCATTTTAAGTTAGCACCCTTGCATGGAAATTCAATGCTAATGATGGCATTAACTATTACTTCCCATTGCAGAAAGATGCACTGGCTTACCTCATGTTTTCTTGGTATGGAAGTTTAATTCCTAGTCCAAGGACACTCACATTTTCATTATCGTGCCTTGTTGTAAACCGTTGTGACGGTATAGAAGAGTTTTAAAATAAATAAATAAAACAAACAAGGTGGAGTAAAGTTACCACAGCTAATGTTAGTCTAAGGGCGGAAATTTCAGTTCCAGTGCTGGGACCTGTAGTAGATATTTTGGGCCGGATTTTAAAAGGGTTACGCGCATAAGGTATGCGCGTAACCCTTTTAAAACCTCCCTGCGCGCGCCGAGCCTATTTTGCATAGGCTCGGTGGCTCGCACAAGCCCTGGGACGCATGTAAGCCCCGGGGCTTGCAAAAAGGGGCTGTCGGGGGCGTGGCCAGGGGGGGCACAGCAGAGTGCCCCGACACAGCGGCCTGTGTCGGGGCCTGCCGCACATAAGTTACTACTGCCCAGAGGCAGAAGTAACTTTTAAGATAAAGGTGGGGGGGTCTAGATAGGGCCGGGGGGGGTGGAAGGAAAGTTCCCTCCGAACGGGCAGTGCACGCAGGGCTCGGCGCACGCAAGTTGCACAAACGTGCACCCCCTTGCGCACGCCGACCCCGGATTTTATAAGATCCAGCGTACTTTTGTTCGCGCCTGATGCGCGAACAAAAGTACGCGCGCGCGCTCTCTTTTAAAATGTACCCCTTTATGCGCAGAAAACATGCTCTGCACACAAAAAGCATGTTTGCCATGCATAAAATATGATTTGCAAACGAAAATGCTTTCTGTACTGAAAACATCTGCGTGTGTGTGTGTAACAATTTATGAAGAGAAAACAGTTTGTGGACAAATGTTTCTGTGCATAAAATATGAGTTATGTACATAAGTCATGATTTGAGTACACTAAGCCTTTTCTTTGCACACATTTTCTAGTTTGTGTGTATTTTCTTAAAACTCCTGATGCATTAGTATGCCATTAGTTTACTGCATCGAAATAAAAAAAAAATGTGCATGTATGTTAAGAAAATGTGCGCTGAATTTTACTGCCATTTTAATGTTCAGCCCAATAGTATCTGAAAAGCAATCACTCGTATGTGCTAAGCAGGGAAGTAACCACTGTTGTGATGAGGAAAAAAAAAAAGCACACAGATTAGGGGTCCTGATGTAAGAAAATGTGAACAAAAAAACCCCACACTTGGATTCCCAATATCTGTATGTTTTCTTATATACTCAATGTTCTTCTTAAAATTGTATGTACGTAATACACCTTGGGCCTACCTTAAGGAAAAGACAGAAAATTCATGCATTAAGCCTTCAATGCCTTTCTGCACTGAGGAGTAACAGCTAATGCTTATATTAACATACATGCCGATACAGAAAGGTGTTTTCAATCAAACACACCTTTCTGCCTGCATTTGAAAGCGCATTTTCTGCACGCAAAACTTACTGCCGATGCAGCAAGGAGTTTTGGGTGTAGAAAATGTGCATTCTTAAAAACAGGAGTACTGTTTAGTGCCTTTACATGGAAATCCCATGCAAATGAGGGATTAAGCAGTACTACCCAATGCAGAGAGACTGCATGTGGCCAGCCCACTTTTCTTAGCACTGGAAACTTAACCCCCGGGTAAGAGCTGGAATTAAGTTTCCAGCACTACTGCGTTGGCACTTAAAATCCTTAAAAAAAAAAAAGGAGGGGGGGGGGGGGGGGGAGTAGGAAAAAAAAAAAGCGCACATAACACTTAGCCAAATAAGTACATATAGGTACTAATTTATCTGGCTATCTGGTAGCAGCGAACCGCTGCCACTTAGGCGGATAAGTCGGAACGTATCTGGGTATCCGGTACAGTTCACTGTTGGTTAGCCGCATAAATATATGGCTATAATTGCTGTGATCTGTCAGGGATGCCGCCCCACACCTTCCTGAGTTGAAATGAGTATTCAGCCTGTACCAAACACACATTTTACAGTTAAAAAAACAAACAAAAAAACACATTAACTCCCAATGCATGTGCATAGCATTACTTACTGCATCAGAATTAAAAAAAAAATGTAATCTGAGGATTAAGAATGGGTGCTGAAAACCAGCACACATTTTAACGCTCAGATTATTGCATTGGCAGACAGAATGTAAATGAAGGTGCACCAATATGTGTGTACAGCGTTATGTTGGTTTATGTGCACTTTTTTATGCACACTTACAGGTTGATGCAGAAAGGTGCATCCACCTGCAACATTTTTTGCACGCAGAATTTACTGCCAATGCAGCAGGGAGTTTTGTGCATAGAAAATGCATATTTCTAAATGGAAGAATTGCTTAGCACCCTTGAATGAAAATCCCATGCAAATGAGGGCATTAAGCAGTATTACCCGATACAGAGACTGCATCTGGCCAGCACACCTTTTTTAGCACTGGAAACTTAACTCCGGGTGCAAGTGCGCTAACGCTTAAAACCCCTAAAAGGGGGGGGGGGGGAATGTTTTTTTTTAAGTTTTAAAATGTCCATGGATAAGTATTGACTTATCTAGCAAAGTAGTGGCTGGCACCACTTAGGATAACAACTACTAGATAAGTCAGTACTTATCTTGCAATCTACTTCTTAGCTGGCTAAGTAGCTAACACCCATGCCAGACGGCTGGATAAGTCCATACTTATCTGGCTATCTAGCAGAAGACAGCCGGATAAATCAGTAGTGGTGGAGACTGCCATCATTTATGGCCTGGGCCAAAAGTACATTTACTCTTATTGGTAGTTTGGTATTGTGTTTTGTTTGTTTGTTTGTTTTGGGGGGGGGAGGGGTTTGTTTTTTTTAACTCCCAATGAATTTGCATTCATTAGCTTACTACATCAGGAGTAAAAGAAAAATAATCTAGGCATTAAAAATGCACATTAACCAGCAAACTGAGTGGCCACTTTTTTTTTTTTTTGTTTACACACACACAGTCACATCTCCTGTGCACCTGATAGAAACATAGAAATGACAGCAGAAGAAGACCAAATGGCCCATCCAGTTTGCCCAGCAAGCTTTCACTCTTATTTTTCTCATACTTATCTGTTACTCTTGGCTCTTATTGGCAACTTTTTGGCTCTAATTTCCTTCCCCCCTGCCTTTGCTGCAGAGAGCAGTGCTGGAGCTGCATCAAAGTAAATTATCCAGCTTAATTGGTTAAGGGTAGTAACCGCCGCAATAAGCAAGCTATTCCCACTCCTATTTGTTTACCCAGCCTGTGCAATTCAGTCCTTGTTGGTTGTTGTCTGAATACAAATCCTCTTTTCTTCATTCCCTCTGCCATTGATGCAGTGAGCTGCGCTGGATATGTATTCCAAGAGAAGTATCAGGCTTATTTGGTTTTTGGTAGTAACTGCCGCAACAAGCAAGCTACTCCCCCGCTTATTTGTGAATGCAAATCCTTTTTTCCACATTTCCTCTTGCCGTTGAAGCATAGAGCAATGTTGGAGTCACATTAACCGTGTGTATGTTTATTGAATAAGGGTATTAATCACCAGTTTGAAGCCGTCATTCCCGCAAGCCACCCCCATGGCTCTTCTCATTTACATCCTCTAAATTTTAAGGATCCACAATGTTTATCCCACGCCCCTTTGAAATCCTTCAGTTTTGGTGTTCACCACTTCCTCCAGAAGGGCGTTCAAGGCATCCACCACCCTCTCCGTGAAGAAATACTTCCTGAAATTGGTTCTGAGTCTTCTTCCCTGGAGTTTTAAATCGTGACCCCTGGTTCTGCTGATTTTTTCCAATGGAAAAGGTTTGTTGTTGACTTTGGATCATTAAAACCTTTTTGAAGTATCTGAAAGTCTGTATCATATCACCCCTGCGCCTCCTTTCCTCCAGGGTATACCTAATTAGGTTCTTCAAACTCTCCTCATAAGTCATTTGATGAAGACCATCCACCTTTTAGGTCGCCCTTCTCTGGACTGCCTCCATCCTGTCCATGTCCCTTCGGAGATACGGTCTCCAGTACTGAGCACAGTACTCCAGGTGAGGCCTCACCAAGACCTGTACAAGGGAATAATCACTTCCCTTTTCTTACTCGATATTCCTCTCTCTATGCAGCCCAGCATTCTTCTGGCTTTAGCTATCACCTTGTCACATTGTTTCGCCGATTTCAGATCGTTAGACACTATCACCCCAGGGTATCTCTCCTGCTCCGTGAACATCAGCCTTTCACCCCCCATCGAATACATTTCTTTCGGATTTCCACACCACCAACACTACACTCCCTCCCATCCCCCTACCCCTTTCCCTCCTCCCCCCCTCCCCCCCAACAGACCCAAGCCATATTTTGAAACCCAATTAACGCAGAATGTTAAGATTCTATATACCTGCAGAGCCGCCATACTTTTTCATCGAATCGACTAAAATTTGATCATTCCTTCTGAAAGCCTTCCTTAAGGAGACGCTGCTGCTAATATTTGCAAGTTTTCAGTTGCTTTGGATCCCCTCCATAGGGCTCTACCTTTTCATTATTTATGACGCTCAACATATTCCACCTTGTCAAGTCATACATTTCACCGTTTTACCAATGGGCTTTGTCCCTCCCGACGCAGTCCTTTTGACGAAACACGGTCCATGTCGGGGGGACCTAAAGATTTCTCCGCAAGAATACTATTTAATAAATGAAGGATATGTTGATTTTCATCACTCTCTCGTTTGATTTATTGAATCCTTTAAAAACTGGATCAATGAACCTTTATAGAGCTATACTCTCTTCTATGGGGTATGGTATTGAATCTCAGCTGCCATATCTTCGACCAGTCTTCCAGCTTCCTTAAATCCAGTCTCATTTTCTCCACTCCTTCCGACGTGTCCACTCTGTTGCAGATCTTAGTATCATCCGCAAACAGACAAACCTTACCTTTTATCCCGTCCGTGATGTTGCTCACAAAGGGCTGGATTTTAAAAGGGTTATGCGCATAAGGTACACGCGTAACCCTTTTAAAACCCCCCCTGCGCGTGCCGAGCCTATATTGCATAGGCTTCCGGCGCGCGCAAAACCCCGGGACGCGCGTAAGTCCTTCGGCCCGGGGGTGTTCCGGGGCGTGGCCACGGCCTCCGGACCAGCCCCCGGAGGGAACATGTAGCGCGGCAGTCGGCCCGGCACGCGCAAAGTTACGTCTGCTTTGAGCAGGCGTAACGTTCGTGATAGAGGTAGGGGGGGTTTAGATAGGGCCGGGGAATGGAGGCAGGCTGCACGGCTCGGCGCGAGCAGGCTGCCGATTTTGGGCAGCCTTGCACGCGCCGACCCCGGATTTTAATGGATACGCGCGTATCTACTGAAATCTCACGTCCTCTTGTTCGCACCTGGTGCGCGAACAAAAGTATAAGTGTGTGCAGATTTATAAAATCTGCCCCACAGATATTGAACAGGCCCAGTCCCAACACCGAGCCTTGCGGCACTCTGCTTATCACCGCTCTCTCTTCCGAGTAAGTTCCATTTACCATCACACATTGTCTTCTGTCCTTCAACCAGTTTGCATCCAGGCCACCACCTTGGCACTCACTCCCAAGCTTCTCATTTTATTCACAAGCCTCCTGTGCAGGACCGTATCAAAAGCTTTGCTAAAATCCAAGTAGATGACATCGAGCGCTCTTCCTTGATCCAATTCCTTAGTCACCCAATCAAAAAAGTCGATCAGATTCGTCTGACAGGACTTTCCCACGGTGAAACCATGCTGCCTCTGGTCCAGCAATTCTGCTGTTTGTAGATAGTTCACTATTCTTTCTTTCAGCAGCGATTCCAATACTTTTCCCACCACAGAGGTGAGGCTAACCGGTCTGTAGTTTCCAGCCTCCTCTCTGCGCCCACTTTTGTGAAGAGAGACCACCGCCCCTCTTCTCCAGTCACTCGGCACCGCTCCCATTTCCAGGGATCTATTGAACAGGTCACGCAGTGGAGCCGCCAGCACATCTCTGAGTTCCCTGAGTATCCTGGGATGAACCTCATCAGGCCCCATGGCTTTGTCCACTTTCAGGTTTTCCTAGCTTTTCCCATACATTCTCTTCCGTGAA
Organism: Rhinatrema bivittatum; assembly: GCF_901001135.1. NCBI lineage: Eukaryota > Metazoa > Chordata > Amphibia > Gymnophiona > Rhinatrematidae > Rhinatrema > Rhinatrema bivittatum. The sequence continues at coordinate 230,520,158 of NC_042623.1, forward strand.
CGGAGTTTCATCCATTCCACTCCCCTCCAGTTTCTTGTTTACAAACGAGAAGAGAAGAGAAGGGAAGAGAAAAGAGAACCACCCCGCCACGAGAAAGAAAGACCCTGACCCTGTGAGACCTCAAACAGGAATAAAGAAAAGTAAGAACTGCGTCTGCGACACTGCCGCCCTGCAAGGTCGCCCTTCAACCCTCCCTGCGCTCCCAAGCCTCCAACCAGGCCTCGAAGCTGCGTCCAGCTGACGCCTGGGAGGCCGGCCCTTGCTGCCCTTAAATTGGGACTTACCTCAGCGGCGCCGCATGCCGGGCGTCACGCGCACGAAGGAGCGCGACCTAAGGGGCCTGCCCCTTGGTGCACCCCTTAGTGAGCCCTTAGTGGGTATTACTAATTCCCCCATTCCTCTACCCCCCTACCCCACCTTCCGTTCCCCCTCCCATTTGCCCTCACCATCAGTTGCAGCTGTTTTGTACCATTTCCATCAGATGTATTGCTCTATACCGTGCTAATTTGCATTGTATTGTACCATATTGCTTTGTATTGTATTCCATTTACTGCTCTGCTCTTCACACCCCTCCATCCCATTTCTACCTGAGTTCCCGGTCCCCCTCCCTCCTTCCTACACCACTGCTCCTCTGCCCACCGATTTCAACCCTTAAGGCCCTCTTCCAGCCTCCACCGTGCCCCCCTTCGCCCACCCCGATCCCATTACTTTCCCCATCCCCCGTATTCACCTCCCCTTGCGCAGACTACCACCCTTTTCCCTCTACAACCCCACAGTCCAGCGCAAATCCCTCATACCAATCCTTGTCTCCCCTTTGACACAACTAATCTGCCTCGCTACCTTATCCCTCATGCTTTTCAGTGCTCACTCCCTCACCAAAAAAACCCATATCCTTGAAGACCTCCTTCATGTCCACCAACCTGACATCTGTGCAGTCACTGAGACCTGGCTCAAGTGCACTGACACTGTCATCTTAAACCAGCTTCCCACCTCCTCCCACGACATCTTCTCCATCCCCAGACCCAAAAAGAAAGGGGGCGGCATCCTCCTTATCTCCAAAAAAACCCTCAAACTTAGATCCCTAAACATTAACCCTCCTCCCAAACGGGAAGCTTGGATTTTCAAATCTGCTGATCTCCAAATTTGCCTCATCTACGCACCCCCTGGCCTTCTAGAACAAAACCCCTCCCCACTCATTGAACTTATTTCCAATAACATAAACTGTGAAAAGCCTGCCATACTTCTGGGAGACTTCAATCTCCATGTAGACTCCTCCCCCCTCTCCCCTTCATGTGAGACCATCCTTACGGCCCTCCAAGCTCTAGGCTTCTCTCAAATCATCTCAACCCCCACACATAAAATGGGACACACACTTGATCTCATTTTCACCAATTCTTGTATTCATGTCCCTTCTCCCAACTGTACCCCGGTACCATGGTCTGATCATGCCCTCATTGAGACCCGCCTCAACCTTGACACATCTAACTCCTGCAACTCCCCTCACACTAACACCTCCGTCTCATACCGCAAAGCCTGTTCAACAGAGGAGCTCTCCACAGCCCTTTCCGACTCCCTGAACAACCTTGACCTTTCCTCCCTTGACACTGCCCTCACTTCCTGGGTCAAAACCACCCAAGACATAGCTGACAAAATCTGTCCCCTCATCACTCGCCAACAACGCACCCCTCAATCCAACAATAAACCCTGGTACACCCCAGAATTACACATCCTGAAACACGACCTTAGACTCAAAGAAAGAGCATGGCGTAAAGACCCCACCCCCCCAGTGCTCCACCTCCTATAAATCCCTTCTACACACATACCGCCAAGCCATACAAAACACCAAACGTGATTACTACTCCTCCAAAATCCACCAATACACCTTCAACCCCAAAGCCCTCTTCTCCTACGTAGCAACCCTCACCAACCCCCTTTCCCCCCATGCCACTGAAGAAGACACCAGCACGAAATGCGAAGAACTTGCTCTTTTCTTCCACAATAAAATTGCCAACATACTCCTCCGATTTCCCCCCACAACCCCCCAAACCCCCCTACAACCCACCATATTCCCTCCCCACTCGACTCCATAGAACTCACTACACCCAAGGAAATAGAGGCTATCATTAAAAAATCCAAGCCCGCATCTCATCCTTCTGACACTATACCCACTAAAAATCTAATTTCCATGCCCAATTCCATTGCATCACCCCTAGCGGACCTAATCAACTGCTCCCTTTCCACAGGTTCGATCCCTGACCCTCTTAAACATGCGATAGTCAAACCCCTGCTCAAGAAACTCTCCCTAGACCCCAAAGATCCAACCAACTACCATCCCATCTCCAATCTCCCTTTCATCTCAAAAATCATGGAGAAGGTAGTCAATACACAGCTCATGACATTCCTTGAGGACTACAACTTACTCCACACAGCACAGTTTGGTTTTCGCAAACATTTGAGTACCGAAACCCTCCTACTATCCCTTACAGACTTTCTCCTCACCGGGCTCGACAAAGGTCATAACTTCCTTATTGCCTTCCTCGACATATCCGCTGCCTTTGACACTATAAGCCACGACCTCCTCGTTGCCCGTCTTACCGACATTGGCATTACTGGTACTGCATTTCTTTGGTTCAAATCCTATCTAACTAACAGATGCTTCTCTGTTAAACTTGACTCCTCTGAATCCTCACGCTTCACCCTCTCACATGGTGTACCCCAGGGCTCCTCCCTTTCCTCTACACTATTTAACATATACCTCCTTCCCCTGTCATCTTCTAACGGATCTTGGACTCAAATTCTATATCTACGCAGATGATGTCCAAATCATCATTCCCATCCACGACTCTCTTGCTACCACTCTTAATTTTTGGGAAAAATGCCTCTCCACCATCAACACCCTACTCACCTCAATGCAACTTGCCCTCAACTCTGCCAAAACTGAGCTACTTCTCATACACAACCACCAAACCTTTAAGCTGGCCACACCTACTGACCCTCTGAGCACGTCCCTCCTCTCGCAACCCTCAGTACGGAATTTAGGGGTCCTAATCGATCCACATCTGAACCTCAAAAACCACATCACCTCTGTAATTAAGGGAGGTTTTTTACAAGCTCATGGTCCTAAAAAAGCTCAAGCCACTTCTCCACACCCATGACCTCAAAACTGTTATTCATGCCACATTAACATCCAAGCTAGATTACTGTAATTCCCTTTATCTTGGCCTTCCTTCCTCCACCATCAGACCCCTCCAGATACTGCAAAATGCCACAGCAAGGATCATTAGTAACACACACAAATCTGATCATATCACCCCTATCCTTAAAAGCCTACACTGGCTCCCCATCTCCCACAGCATCTTGTTCAAAACCTTCACCATTTTACACAAAGCTGTCTATAGCCACAACTCCTCTTGGCTTAATGAACCCCTCCAACCCACACAATCCTCCCGCCCTACCAGAACAATTCATAAATGTACGCTGCTAGTTCCCCCTCTTAAGAAAGCCCGCCTCTCAGCCACAAGAAATTGCGCCTTCTCAATTGCCGGCCCCATGCTCTGGAATGATCTACCGCCCAATCTTCGCATGGAACCCTGCCCTTTCAAATTTAGAAAACAGCTAAAAACGTGGCTCTTTCATCAAGCCTTCCCTGATTAACATCCTCGCCACCCCGGCTCTTCCCTTTACCCCCCTTTAATCTTCATAACCCTTGCATATTATTTAATTGCCATCTCAACCCACCGTTCTGTACTCGTATTCCTCTTGTATATCTTGTACCCTTGCTCCTTTTTAACCTTATTCTTGTATATCCTGTATATCTTGTACCCTCGCTCCTTATTTAACCTTATTCTTTTTGTACCTTTATCTTTCTCTACCCGTGCACCCCCTGTATAATTTGTACCCTTGCACCATATATATTACCTAACCATATATAGCTTGTACACTTGAACCTTTTTAACCTGTATATTTTGTACCGTTGCACCTTATTTAACCATATATAGCTTGTACACTTGAATCATATTTAACCATGTGTTACCGTTCCTATCGTTTCACTCCTTCTCTAATTTGTTGGGGTCCCCTCCGACCCACAGTTTCTCTTAGTTCTCCACCTCCCCTCCCCCTGTTATTTGTACTTTCCACCTTTCGTTACCATGTAAACCGATATGATGTGTACTTTAATGTCGGTATAGAAAAACTGTTAAATAAAATAAATAAATACTAGTGACGGTCCTTCTCCGGAGTCTTCTTGAGTGAACACCGAACTGAAGTATTCATTTAATATTTCTGCCATTTCTTTAGGACAGCCCATCTGTTTCCACCCTTTATCCTTTTCACCTTTCAATTTCACAATACCTCTTTGGACTATACCATCTTTTGTCAGCTACCTCCTTTGTGAACCAGATAGGTTTCATTCTTTTCTTGCTTTTCTTTACTTTTCTAACATATATATTAGTCACATCAGTAATTGCTCCTTTTAGTTTGGCCCACTGTTGTTCCACATCTCTCTTGTTCTCCCAGCCTTCTAGTTCTTCCTCCAGGTACTTTCCCATTTCAACAAAGTCAGTGTTTTTGAAACTCAAAACGTGGGTCTTTGTGCGACTTCTCCGTATCGTACTAGTGATATGAAACCATACCGTTTGATGATCACTGGTGCTGAGGTGGGCACCCACCTGGACATTAGAGACATTATCTCCATTAGTGAGCACTAAATAGAGTATAGCTCCCTCCCTCGTAGGCTCCATTACCATTTGTTTGAACAGAGCCCCTTGCAGGGCATCCACTATCTCTCTACTAGTGTTAGATTCTGCAGAAGGGATTCTCCAGTCTACATCCAGCAGATTAAAATCTCCAACAATCACCACTTCTCGCTTCTTACCCATCTTTTGGATGTCTTCAACCAGATCTCTATCTAGTACTTCCATTTGATTTGGAGGCCTGTAAACCACGCCTATAAAAAGGGATGCCCCATCATCTTTTTTTTTAGGACAGCCCATAAAGCTTCTTCTTTGCCCCAGCTTCCTTGCAGCTTGGATGCTTGGATATTGTTTTTGACATAAAGAGCCAGTCCTTCCCCTTTTCTGTCCTCCCTTAAGTTATATCCCGATATGGTAGTATCCCAATCAGGTGAATCCGTGAACCACGTCTCCGTGACAGCAACAACGTCCAAGTCCGCTTCCACCATTAGGGCTTGCAGGTCTGGGATTTTATTGCCCAAACCACGAGCATTTGTGCTCATAGCTTTCCAGCTATTCCGGTACAGGTTAATGCTTTTCTTGGACTTTCTTTGTGACTTATTTAGCTGACTTTTGTTATCCACTTTGCCCTTTTTCATTGCATTTGTATTTGGGGGGTGACATTCTAATGTCCTACTGTCACCCCCATCATCTAGTTTAAATGCCTTATGACATAGGATTTGAATTTATCTCTTAGGATCCTTTTTCCCCTCCACAGCAGATGTACGCCATCTTTGAGAAAGAGCTTTTTTCTGTTCTATACACGGCCCCAGCCCCCAATATATCCAATGCAGGATGGTAACGAGGTGTTGCGCTAAAAAGGACACGCTAGGGATCAGATGTGTCCCTAGTGCGTCCATGGCATTAAGGTGCCCAGGAGACATGCGCACAGCCACAAGTTAGGAAAACGGATGCTCAATTTACCAGCATCTGTTTTCCTAAGCTGGCCACGGTCAAGACTTTTTTTTTCATGTTGCTGCTTTCTGTGGTTCCTCCTACTTAGTAGCATGAGGACACAAAGTAGGAGGAACCACAGAAAGCAGAATTTGTTTTTTAGTGAGCTCTTGGCATGCAGCAAGACAACACCAGCTCCAGGGATGGCATTAAATTTGCTTGTTAAGAAGTGTATGATGGGCGCATGGCAATTTTTACATCAGGGATAAAAGCTAATTGTGTCATCTACATGGCATTTACATGTGATGAGTGTTATTAGCTACATGTGTGTTTTGGAGGTGCTAATCCCCTTATTGCATTGGGTATTAGCCTAGCATGTCCAAAACACACATCCAATCACTGGTTAAGTTGTGTGCTAGCCTGAGCACCAGTTTCTTAACTTCCAGATTACTGGCATAGGCCTGAAAACTCCTTGCATAGAAATTAAAGTCTGTTCACAAAAAGCAAGCACACATTTGCCAATAAAAGTACACACACAGCCCTGTTATATATACACTATCACTACAAAATAATCATGAAGAAACACTATAGTAAATATATAAAAATTAGTTGTTTGAGTTACTAAAATACACTGATACAGTTACAATTTACAATGATCCCATTATAAATTTAATAAAACAATCTAATCCTCAAAGGGACTAGTCATCCACATCTAAAATATTCCTTATAATCCAGATAGGTCATTTCCCAGCAACCTCGACTGAAATATATGGCCTGCCTAATACCAAAAACAAACTATTTGGGGAGATAAAAGAAAACCCTTGCTCACAGCTGCTTGGGCTTTCTGACTGCAGGTACCGCTTTTGGCTTTGGTCTACACCCCCGCCTGGTCCGGCTTGGCAGCGCCTCTGACATTAGGCCTGCGCGTGTCCTTCTCCCCTCGTCCGCCGGCGGCGAAAGTGTTAAAGAGCCCTCAGGCGGGAGGGAACTGGGAGTAGGGACTTGGGCTCTTCTTTCGGCCCGGTGGCAGCAGCAATTTACACACGCAAGGAAAGCAGGACACCAATTAACGGGGCTGCCTGCTCTACACGGAGACTATGCAAGAGCATTTTCCAACACCGCTAGAACAGTAAGAATAACCTGTTAGACTACAAAACCCGGCACCGCCACAGGAGCAAGGGGCAGAAAAGAAAGAAGCGTGCGCCGAAAAATCAACTGGAAAGCCGCCCAGCCAACTCTACCGGCGACGTTACGCTCCCGGCTTACAGGGAAGGGGGGGGGACGACACGTTTTCATAGGGCCGCCAAGGGGAAGGAGAGCGGTTGGAGAGCGGCGGCACTTACCCGCCACGCACGTGGGTCAGACGGGCCGGGGCAGCCGCGGTCGGCTCGTCATCACCTCAGCCCCATGCCGAGCGCCGCCCGCGCGTCTCCGCCCGACCGCAGCTCCGATGTCTGACCCCCCCCTCCTCCGTCGCACTCCTCTTTCTCTTCTTCCTCCACTCTGCCGATCCGCTTTAAACCAGCTTCCCGACGTCACCTGCAGCATCCAGCGGTTGGGGGGGGCGAGAGAAAGAAAGAGCCGCCGGGGATGGACCGCAGCGGGGAGGCAGACAGAGAACAGCCCCGGGTCCCCGTCAAACAGCAGCGCCGACCACCGAGAAGAGGGGCAGCACGCACGCGGCAGCCGGGCTTCAGTCAGCCACCTAAGGCAAGACGGCAGGATGTGACGCATTGGCTTTAGGAGCCCCCCCCCCTCCCCTCTGTTTTCGGCGCGCGGTGAGCTTGGGGGTGACGGCGCGTGGAGGCGCTCTGGAGAGTACCAACCTCTGCCTTATACTGTAACACTTCATAAGAATATAAGATTGCCATACTGGGTCAGGCCCAGGGTTGTTAGAGCCAAATCTAACCCAGAACTCAAAAGTTGTAAAAACACTTTTTTTTATTATGCACGATTGTACACAAATTTAATGTATATAAAAAGTTTAAAAGTATTGCTAGAAAAGTCTAAAAATCAAGGTTGTCATGTTTGGTGTTGTCATAACATAAGGTTCATCTGAACACTGTGCAGAGTATTAGAAGCAAGCCCAGGTTGGGGACCTGATACCCCCCCCAGGGCACTAAATATTCTTGCACAGGTCCTGCTGTCCCCTGCATATTCAGTGCAATATTTTAAAAGCAAGTGCAAGACATAGTTAAAAAAATGTATGCATTGTGCAGATGGTGAATTCTCGCACACAGTCTGGGTTTGAAAAGTATGCCAGCAGATGGTCAAGACTGGCCTATTTGTGGCACTCGAAGACTGGAGTTTGCCACCACTGGCTTAGGGCATCAAATATTCTTGCACCGGCCTTGCCTGTACTACCACATTCCTGTGTAGCCCATTCCAGGGGGATGTGGAATTATACTTATTGGGCCAGATTTTAATAGCTACGCGCGGGCATAGATTTGTGCGCGCAACCCGGCACACACAAATCGACGCCACACGCATGTTATAAAATCGGGTCGGCACGCACAAGGGGGTGCACACTAGTGCACCTTGCACGTGCCGAACCCTAGGGGAGCCCCGATGGCTTTCCCTGTTCCCTCCGAGGCCACTCCGAAATCGGAACGGCCTTGGAGGGAACTTTCCTTCGGCTCCCACCTTCCCCTCCCTTCCCCTCCCTTCCCCTATCTAACCTGCCCCCCAGCCCTACCTAAATCCCCCCCCCCCCACCTTTATTTTATAAGTTGCGCCTGCCTCTGGGCAGGTGCAGGTTGCGAGCGCCAGCCGACAGCCGGCCCGTGATCCCGGCCACAGCGGCAAATGGCCGCTGCCTGGAGGCTCTGGCCACACCCCTGCCCCGGACCGCCCCGCCCATGCCCCACCCCTTTTTTCGAGCCCCGGGACATACGCGCGTCCCGGGGCTTTATGCGTGCCACCTGGAATTTTGAAAATAGGCCCCGTGCATGTAAACCCCCCCTACGTGAGTAAATTTGCTTGGATTTACGCACGTAGGCTTTGAAAATCTGCCCCATTGTGTGTATGTTTTGGTGGTTAGAGAACTGAATCCAAAAATGTTTTAAAATGGTACTGGTCGTCAAGCCCTGGAATGGGCTACTTGGGGATGTTGTAGAACAGGCAAGGCCAGTGCAAGAGTATTTGTTGCCCTAGGCCAGTGATGGCAAACTCCAGTCCTCGAGTGCCAGAAACAGGCCAGTCTCGATCATCTCCCATGCACGCCCCATATTTGCCGGCATGCTTTTCAAACCCAGGTTGTGTGCAAGAATTCACCATCTGCACAACGCATACATTTTTTTTTAACTATGTCTTGCATTTGCTTTTAAAATATTGCACTGAATATGAAGGGGTCAGCAGGACCGGTGCAAGAATATTTGGGGGGGTTCAGGTCCCCAACCACAAAACCAAAATTCATTGTCTCTACTCTCTGAACCATCTTCTGCCTCTTTTTTTGCTAAACAAATAGAAAATTTCCTCCCTTCACTGTGTAGTACACTTCAGCTCTTGTCCTTGCTGACAGGCCGATACAGTAAAGCGCGGCCGCAGTTACCCTGTTTCTAACCCGCTTTCTACCCACAATTTGGCCGCGTAAGTCTAACCCGCGATTCACTTTCCGTTTTTACCAATCTTTACCGCTTCTTTAAATTGACGTGTATCCCTTTCCGCCCGCGGCATGTATATAATATGTAAACGATCGGATTAGCTATTCCCTCCCATACAGTAACGTGCGGCCCGATTATCGCCTTTTTAACCAACTGTTTTGCCATGTCTTTAACCTGCTAATTTACCGCCTACCCTGACCCTGGCGTTAGAGGGATGTGACAACAATAGGCAGGCTCCGGTCAAATAAGTGGGTGGGTTGGAGCAAGCGAGTAACATGGTGTGGCCTGGTTCTCCTACGCTCGGGCCTGGTTCTCCTACGCTCGGGCATCGGGGATTGCCAGTCCTCTCTCCCCCCCTCCCGAAGCAACGCGCAGGGCGAAATTCGACTTGACATGTTATTAAAGCAAATAAAAATTGTAACAAAAGTAAACTTACTGCATGCTTCCAGCAGCCCCACTCCTCTCTCCCCTCCTCCCGAGGCGCCTTCGCTGCTCAAGCAGCGAAGGCGCATGCGCGCACGCCGTCACCTCGGACGTCCATCCGGGTGCTCAGGTCACGGCATGCACTCATGCGCCTTCGCTGCTTGAGCGCCCAAATTGGACGTGCGTTCATGCACCTTCGAGGGCGGGGCTGCTGGAAGCCGCTTTCGCCGCCGGCTACCCCCGGGAGGCAGGGGAGCCACGGTGGGCGCCTCGGGAGGAGGGGAGATGCATGAACGCACGTCCAATTTGGGCCCTCAAGCAGCGAAGGCGCATGAACGCATGCCGTGACCTCGGATGTCCATCCGGGCGCTCAGGTCACGGCATGCACTCATGCGCCTTCGCTGCATGAGCGCCCAAATTGGACGTGCGTTCATGCACCTTCGCCGGAGGGGCTGCTGGAAGCCACTTTCGCCGCCGGCTGCCCCCGGGAGGCAGGGGAGCCGCGGTGGGCACCTTGGGAGGAGGGGAGAGAGGACTGGGGCTGCTGGAAGCATGCAGTAAGTTTACTTTTGTTACAATTTCTATTTGCTTTAATAACATGTCGAGTCGATTTTCGCCCTGCGTCTTGCTTCGGGAGGGGGGGAGAGAGGACTGGCAATCCCTGATGCCTGAGCGTAGGAGAACCATCCGCTTCCTGGTACCTGTCATTTCAAATGACATTTGAAATGACAGGTACCAGCGCACCCAGGATACTGTATAGGTGCTGTATAGCGCTCTATACAGTAAAATGGATTGCGCTTCATGGACGCTTCATGGACACGCTTTGGACGCGGCTTGCATTTGCATGCCATTTAAATACTGTATCGAGCGGTATGTGATCCGAACTGGGCACGCGGCAAATGAGGGTGCGCCCGGCACTACCGCACTTTTTCTTACACGCCCTTACTGTATCGGCCTGTGAGTGAGGAAAGTATCAGCATACTGATGTTCCGGTTCTGCTCAGGGGTGGTAAAACAAGCTGCTTTCTTTTTTCAAGCCCTGCAGGGTGGAAATGAGGTGGCAGAGCAAAGAAAGCAGTTTGTCAGGAAGAGACAACAAAGCACCACTAGAAATGTGCCTTCCAGCTACCACAGCACTGCCGGCTCTGCCACACCAACGTCACATCCTGCTAGATTTGGTTTGAATACAGCAGCTTCCAATATTAGGATCCTTTATTTCTCCCAAGTCAACTTGATTTCTCCTGCTTTGTCCCTGGGTTGACACTGCCATTCCCTTTAACTGGCTGTTTCCTAGCATCTCTATATGTCAGCGTGTGGGTTACAAATATCCCATTACATGGGCCTTCTTCTTCTAATTTTATGGTGTTACCGTTTAACAGCTCAATCATCCTGCATAGAATATAGAAAATAAATAATAAAAATAGAGAGTACTAGACATGTGACTATATCAGAGGTACTGAACAACTATCTTTATACTGGATAAGAAGCCCAGAGTTACCAAGAGAAAAATGTCAGTCAAAAATTAAAATAAGAAAAAAACACAGTAAAGTTGCATGGTGAACCTTGAGCCATCCAATTAGCTCTTCCAGGAACATATGAATCACAAGCGCTCAAGCTTGTTATCACCGGTTTCGCGCCCTGCCATTGCTGCAGTAGAAGCAGTAGCTTGTGACATTGTGTAGTAGCTTGTGACATATTCAAGGCAAGCACTTCTGTCTTTAAGGTTGTACACCCTGCCCACTCTACTCCCTTTCTGGCAAGAAGCCCAAAAAACTAAACACACACCAAAAAAAAAAGCACAAAATCCCGCAGTCAAAAAAAGGAAAAACAATTCCCACACATGCTCAGAAAAAGTAACTCAAATTGTTATGAAAACAGTCCATCTGGCAACACTGGTCAGACCAAGAGTCCATCAAGCCCAGTATCCAGTTTCCAACAGTGGCTATTGCAGATCACAAGTACCTGGCAAAATCCCAAACCATAAATAGATCCCATGCTGCTATTGGTCAGTGATAAGTAGTGGCTATTCCCCAACAACCCGATTTTAAATTGGCTGCGTGGGTAAAAATCAGGTGTTATGTGTGTGGCTGGGCCTTGCGCGCACCATGCACATTTTAGAACAGGGAGGGAACTGGGAAGAAGCATGATTGCGTCACCGCGTATAGTTTTAAAAATCTCCTCCCGCACGCAGAGGAGGCCATCCGCCCGTACATGCGCACACAGACATTAAAATCCAGCGCACATGTACATGCGGCGTCCATGTGCGCGCCTCTTAATATCAAACTTTAGGTCTACTTGGTTGATAACAGTTTATGGACTTTTCCTCCAGGAACTTGTCCAAATCTTTTTTTAAATCCAGTTATGCTAACTTCCTAAACCACGTCCTCCAGCAATGAATTCCAGAGCTTAATTGTGTGTTGAATGGAAAATATGTTTTTATGATTTGTTTTGAGTGTGCTACCTCATAGAGCATCCCATTGTCTTTGTATTATTTTGAAACATTAAATAACAGATTTACATTTACCTGTTCTGTTCCATTCATGATTTTATAGACCTTTCGTATCCCACCACAACTGTCTTTCTCCAAGCTGAGCAGCCCTAACCTCTTTACCTTTCTTCATAGAGGAGCCATTCCATACCCTTTATCATTTTAGTTACCCTTCTCTGTTCCTTTTCCAATACAACTATATCTTTGCACACAGTACTCCAGGTATGGACTCACCATGGAGTGATACAGAGACATTATGACATTCTCTGTTTTACTATCCTTTCCTAATAATTGCTAACATTCTGTTTGCTTTTTTGACCACTGCACCGTAAGCTGATGATTTGAAAGTATTGTCCACAAATAGCCTTTTCCTGGATGGTGACTCAAAATATGGAACCTAACATTGTGTAAGTATGGTGTGGGTTATTTTTCCCATGTGCATCACTTTGCACTTGTCCACATTAAATTTCATCTGCTATTTGAATGCCCAGTCTTCCAGTCTTGCAAGGTCCTCCTGCAATTTTTCACAATCTGTTTGTGATTTAACAACTTATAATCATTTGTGTTATCTGCAAATTTGATCACCCCAGACGTTGTTCCCTTTTCCAGATCATTTATAAATATATTAAAAGGCACCGGTCCCAGTACATATCCCTGAGGAACTCTACTGTTTACCTTCTCCACTGAGAAAACTGACTGTTAGTTCTACTCTGTTTCCTATGTTTTAAACAGTTTGCAGTCCACAACAAGACATTGACTCCTATCCCATGACTTTTAAATTTTCTCAGGAATCTCTCATGAGGCACTTTTATCAAACGCCTTCTGAAAATCCAAATGCACTACAGCTAACAGCTCACCATTATCCACATGTTTATTAACCCCTTCAAAAATATGTAGCAGATTGGTGAGGCAAGATTTCCCTTGTATTAATGCCGGCTGTGTCTCATTAAATCATGTCTTTCTTTATGTTTTATGATTTTATTCTTTAGAATAGTTTCCATGATTTTTCCCAGCACCGAATTCAAATTCACCAGTTTATAGTTTCTAAGATCATCCCTGAAGCCTTTTTTAAAGATTGGGATTACATTAGCCACCCTCCAATCTTCGGATACAATAGACAATTTTAATGATAGGTTACTAGTAATAGATCTGCAATTTCATTTTTTAGTTCTTTCAGAACTCTGGGGTGTATACTATCTAGTCCAGGTGATTTGCTACTCGTTAGTTTATCAAGCTGCCTTATTACATCTTCCATTTTCACCTTGATTTGTTTCAGTTCTTCTGAATCATCATCATTGAACACAGTTTCTGGCACAGGTATCTCCCCAACATCATCTTTTGTAAACACCAAAGCAAAGAATTAATTTAGTCTTTAGTGATAGTCTTATCTTCCCTAAGTGCTCCTTTAACCCCTCGATCATCTAACAGTCCAACCAAGTCCCTCACATGCTTCCTGCTTGGGATATATTTTAAAATGTTTTTATTATGAGTTTTTGCCTTTACGGATAGCTTCTTTACATATTCTATTTTAGCCAACTTTATTAATGTTTTACGTCCAACTTGCTAATACTTATGCTTTTTCCTATTTTCTTCAGATGGATCCTTTTTCCAGTTATTGAAAGAAGTTCTTTTAGCTAAAATAGCCTATTTCCCCTCAACTTTAAATCATAGTAACATAGAAATGACAACAGATAAAGACCAAATGGTCCATCTAATCTTCCCAGCAATTTCTTATGGTAGTAACAGCCATTCTGTGCAGGTCATCCCCATGCATTCTGCTAAAGGTAGTAACTGCTGCTCCATGCAGCCTGTTAAGGGTATTTATGTATTTAATTATTTATTTATTTAAAATCTTTTCTATGCCGTCGTTTAGCTAGATGCCGTCACAACGGTTCACAATAAGGCACAAAACTTCATGTTGCATAAAATGTCTTAAATTATATCAACTAAACAGGTGCCATCAAAATACTGTAACATAGTTTCATAATAAATATTAATTGGTGGGTGTGATAAGTCATGTCCAATTCTATCTTTATCAACTATGAGATAAATTAATATTTAAATCTAGTCCTTTGTTGTTGAAAGAAAAATAAAATACACACACTTGAGAAAGAAGGTGTGTGTGTGTGTGGGAGTTCTACTGACTGCATCCTACATTTCCCTGGATTCTACTCTCCATTCTCTTTGTGGTATGCTTGCTTTTTTTTTTTAACTGCTTTTTTGTGCAGTTACCCCCATGTGTTCTGTTATGGGTAGTAATTGCCTCTCCATGCAGGTTACCTCCATGTGTTCTGTTAAGGATAGTAACTGCTGCTCCATGCAGGTTACCCCCCATGCAGTCTATTATGGGTAGTAACTGCCACTCTGTGCAGTTACCCCCATGTGTTCTGTTAAGGATAGTAACTGCTGCTCCGTGCAGTGTTAAGCGCAACCTACACTTATATCCAGGGATACAAGAACACTTAGATTTTGTAGAAAGTATAATTTTTTATTGATCAATATAAGTATTTTTGGGAGATGCTGGATGCCCTTTCTCTAACAAACTGACCAGAATCTCTTTGTATACAGGAATTGATCCTTCTTTTATAGGTAATGTACAATATAGTATTAGGTTAGAAGTTCTAAGAGTGCATGACTACCCAGAGAATAATTTACATTGGTTGTCATATCAACAGCATGATTTGATTATCCCTAAACTACCCTAATTATTTCTCCATTTACCATCCCTCTTTAGATAGTCTTTTATTCTGTTAGAATCTTGTTGGTCAGGGCAATTATATCTTAGGCTGTATTTACAGATGCCCCTGGAAATGGTGCCTCTTATTGTGACAGTATAGTCTGAAGTTTCCAACTGTTGCCTCCTCCTTTTTGTAACTGTCTCTAAAAGTCAGTAAGGAGGTCCAGACAACTGATCCGTAAAGATAGACTTTTATTGCCAGCAAAATGCAGCTAAGACAAAGGCTTAGTACAACTGCATGCCACGCCCCCTTAGGAGCAAACTTTTATACACCTTACAGTTCTTATCTTTCACACATGCGTTCTAATTTCTGCTGAACAAACAATTTACAAACTGCTGAACAAGCATTTGCTAGCGTGGTCCCCTAGTAGGTGTAGCTTATGATCAGACTATGGTTTCGTCATTTAATTGACATGTTAGACATTTTATAGCGGCGTTCGTATTAATACAATACAAATTATTATTCCAAAATGGAGTCACGTTACACTAAATGTTAGTGCGTAACTGCGTCACTACGCATTATGTGCCGGTTTGCGTTGCAAATGTTAATACATTTAAAATGGCTGTGCGTTTCACTGCTGGCATGGTTAGACGAGAGGCTTTCAGTCGTCTCATTCTTCAGACGTTCACAAAATCGAACTCCTTCATTCCCCCCTTTGATACTTCAACTTCGGTCGAAGGCAGAAGTATCACTGTCATCTGTGAGGTAACTGAAAAGACAAACAATAGTTAATACAGGTAGCACTCCAGGTGGGCCCTAAGATGTTGCTAGGTTGTTGGTTTCTTCACGGGTTTGAGATGGATGGGCCCTATTGGCGTCACCCCCCCTTTGTAGCCCGGCTTACCCTAGCTAACAAAGTGGCCCAGGTTGGTTAGTGGCATAGATGGCATTATAAGTTAGTATCAAAGTAATCATCTTCAGAGTCATCTTCGGAGTCAGATGCTTCGGAGTCAGATGAATCAGATGAGGGAAATGTGGAAACTGAAGCATATTTGTTCATCATCATGATATGGGCAGCTGCTCTTCGGACAGCAATGTTCTCAATCATGGAGCGTAAGTTCCTGAAAATAAGAGGGAGGCATAAAGGAAACAAAATACAAGAAATGAGGAGAAACAAGAAAGGAAGAAAGAGTTCTTTCAGCCCAGGAATAGAGGTAAGCCAGTTGGGCAGGGAAGCTGTCCAATCGAAAACTCCAGTCCATGTCTGTACAGGAACATGGGCTAGGCGTACCATCCGATCGGTGATGTCCTCGATAACTTTGCTCTTATCATCAATCTGTAAACAGCAATTAGACAGATTAAATTTACCACAAACACCTCCTTCCTGGGCTAGAAGATAGTCCAGGGCCAACCGATTTTGATAAATGGCTGTAATAATTTTAGTGTTTTGCTTGGCTAGAATGTTTAGAGCCAGAGCAGAGTCATTGGTTAGGAGTTCCAATACTGCTTGAAGTCGAATGATACGGTTTAGCATATAGATAGGGGTTCTATATCCATAAGAACCATCTTCTGCCCATGTAGCAGGTCCATAATACTGCACAATTCGCTCGGGTGGCCACTCCTGGTCAGACCAATCTCCAATGGAAACTTTGTTACTTCTACGACGTCTGTTTGGCTTCATTGGACTGTACACAGGGATTCCTAACGTCTCTCCAGCCGTGATCGGTAGGAGGAAGAAACTTGAGCGAATTGTGGCTAAGAAACAAGTTCCATACCAGCTAGTAGGCAGTTGTTCATATGCCCTTCGACCGCATACAAAATAATATCCGTCAGGAGCGGTGAAGGAAGTAGTGGGTACTCCAGCAGTTGTCCATGTTTTGTTTAGAGTTGGTTCAGTCCAGAAGGGAGCAGGCATGGTTGAATTCTCTGTCTGCCACCAGGTATAATTGTTCGTGTTGACAGTAAGGACCCCTGTACAAGGGGAATTCCCAATAGGTATGTTATATAATTTGGAATGTTGTCAAGATATACATTGCCTGCCAATGACATCAGTTTGGAGAGCCCATTCGTATGGATTGGTTTTTTGTGTATAAGTTACAGTGGTATTCAGTGTACTGAGATCAGATTGGAACACTTCTTTGGCTTCCCAGGGCCATTGCTCTCCTGCGTTCGTCCCTCCACAAACGAAACAATTTTTGACTTCTAAAGAAAGAGCTTTGTTTTCAGCTAAGTTCACAAACATATTTTTGGCTTGATGTGAGATTGTATGTTTCTGTAATTCCTCAGCCAGTTGGGATACTTCATCGAAGAATGACTGATAACCAACCACAGTGGTTTGGTGGATGATGGGACGTGGTTTATCTCTTCGCTGTGTGACTGTAATGTAGGTCATGGGATCTCTCCCTGTTCCGTCGATTCCAAATCCCCACGTGTCCTGCCAGGGGGATCCTTCACTCCGGAGTGGCCATTGCAAGGTCACAATGTTTCCAGTTGCTTTTGTCAGTCTACCCACTCCTTGACAGCCTGGGTAACCCTCTCCGGTATAGTCACACACCAGGGCCCAGCCGGACAGGGTAAGATCCCCAACACAGGGCATCCGGCTTGATGGATTAGCTGCTCGATTGTAGGGACAAAGGTATTTATGGTTGTAAGTATAAGATTCTTTCCACGATTGAAGAGAGTGAATGGCCTCGCAGTTCTAGACCGGGCGACCGCGTTCTAGTCGAGGCGAGTGTGACCCTTTTGTGCCTGACGGATACGGACCCCTTACCTATCCGTCTTCCCTTCCCTCCTTTGTCTGTGATTCTATCCTAATGGGAGGGGGCTATTCAACTCCACTAAAAGTCATGACGAAGCACTATAGTGAAGTGTTCGATAGACGAAAATGTACGAAACCCGGAATGATTCAACGATGCGCCCATAGGTGGCCCAGTCTGTGTGTAAATTGGCCTCAGAAGGGAACTTTCGATTTCTTAACGGCCGCGAGGGTCCAGAAAATCGTTACCCAAGAAGGGAATCTGGGTTGCCCTGAAGATATACCGTACATAACTGCTTGGATTGCAGTCATTGTAGATCCTCCGTCATGGGCAAAGAAGTTAGTGGAGGGAGCCGCCCTCGTAATGGTGGCTCAGGTGCACAGAATGGGGGACCGGAAGAGAAGGGGAAAGTCGGCCATCTTGAGTATCAAAGATGATGCGTCATCTGCGGCGGCCATATTTGTAGTGCAAGGGAATTCAGAGACTCAAGAAAAAAAAATTAAACCCCTGCCGCCCGCAGCGCCGTCTGAAGCGGAACATCTCTTGCCGCCACCATATGTTCCTAGTTGTCCTCAATTGTATAACCCGCCACCAGCCCCTGCCTATGCGCAAGCCGATCCTAGAGTAGAACCGGCTCCCGAAGTAAGACTTGAAGTAGAGGCAGCGAAAGTTGAAGACGGCGGCGAGTCGTCCGTTGCAGACGGCACTCGTAGCAAAACTCAAGCCGCAAGTTTGCACATGCCCATTAGGGAAACTTCCACAGTAGTTCCCCTGGTCCCGACCGAAGAAAACGAATATCGTACTACGCAAACTATAAAATTATTTACCTACATACCTTTCACCTCCAGTGATCTCTTTAACTGGAAACAGCTTGGCCCCTCTTACGCTGATAAACCAGATCAGATGATAGATTTTTTACGAGGAATTTTCGCAGCCCACAATCCCAATTGGGCTGACATTCGGCATTTAGCCTCCATCCTTTTTACCACTGAAGAACGACGATAAATACAATTGAATCTGGAAGAGGCAGCTCGGCTAGGAGCTGGGTCAGATGGTAATCCGGACGAAGCAGTAAAAGAACAAGCCCCGGTTGTAGATCCAGCCTGGGATTTCCAGACCACAGCGGGGCGCGAGCGCATCTCTGCTTATCAAACGGCGTTTCTTGAAGCTTTAAAAAAGGGAAAGAAGAAGGTTGTGAACATGGGAAAAATCCAGGACGTGGTGCAGAAAAGAGATGAGACCCCCGGAAACTTTTTGGAGCGATTGATGGACGCATATCGGCAGTACAGTCCATTTGATCCAGAAGACGCCAAAAATCAATCCATCCTAGTGATGAGCTTCGTCGGACAATCCTGTCCGGACATTCGCCGGAAGTTACAGAAATCGGAGGGATTTGAGGGAATGACTATCAGCCAATTAAAAGCCATGGCAGACAAAGTTTATGTAAACCGAGAACCGGACGGAGACAAAAAGGATAAAAAGGAAAGTGGTCGAAAGTTAAGAGAAAATGTCAGCTTGTTAGCTGCAGCGCTGGAAGAGACTAATTTTGGGAATCCGTCCAGGCACTATCAAGGATATCCTGGACCCAGAGGAAGAGGCAGATCGCCCTCAAGAGGGCCGCCTAGAGGAAGAGCGAGTAGAGGAGGACCGTTTAGAGGCGGAAGAATGCCGTTAGGAATTAATCAATGTGCATTCTGTAGACAAGAAGGACACTGGAAGTCTGAGTGCCCGGAGTCCCTGCAATCGAAGCAGGAAGGATATACTCCGTCCAAAGCTAAGGAAGCAGAATGGCAGATGGCCTTGGGTGAAACGTCCGGCGAAGACAGTGAAGCATGACTAGACAAAGGAAATCTTCCCCTTGATCCTTTGGTGGAAATAAAAGTGGGAACTGAGACATTCAAAGGATTGCTGGACACGGGGGCGCAAAGATCAGTGATGACAACTGCTATATTTTGTGACCCTATAATTAGGCATCACGATGTGGCACCAGCTTCCACTGCTTGTCCAGGTGTTTTTGGAATTCCTGCAGGTCAGGCTCAGTAAGTCACTTTGAGTTCACATAGGCTAAGATAGCAAAGGATTCTGTGTCAGTCGCCTTCTCCATGTTGGTTTCCAGCTCAGGCACACATATCATTTCCCTCTTGTGCCACTTATAAATGGCAAGAGTGGCACACCCACGTACCTGAGGGGAGGACAACCGTTAGAAGTGATAATGGCAAATGGGCTAAAATGTGTAGGCTAACAACTAACCTTTTGTATGCATTGTGATCCCTCTAGATCCCCACTAAAGTAAATGAGACTCATAGATAGACACGCATTCTCTAATTAACAAATAATAGCAGTATGACTAAGTTCCACTAGATATTCGTTAGCTCTATAGTTGAGCTGCAAGGATGGCTGCATTATAAAGAAAAGGAAACCTATAATAGCAAGACCACATATGTTATCTTTCAGAGTCAAGTAAGTCAATAATAATATTGTAACAATTATAAAGATAGGAAAAACAAAGAGAGACCAGTATGAAAGTATTATTTCTCTCATATAATACCATTTTTACTGGACAAGTCTCTGCAAGGAGTACGGTCTCATAATGAGAGGCAGACAGGAGTGGAAGGGTATAAAAGAAGAGGAAGAAGTGCAAATATATGATAAAAGAGAAAAAGAGCATTGAAAACAACAACAATCAAGGATAAAAATTACAAAAATAGCAAACAGGGATATAAGCAAAATACGTAACCAGGAGAGTGAAGAGAGAAAGGAAAATAAAGAGGAAAACCAAGAGTCAGCCGAAGAATTCACACCACCTTGTGCATACATAATGTGAGATAGGTTACAAAGATGCTAAAGAACATAAGACATGTTATGGTCATAGGTAGCAGTAGGAATATAGGTACAGCATGCAGTGCCAATAATAATGCAGACACCTCTCTTTGAGGCAAGAATTGAGTATAAAGCCAAACGATTCTGCTGAGCCATGACAGCAGTTGCTTACAGTTCAGAATTGAGAGCATTAAGACCTTCAGTAGTTAAATTAACAAATTGTATAAATTGATAACGAATAGTTTGAATCCATTTGGCATTTGTAGCAGCTTGAACACCAGGAGTCAGCCAAGAAGCAAAAAAGATTTCAGTTCGACTGAACAATTTAAATTCATCAGGTACATCAGTTGGAGTAGATAGATAGCCAGAATGATGGGTACAAGTAGAAAAAACAGAAGGGGAAAATATAGAAAGAGGAGAAATAAATACCGGAGCGGCTAAGGTCACCATAGCACAGGTGCCACGCCATCTGGATGGAAGAAATGAATAGATAGAAATGCCACACTGCCAGAAAACATCCATAAGAGGTTGTGAACCAAACGTTAGGTACATCCCATAATAAGTAGTGTTACAGGAAGAAATACCCAAAAAAGGTCCAGTTCCATTATGTGAAAACAAAAGGAGAAATACGTAGGAGTAGTCTGGAAAAGAGGGCCAGAAAATGATGGCCATGAATTAAAAAGAGAAGCAAAATGGAAAAAAGAACAGGTATGTTTGGGCACAGGAATAGGAGATATGCAGAGCGTAGGAGCAGTATCACAAATAGTCTATCTCTCCCTTAGATGACAAGAAATAAGTAAGATAAGTCAGCTGACTTGGGTAAATGTTGGGGACACTGAGGTGAAGTATCATTAACAGGAGATGCATTATACAAAGAAATTACAGAAGCAGGGGAAAAAACAAATTTAGTATGTTGGTTAGGGTTAGAAGCAGAGGGGAATATGGAAGACCAGCAGTTTGAGTACCATAAACACAAGCTGTATAAGAAGAAATAAGAGACGAAGCTTGTGCAGTGGTACCAGCAATAGGACAGGTAAGAGAATAATAGAAACAAGAAGCATTTGAAGGGGATAGTGGTATAGTAAAGAACAAAACTTGCCATCTGCATTGTATGAAAATGCTGAGAACAAGCAATACAAGAAGTATTGGGGTACAATGCAATAGAAGGTTTATACATTAACTGATACCACATATTAGTAGTGGGTAAAGAGAAATTAATTAAAAGATCAGGGGAAAGAAGGGTAATAGAGAAAGAAGGGAAAAAGAATAGGAATAGACAGGAAAGATACATACTGACTAAAAAGCTAGGTGTCAGTAACAATAAAGCATGAAGGAACCACAAAACTAGAAAGAAAACAAGATAAAAAATCATAAACTTAATAAAACTTTGTCTTAGATATAATAAGGAAAATAAAAAAAGATACACCTAAGTAAGGAGTATTTCAATGTCCAGAAAGTAGTCTATTAAAAACAAAAGGCTTCAAAATAGCCTAAAAATCCTAGTCTGAAGGTCAATTTCTAAAATTTTAGTCCAAACAGATAAAGTCTTAGCAAATAGATTCTGTGCTTGGACAGGGCCTCAGATCAGCAGTGTGAGTGAAGGTGGTGTCAGCATCTAAGCAAGCAGCTGTAGGAGTCAGTGTTGTTATTTTGTGTGGTCCAGTGTATACCGGATCTTTCCACATTCGGTGGGTAAAGTTATGTCGGTAGACTAAGTCTCCTACTGCATACACTCTCGGGGGTTCTAGTCCTTCAGATTGACTAACTGACTACAGGCATCCAGCAAAGCTGGATATAAGCCGGGCGTACTAAGGTCACCTGATACAGAGGAGTTCAGAGCAGCCGTAGCAAGAGCAAGAGCATGGACTCCATTCATTGTCATCAGGAGCAGAATCCCTTTGCCTATACCATAAATCAAAGACTTGCAAATGTTTATTTAAAGACTGTCCTTTCTTCATGTCCTTTATATACTTAAGTCAATTTAACAACACAGTGGGCTGTAAAGAGCCTTCGCGTGGCCAAACAAATACAGCCTATCCCTTAGACTGTTTTCCTGACTGCGTATACCACTTCTCATGAAAATGTCTAATCTGTTTCACATTAAGAGGGTTGGTTTCCAACACCAGATCTAAAGGGGTTTTCATATTATCTACTAGATGACTCCCTGTCACCACAAAAACTGAATATAAGAATGCAATATATCTCCTATGTCTGCCCTAAAATCTTTTTATTTTATTGTTTTAAAACCTAATACCTTATATACAATATGTATTGTACAATATCTATTCTACCTACTGTACAATGCAAAAACACAGTACAATTACTAAAACAATGATAAATTATATATATAAAAAAAATATACTTACAAGATGATTATGTAGGCCTAAGGAAATACTTACAAACAGATCTGTCATCCCCTACCGCAATGGGGCCACTCTCTGTTCTGTCTTCTAGGTATCACTTTTTAAGAAGAAGACAACCAGAAATCTTTATCTAGGAACTTCCTTCAGACGAGAGGAGCCAATTTGTCCAAGTACCAGTGTTAGATCTGAGCCTGTCCAGCAGGTTCAGATGCAAGACTCCACAATATACAGTAGCCACAGCCACCAGGTCCCTGTTCGGGCGACAAAAATGTTAAGCGCAACCTACGCTTATATCCAGGGATACAAGAACACTTAGATTTTGTAGAAAGTATAATTTTTTATTGATCAATATAAGTATTCTTGGGAGATGCTAGATGCCCTTTCTCTGACAAACTGACCAGCATCTCTTTGTATACACGAATTGATCCTTCTTTTATAGGTAACATACAATATAGTACTAGGTTAGAAGTTCTAAGAGTGCGTGACTACCCAGACAATAATTTACATTGGTTGTCATGGCAACATCATGATTTGATTATCCCTAAACAACCCTGATTATTTCTCCAAGGAGGGGCCCATTTACCATCCCTCTTTAGATAGTCCTTTGTTCTGTTAGAATATTGTTGGTCAGGGCAATTATTATATCTTAGGCTGTATTTACAGATGCCCCTGGAAATGGTGCCGGTTTCCAACCGTTGCCTCCTCCTTTTGTGACCCTATAATTAGGCATCAGGATGTGGTGCCAGCTTCCACTGCTTGTCCAGGTGTTTTTGGAATTCCTGCAGGTCAGGCTCAGTAAGTCACTTTGAGTTCACATAGGCTAAGATAGCAAAGGATTCTGGGTCAGTCGCCTTCTCCATGTTGGTTTTCAGCTCAGGCACACATATCATTAGGTTACCCCCATGCATTCTGTTAAGGATAGTAATTGCTTCTCCGTGCAGGTTACCCCCATGCATTCTGTTAAAGGTAGTAACTGCTGCTCCATGCATGTTACCCCCATGCAGTCTGTTAAGGGTAGTAACTGCTGCTCCATGCAGGTTATCCATATGCATTCTGTTAAGGGTAGTAACTGCTGCTGCATGCATGTTACCCCCATGCATTCTGTTAAAAGTAGTAACTGCTGCTCCATGCAAGTTACCCCCATGCAGTCTGCTAAGGGTATTAACTGCTTTTTTGTGCAATTACACCCATGTGTTCTGTTATGGGTAGTAATTGCCTCTCCATGCAGGTTACCACCATGCAGTCTATTATGGGTAGTAACTGCCACTCTGTGTAGTTACCCCCATGTGTTCTGTTAAGGATAGTAACTGCTGCTTCATGCAGGTTACCCTCATGCATTCTGTTAAGGATAGTAACTGCTGCTGTGTGCAGGTTACCCCCATGCGTTCTGTTAATGGTAGTAACTGCTGCTTCGTGCAGGTTACCCCCATGCGTTCTGTTAATGGTAGTCACTGCTGCTCCGTGCAGGTTACCCCCATGCGTTCTGTTAAGGGTAGTAACTGCTGCTCCGTGCAGGTTACCCGCATGCATTCTGTTAAGGATAGTAACTGCTGCTCCATGCAGGTTACCCCCATGCGTTCTGTTAAGGGTGGTAACTTCTGCTCCGTGCAGGTTACCCACATGCATTCTGTTAAGGGTAGTAACTGCCAGGGGCGGATTGGCCTATCGGGGGATCGGGCATCCCCTTGTGGGCCGGTCGCGCTAGTCACTTGGTCTGCTGAGCGCAGCCGTGACAGAGCCACGCTCGGCAGACCACGTGGTATCTCCTGGGCCAGCCTGGGCGGCGAATCCCCGGGCCGGTCTTCATTGGGAATCCGCCGCTGGTAACTGCTGCTCCGTGCAGGTTACCCCCATGCATTCTGTTAGGGGTAGTAATTGCTGGCAGTTGGTTGGCCTTCTTTCCACACTTTTTTTTAATGTGTGGAGTACGTCTGAACTGGGCTTTCAAGATAGTATTTTTAAACAATGACCTGATGCAAACTCTTAACCTTCGTAACTGCACCTTTTGAGTTTTTTCCTATTTTCCTCATTTTATGTCTCCCTTTTGAAAGTGTAATGCTAAAGCTATAGATTTACTTAATGTCCTCTCTCCAGTCATTAAGTCAAATTTGATTGCACTATGAGCACAGTTGCCAAGTGGCCCCACCACCATTACCTCTCACACCAAATCCTGCATTTCAGTAAGAATTAGAGCTAAAATGGCTCCCTCTCTCATCAGTTCTCAGACCAACTTCTCCATGAAGCATTTATTTTATCTAGAAACTTTATCACTCTAGCATGTCCGGATGTTATGTTTACCCAGTCAGTATTGGGGTACTTATTGCTATTATTGTTTATTTGGTTTATATTCCACTTTTTTAGGTACTTCAAAGGCACTTCAAAGTACATTCAGTTACTGTAGGTAATTGAAATCTTCCATTATTACTGTGCCGCCAAATTTGTTAGCTTCCCTAATCTCTGTTAGCATTTCATCGTCCGTCTTTTCATTTTGGCCAGATGGATGGTGTATGCCACTTCTGCTACACTCTTCCCCATCACATATGGAATTTCCACCCATAAAGATTCTAATGTGCATTTAATCTCCTGCAGGATCTTTATCTTGTTGGACCTTATTCCAGCTAGCAAAAAAAGGGTTGAAAAAGAACTATCCCAACCAAAATTTGGAGGAACATACCATATACTTTTATTTATAAAGTTTAATGAGTGTTAGAAAAGGACTTTCTTAAACAATTGTTAAAACTAACATACCCTGTTTCCCCGAAAATAAGACATCCCCCGAAAATAAGACCTAGTAGAGGTTTTGCTGAATTGCTAAATATAAGACCTCCCCCGAAAGTAAGACCTAGCAAAGTTTTTACTTGAGAGCATGCCCGTCGCACAGAACACCAGAGCATGCAGCTGTGATTTTTTTACCCTGCAGGATTCACAGTTAGTTGTCATCACAAACCAGCATAACCAGACAACTAGCCACAAGACTGAGTGGAACCTTACCTCATTTATTATCCGATAGCCAAGTTGGCTTTGTATAAGGAAAGAAGGCTTGCAGGCATCTTCTGAGGTTATGGATAGCCATGACACACTGTAAATCGCGCAATATCCCAGCCCTCGCAGTGGGATTTGATGCGGAAAAAGCATTTGACAGAGTGGCTTGGGACTACATGTTCAATGTTTTGCAGAAATTCGGATTTCAAGGGACTATCTTACAGAATATAGCTCAATTATATCAGCACCCGCAATCTATCATTGTAGCCAATGGATTGCTGTCCACTCCATTTGCGCTCCATGGGGGTGTCCGACAGGGGTGCCCCCTATCCCCGTTGCTTTTGTTATGGTTAGAGGTGTTTGAGTGGATTCTCGGGGTACTGTGGAGATGACCACGCCCACAGGGAGGAGCATTGTGAGGAGCCACAGTATCAGGCTAGACTCAGGATGCACAAATACAGAGATTTGTCTTTTATTGAACAGCTGATGAGTTCCACCAGAGATGGCAGTAGTGAAGCAATCCAGAGACCCATCTCACAGAGGTGGTTAGGGAAGTCCGGTTGCAGGTTCCCAGTGCAGCGAAGCTGTAGATGAGACATACTGACAAGTTAGATACTCACTAAGATGGTAGCTGTGTGGTAGCGATTCCAGTAGGCAGAAGTAGATGGTTACAGGCACCGAGACAGGGAGAGCAGGCCCTCGAGGAGCAAGTACTTGATCCCAGTAATGCACCTGAAAGAAAGCAAAGGGCCCCTGAGGAGCGGGTACCCAGGTTAGAGAATACCCCGAAGGGTAGAGAGAGCTTCCAGCGGTAGCACGGAAGCGGCAGAGTAGCTTAGACTGGACAAGTCCAATCCTTGCTAACTCTCAGACCAATACAGTACATTGCGCTCCGGCGGAGCGCACTGTTAACCCACGTTTGGACGCGCGTTTTTGATGCGCTAGCTTTACCCTTTATTCAGTAAGAGTTAATAGCGCGTCAAAAACACGCGGCCAAACCCCCCCCCCCCCCCCGAAACTAATAGCACCCGCAAAATGCAAATCCATGTTGATGGTCCTATTAGTTATTCCCGTGCGATTCAGCAAGTAAAATGTGCAGCCAAGCCGCACATTTTACTTTCAGAAATTAGCGCCTACCCAAAGGTAGGCGTTAATTTCTGCCGGCACTGTGAAAGTGTATAAAAAAGCAGTAAAAAATGGAGGAAGTGACGTCACCCTAAGGGATGGTAGCTTGACTTAAGAGCTCCTCCGACCACGGGCTAAATCCCTACAATAAATAACCATTGCTTTTGCAAAACTCTACCACCAGTGCGGGCTTCTTGTCCTAGAGACTCCCGATGTCCACCAGACGCAAGCACATCGATTTTAAAAAGTTCTCCTACCAGAAAACGGAGGCGGACGGGAAGACCGCGTGTGAGGACGAAATGGCGGCGCTAGAGGAACCGGCCCATGAGTCGGATAGCGCAGACGATATGGCACACTCCGATGCTGGCGATCTGCCAACTAAATCTGAAATGAAAATGTGGTTTGCAGAGCTCAAAACCGAGATTTCTACCAAAACGAGTGACATTATGCAGTCCATAGAGGATCTCAGGAGCGAGATGGCCGACCAAGGCCGTCGGTTCTTTGAACTTGAAACACGGGTTGACGCTAATTCCGAACATCTTAAAACGGCAAGAGAACAACACACCCAAACGCAAGTCGAGTTGGAGCGTTTAAACGAAAAGCTAGAAGATTTAGAGAATCGTTCGCGGCGCCATAACATCCGGTTTAGGGGCGTCCTGGAATCCGCTGAAAATGGAAATTGTGAGGAGGTAGTCCAGCGAATTTGTAAAATGCTGCTTGCGTCCACGGCAAACTCGGACAGTGGGGTTCCTGAAGAGCTCATAAAAATTGATCGCGCACATAGGGTTATGGGACCCCGTGTAGCAAATAAACCCAAGGATATTTTAGCGTGCTTTCATGACTATTCACAGAAGGATCTGATTTTGAATATCGCCAGGAAACGAGCCACATGGCAATGGCAGGGGGAAGCCATCATGGTTTTTCCAGACCTCTCGCCCATCACTATTCGACGGCGTCAAGATCTAAAGCCGGTGACGGATTTTCTACGTACCGAAAACATAAGGTATCGCTGGCTATTCCCCTTTGGGATGAGTTTTACCTTAAAGGGTGAGTCTCACCGGGTCAAGACATTGCTGGAAGCGGCGCGATTGATCCATCAGGCGGGGTACGCGGGTTTTGAACAACTACAGGCAGCACCTAAGCCCCACAGCCGCAGGGAAGCGTATCCAAAATGGCAGCGAGTGACCAGAGGTGACAAAAGACTGAGAAGGAATGGTCCCTCTTCTGTAGACCCCGATGCTGGACCGTGATCACTGAGTGGCATCGGGAGTCGCTTATTGACTGGGCTGCATTGTAGCTATGCTGCATAGTCAACAGAGCCGTTGTATCCACCTTTGCTGGATAAATAGGTGGTCAACTGAGGCAGGGTTTCTTTTGTTACAAAGGATGGTTATATTTTTGGTGTTATCATGCACATTATTTCATGGGATACGTTGGTAAATGTTATAACTTGTTATTATTATGTTGGTTGGTTCAGTATCTTAGTCATTTGGGGATGACTGATTCCTCTCTCTCGAAGGCAAGTTGGATGGTATTTATATCCCAATTTGCGGGGGAAATGGTAAAGCGGGGAGGGGAGGGGGAGGGGAGGGTGAAGGGGGGGAAACTTCCCATGGGTTCTGTTATTCCTAACACCCCTCCCTCTCCCCTCTCTCTCTCCCCCAGTGAATATACTGTAAATTGCCTCTCTCCCTCCCCCAGTGAATATATTGTAAATTGCCTGTAATTACTTGTAAAGTCTCCCCTTCACCCTGTTTCCACTCCCTCTACCCAATTTTATGATTCTGTAAATACTTCCCCCTCTTCTACCCTTCCACTATCCTATTTATTGTTGTCATCCCATTTGAACGGTTTCTTGTTTTTTACCCTATTTTATTTGAACGGTTTCTTGTTTATACCCTATTTTATCTTTGACTGTTCCTCTGTGAAGCTTGTTGCTACGTTGAGTTACCTGTAAACCGAGATGATGTTCCCAACGTATCTTGGTATATAAAATGCTTAAAATAAATAAATAAATAAAATAAATAATTTCTTCCGCGTTCTTCTATCCTTTGAAGTCAGATGGCTGCGGCCTAACTGCATAGGTTCTTCTTCGCCGGCTGCTCGGACCGAAGAAACAGGCCTGGGTGTGGACTTGACTCGAACTTCACTCAGCAAGGGTCTCCTGGGCGTCTTGGTCTCTTGAACTTTGTCGTGAAGTCGGCGATCGATCCTTGTTGCCAATTTCACTAGTTCAGCCAAGGTCTCAGGCATCTCACAAACGGCGAGTTCGTCTTTCAGATGAGAGTTCAGTCCTTCAAAGAAGAGGGTCTTCAGGCGTCTCGGGTCCCAGGACAATTCAGATGCCAGTGTCTTGAATTCGATAGCGAAGTCAGCTAGTGGTTTGTTCCCTTGCTTCAGGTGAACCAAAGAAGATCCTGCAATGGTATACCAGGCAGGATCATTGAAGACTCACTTAAACAGTTCGAGAAATCCTTCAAAGTCATGAAGGATTGGATCCTCGCGCTCCCACAGCGAAGAGGCCAAAGACAATGCTCGTCCGTCTAGATACGACAGGATGTAGGTAGTCTTGGCATAGGCTGTGGGAAAGTGGCCAGGTTGTAATGCAAAGTGCATGCAGCACTGGTTAATGTGTTGCAACCATCGCTTCCCGACGGCTTCACTCCGCCTACCTTTCCTTTTTTGAGACTCCTCCTGCTCCTCATGGACGCCTGGCTGCTGCGGCGTCCGCCTGCCATCCTCTCCGGCATCCCCAGACCGGCTTGGGCAAGCTGTGCAAGTGCACAGCTTGCACAGTGGGTTGTGCCAGCCCTGCCCACCACCCTCTCATACACACACACAATCCACCACCCTCTCATATACACACACACACCCCACCTTGATCCCCGGGATTCTGGGCTGCAGCCACCGCGCTGCCCATGCTCTCTCCACCATGCTGCACTCTTTCAACTGCATCAGCACCACCGCGGGACCTTTCTTTTGCTGGCAGGGAGTGGAAACTCTGCCAGCACGTTTCAATTTCACGCTGCCGCAGGATGCCAGGACCTTTTGCTGGCGGGGAGTGGAAACCCTGTCAGCATGTCGCTGCTCCATGTCGCCAGTCCTGCCGCCAGAGTTTGCCTGGACTGTGCTAAGATTAAGCTTGATTATTATGTAACTTTCTATCTTGTTTTTATTGCTATTCATTTATATTTATTTTATTTTATTATCTTATTTTACCTTATTTATTTTGTAACATGAACAGTAGTTTAATTTTAGGTATATTGAGTTTTATTGCCTTTATTGTTGTTATTATTATTTTTATTGAGTTTTATGATTTTACTTACTTCATGTATTTCTGATATTATCGCTGTTAATGTTTTATTCCATGTACATTGCTGAAAACCGATGTGACGGTAATTCCAAACACCAGCATAAAAAACCCAATAAATAAATAAATAAAATAAATAAATGAAGCGTGAAGCGGCTGTGGCAGGAAGGTTTCAGGGGGCAATTTTGCCACCTTGAAATCTTGCTGCCTGAATCAGTCGCCTCACCCTGCCTCAATATAGAACCACCCCTGACTGTGCTGCAGATAAGGTCTTGCCAGAGACCTGTCCAGAAACACTGGCTTCTTCTTTACCTGCTGACTATTTTTCTTTGCACCTCAGCACCCACAGACTCTCCTCCCTGTCTGGCCACAGCGGCCACCTTGAGATCATCAGATATGATCATACACAGATTTTTCTTCTGTTTGGTTGTTCTCAATACCTTCCTCCTTCCTACCAGTCACCCTCTCCATCATGTACTGATCCTATTTCCGTGCTCCAGATGCATGAACCTGTATTTTCAGGAGAAAGAGAAGAAACAGTTCCTGGCACACACAATCAAAATAACTACAGAGAAAAAAAAACCCAATGTTAAAAAATGTTCATTTCCCAAAAGGGTTACCAATGATGCAAAGGAGCAATTTCTGCAAGGCCAACCCTATGGTCAGTTATGTTGAAATCTTGCTTTAACTTTGAGAATTAAAAAAAAAAAAAAAAAGATAAGCATTTTCTTGTTTGTTTTCAACATTCATACATTAAAAGTACCAAAATACTATTGTTTTCAGTGCTCTTTGAAGGGGTGGGCGTTGAAGCCTTGTCATGTTCGCAGCTTGCCTTTCTGCATTTGTGACAAAGGCTTCTTTCTCAGTGCCCAGCAATGACAGGTCATCAGTCATCCAGTATCTGATTCTGACTCTTGGTCCCCAGGGCCAGTGTGAGCAGGTGATTATTAACAATGCGCCCCTCTCTTGTTTCTTTTCACAGGCTGAATAAATAGTGGGTCCAAAAAATGATCAGCATTGGCTTGTTTCAGTTCAGCATTAATATTAGATTATTAAAAACAGAAATCACTTTAACGACTCCCACAGGAGCCTCAAAGCATGTCTGATGCTGAGAAGAAGGGCTTTATTCTTGCACAGTGTAGCAATGAGCACATGCATGCCCACTCAGAACCAAGACCATTGTACTGTTGTTTCCATTCACCATATGCTGCCACGCCTGTCCTCCCACTGAGCTGCTCAGCGAGTCTGCATGTACTTCATGCATTTCTTCTACTGCATCTTTGTAGAATATGTTAAAGTTATAAGGGGGTTGGGTCTGGTGGCTGAGCAGCGATGCTGTGTACTGCAGGGACCTGGATTCGATCCCCAGTTAAGTTTTTCTGGCTCCTCAAGTCAGAGCTTGGAATGTCATGGAGGAAGCTCTCACACCCCCTTCAGATGCATGAGTCTGGTGAGAGAAGGTGGTTGGGGGGGGGGGGGCCCTGGTCATCGTGATTGAGGGTCTATGAATGCAGGCTTCCGGAAGGAGTGCCTGATGGTGGAGCCCCAGCGGAAGACCATCATTACCATGACTGGACCAAAGTAAAGGATATACCTTAGAGTCTTTCTCAACAGACTCAGGTAAAAGTATATTTAGATGTTGCTCATCCGTCTACACCAGTTCTGTATACTGTTCCCAAAATTGTACATTAAAGTCTATACAAAAAAAGGACTAATTAACCAAATAAGCCACAAGACACTACTTATTCAGCTAAGTCAGATAACCAGATAAATCTAAAAGTGCTTCCTATCCTGCTGTCTGACTTAGCCGAATATGTAGCACTTTTTTACACTTATCCGGCTATTTGACTTAACCGGATAAGTAGCATTATAAGACATCTGGCTAAATAGCATTTTTATAGACTTGTCCAGCTATCTTACTTACAGGTCGATCCAGTAAAGTTCAGTTGAAGATTTCTCGTCTGTAACGAGCTCGCTGCGCACAATTCGGACGCGTAAGGCAAACCAGCGATACAGTCTCCAGTTTTGCGCGTCCGTAGCGCTTCTTAAAACAGACGCGTAACCCTTCCCGCACCCGGCATGTAAATGAACGAATTAGCTGTATAATGAAGGAATTAGCTATTCCCCTCCGATACCGTAACGGGCACTCAGGTTCTCTCATTAGTAACGCACTGTTTTGCCGCGGCCGTAACGTGTTAGTTTACCGCCTCCCCCTAGTAGGAGTTAGGACTGTGAGTCTAGTAACAAATCCATCGACACCGCTTAAGATACTCAAAAACAATAAAACACAATTTAAAAAAAAAGCGATACAGAGATGATCGAGAAAATGTAATGATGTGGGACACATAAAACCTGTCAGAAGAAAAAATAAAAAAATTTAAATACCTGTCGGAGGGCCGCGTGGTTCCAGGCGGCCGGCGGCGGCGGGAGCCGGGTGGTCGCGTGTTAAATCTAGGCCGCGGGCGGGTGGGCGCCTGTTCCAGGCAGCGGCGGTGGGGGGACACGCGTTAGTTCGAGACGGCCGGCGGGCGGCGGGTGGTCGCGTGTTAAATCTAGGCCGGGTCTGCACAGGCGCGCATTCATTCGCTGCCGATGGGGGCTGCCGGAGGCAGTGAATGAATGCGCGCCTGTGCGACCCCTGCGATTCGGCGCTCACGGCGTGACGTCACGGCATGTGACTGCCTTGAGCGCCGAATCGCAGGGGTCGCACAGGCGCACATTCATTCATTCACTGCCGGTGGGGGCTGCCAGAGAGGCAGCCCCCACCGGCAGTGAATGAATTCATTCATCCAGGCGGAGGAGCCGGCTGCTTTCGCCACCGGCTCCTCCGCCTGGATGAATGAATGCGCGCCTGTGCGGACCCGGCCTAGATTTAACACGCGACCACCCGCCGGCCGTCTCGAACTAACGCGTGTCCCCCCGCCGCTGCTGCCTGGAACAGGCGCCCACCCGCCCGCGGCCTAGATTTAACACGCGACCACCCGGCTCCCGCCGCCGCCGGCCGCCTGTACCCACGCGGCCGCCTGAAACTAACGCGCGTCCACCCGCCCCCCCCCCCCC
Organism: Rhinatrema bivittatum; assembly: GCF_901001135.1. Lineage (NCBI taxonomy): Eukaryota > Metazoa > Chordata > Amphibia > Gymnophiona > Rhinatrematidae > Rhinatrema > Rhinatrema bivittatum. The sequence continues at coordinate 230,553,388 of NC_042623.1, forward strand.
CCCCCGCCGCCCGGAACAGGCGCCCACCCGCCCGCGGCCTAGATTTAACACTCGACCACCGGCCCCCCGGATCCCGCCGGCCGCCTGGACCCACGCGGCCCTCCGACAGGTATTTAAAAATTTTCATTTTTACACTTCCTGGTGCCTGTCATTTCAAATGTCATTTGAAATGACAGGTACCAGCGCACCCAGGTTAATGTATAGGCGCTGTATTAAGCGCCTATACAGTAAAATGGGTTACGCGGGCATAACCCTTCCCTACCGCTTTAAAGCCGCGGCATGCATTTGCATGCGATTAGAGGAGAGTATCGGGGAGTTAGTGAAGAGAACTGTGCGTGCGGGGAGGAAGGGTGCGCCTGACACTACCTGACACTACCGCACTGTTTCTACCGCGGCCTTACTGGATCGACCTGTTAGCTGGATAAGCCCAAAAAGTGCTACTTAGATGTACAAGTAGCGATTTTCAGAGTTATCCAGCTAAATTGGACTATATCTGGATAAATGCCACTGCTACTTGTATGGCTCGCGGTTTTTACATACACTAGCATGTTTGCATGCGTATGTATTCATATTTTATAACCTGCACATATCACTTGTGCACAGGTTACAAAATACTATAGCAACTTTGCGTGCACCTATATACAAGCATATATGGGCACACACGAGCAGCTTTGAAATGTATCTGCCTAGTGAGCAAAGAATGGCAACCTCACAACAGATAACACACTATTACTTTATGGACCGACACCAATTGTTCATCTGCTTGTGTAATGTATGCTATTATATGCCCTTGTAATTTAGTATATGTGGGGCAAACAAAGAGGGTTGTCCATTTAAGATTGAATGAACATAGGAGCTGTTTACTTAGAAGAGAAAAGCACCTTTGGTGCAACATTGTATGGAGAAATATCATCTTTCCATGAATTAAGATGGCTTGTGGTAGATCAGGTTCCAGCATTTTCTTGTGGTGGCAACCGGGAAGCTTTGTTAAATAAACGTGACAGTTTTGGATTCACACATTAGATACTGTACATCCAAGAGGTTTAAATTTAGAATTCGATTGGTATTCCTTGCTTTGAATTATGTGCACATATCATTAGTCAATAAAGTTCTTTTTTGTTTTACTACGATCTAATTGGCCTGGGGACACATATACAGTTGTGATTGGTCAAAATCTGTTTAAACATGGTGGTTTTGTCTTTGCTTCTTACAGAAAAATGTTGCAAAGAATGTTGAAGTTTGTTGAGGCCCCCCTGATGCAGGAATATGACTTCAAAATATGGACCATGTTGGGGACACTGAAACATTGAAGTATGTAGTCATCACAGTAGGACATCAGTTTTTAATCTAAGTCTAGTTTGGAATTTTAAGTTTTTTATGTGCAAAGAAAAATTTTAAAAAATGCTATAACAAATGCAATAACAAAGAATGAACAATGGTATAATGTTAGTCTTTAGTGGAACCTGTTGTTTGTTGTGCAACAAGACTCCGAGCCCACAATTATGAAGGTTCCTGAACATTTATACAATTTTGTATTTGGTGCCTTTTTTCAAGAGTGATAAGCAATGTTTCTGTTGCTGTTTAATAAACAATAGTGTCACGATTCTGGCTGCTAGGTAGCCCCCTGTCAACAGAAGTCCTCACTGAGCCACGCTGTCTCCTGCTTTAGCCATCTATTTGATGGCTCCATGACACAGCAAGACCAGCCCTATTTAGCCCTGCCTCTCCCACAACTAAGTGCCTCGTCTTCAAGTCACCTTGGCTCCTTGCATTGGCCCATCTTGTCTTGCTACTGCGAGGCCTGTTTGGCCTTCTTATCTTGCATTGTCTTGTGGCCTCCTTGGTCTTTTTGTCCTGCCTTCTGGCCTGCGTATGCCTCCTTGTCCGTTTCTCTTGTCTTGTCTGATATGACCTTGCTTTACATTAGTTTACTGTTTGCATGTATTTGTATATTCTTGCCCTGTTCTCATGGCTCTTTCAAGGCCATGTTTTGTCTAGTCCTTGACTGTCCTACCTGGTCCTTCCTGTGGCTCTCTGTGAGCCTTCAGTTCCAGTCCTTGTCTCCCACCACTGTCTTGTCTACAGGTCCAGCCCCTGTCTCTAGTTCCAGGCCTTGTCACCTGTTCCAGCCCTCATCCCCAACTCCTCCTGCCTGTTGCCAATTCCAGTGCTTGTCTCTAGTCCCAGCATTACCTTCCATTCCAGTCTTGTCTACAGTTCCTGTTCTGCTCGACCACCATCATGTACCATGCCAGGAAAGTCCTGCCAACACCCAGAACCTATGGAGTCAACCAAGGGGAGGGGGCTGGCCCTGTCTGTAGGGTAAACGCCAGCGGCCCTAAATAGGATGTGCATCATGAACTTTTGAGGCCTAATGCTATGCACACAGACTGAGTAAAAGTGCAGGCCTAAAGCAATGCAGACATGGAGTTTGCAGCCAGTTTGGCAAGTTTATTTGAGAACGTTTTTACACAAAGGAAGAAAGACTGTTTCTTCATATCAGAGAGTTGTCATCACCTCCCAAATGAAAGGAGATCCTTGGACTAGAATTGAGAACATGTCCTGGGTGAAACTTTGTATCCTGCCTGATACCAGCTATTGTTCTAATACTTGTTTTGCTGATAGACTCTAATGAGCATATGAAAATATTCTAATGAATTGGTGCCTGGATGACATCATTTGCATCCTACCAATCCTGTGTAAGAGGTGGTAATATCCCTTATGGAACTGAATATGCAATAGGGGTTGACTTGGAGAAAAGGATTCTGAGTTAAAAGGGACTTCATGTGGATTAACCCTTTAGTGTCCAGGCAGATCCCCTGAACCTGAGCAGTACTTCAGAAGATGAGAACACTGGCTTGTTACCTTACAGCTGGGATAATCTGTTTTGGCAATTGCATAATTCTTAAGTGCTAAATTGAACTTCAAGATAACATTTATTCTCTGCTTATCTTACATGACAGTGATTGCGCTGCAAACTAAAACTGAAACTGTAACAAAACCAAAGAAAGAAAGAATAAATGTACCATATTACTCTTATTTTATCTTATGCTGCTAATAAATTGACTACCTTATAAAAGGTGTCTGTATCTGCTTCCTAAAACTGATGCATTCCTATCATAAAGTTATTGATTAAATCTGATAATCTACTGTAAGGTTATCTACACCAGATCTTCCTGTTACAGAAGGGGGGCCTTAGGAGGCCTTCACAATCTGTTATGTTAAGGGAGGCCTTGAGGAGCCTTCTCAATCTGTTATGTGCACGCAGGCTTTGGCTAGATGTAGCAAGAGATACCATGAGCAGCTGCTGCACAAGGATAGGAGATGTGTGCCCTTGGACCTTGGTGAACCCAGAGAGGAGCTCCAGGGAAACACCAAGGCTGGTGAGACAAATCCGTGTCTGGGTCGAGACCAAGCCCAGGCCCCTGCTGACCTGCATACCTCAGTGAGACCAACCACCCTTGGGTGTTCTCTGAGTGGTCCTCCGACTACTCCAAGCCGCTTGGAACAGCAATGGCAGCAGGCCGGACAGGAGACAAGGACGGACGAAGGCTCTGGAACATGAAGACTCAGACAAGAGACTTGGGACGTGAAGACTTAGACGAGAAGCTTGGGTTGTGAAGACTCAGACGAGAAGCTTGAGCACGAAGACTCAGGATGAAGGTTCAAGAACAAAGTCAAGTACTAGGTTGAGGCTGCCACGCAGTGCGCCCTACACAGCCCACCTACACGGGTGGACCCAATGGGCTGGTCACAGACCACGCTTGAGAGCGAAACAGACTCCAGACGAATACGAACATGGCGAAGATTCCGTAGAAGCCTGTACCAAGGCGCACCCAACACAGCCGCCCATGGCTGGTCACGGACCACGCTGGAATGGCACAGGTTCAGTCAGAGTCCTAGGCATGGACGGAGCAGCCACCAGAATATCCGAGGGCCGAGATGAATTCCAGGGTAAGGGACCAAGACGAGACTTGGCTTTAGGCATGAAACATGGGACCAAGATGAGACTTGGCTTCAAATGAAGATGACCCTCCAGAGACTAGTGCTGCGAACAAGACGGCAGGCCCATGCCATGAGGTGACGAGACACGACGTGACATGCCAGAGAAGGTAGTGATGAGGAACCAAGGGTCCAGGAAGCAGAAGCGGAGATGAGGCATCAGGAAGGAATATCAGGAAGACCACGAAACATCAGGAAGACAAGGGGTAATCCAGAAGAGACCAGGAACATGAAGAACAATGTGGTATCCCATGAAGAACAGGAAATGGTTCGGAGAAATGTATCCTTGAAGGATACTAATGAAACAGGAGAGTTAGGGCATCCCAACAGAGAGGTTCCATTAAAAGCAAACATAGTTCATATGCCTATATGTAAAAAATCACCAAAGCTAATGATTTCCGAATTATCTCAAACAACTGAAAAGCAGGTTATTAAAACAAGCAAAAACCACACTTTGAAATGTTTGTATGCCAATGCCAGAAGTCTAAGAAGTAAGATGGGAGAGTTAGAGTGTATAGCAGCAAATGATGAGATTGACATAATTGGCATCACAGAGACTTGGTGGAAGGAGGATAACCAATGGGACAGTGCTATATCAGGGTACAAATTATATTGCAATGATAGGGAGGATCAACTTGGTGGGGGTGTGGTACTTTATGTCCGGGAGGATATAGAGTCCAACAGGATAAAGATCATACAAGAGAGTAAATACTCAGTAGAATCTATATGGGTAGAAATCCCATGTGTGTTGGGTAAGAGTATAGTGATAGGAGTATACTACCATCCACCTGGACAAAATGGTCAGACAGATGATGAAATGCTAAGAGAAATCAGGGAAGCAAACCAATTTGGCAGTGCAATAATAATAATGGGAGATTTCAATTACCAAACACAAAGATTCTCTTAATGGAAAATTTTCTGCTGAAATTTTCTGAGCAGGGAGACGGCGTCGGCGTCCGAAAAATTTATGGACCTGCAGCATTCTGCATGAAATAAATGCTGTTTAGATACCCCGCTAAGCAAGGGGAAGTGCTGGATCTGGAGAGCTTGAATCGGATGTCTCTGAAGCAGCCTTGGCGAAACGCGCGCGTCGGACAAGTGCCTCTGACAGCCCCGGGATAAGCAACCCCGATAACCTGGAAATAAGGAAAGTTGCCTTTTTATTATACAGTAAAAAATGAAAAAAATTGAACATTGATGTCATTTGGACCAATTGATTAAACATGACCCTGTGAAAGTGCAGAAAGTGCAAGTATGACTTGTGAGCACTGGGGGTGGTATGATGGTCCTTAAATATACATTGTAAAAATTGATAAAAAGATTTACATAGCGTTGTGATTGTTCAAAATTATCAAATACCACGTCTTTATATATAAGTAGATTTCAATTACCCCAATTTTGACTGGGTAAATGTAACATCAGGACTTGCTAGAGACATAGAGATCCTGGATGTAATAAATGATTGCTTCATGGAGCAATTGGTTCAGGAACCAACAAGAGAGGAAGCTATTTTAGATTTAATTCTTAGTGGAACGCAAGATTTGGTGAGAGAAGTAACGGTGGTGGGGCCACTTGGTAACAGTGATCATAACATGATCAAATTTAAACTAATAACTGGAAGGGGACAATAAGTAAATCTGCAGCTCTAACACTAAATTTTAAAAAGGGAAACTTTGATAAAATGAGGAAAATAGTTAGAAAAAAACTGAAAGGTGCAGCTGCAAAGGTTAAAAGTGTTCAACAGGCTTGGACTTTGTTTAAAAATACAATCCTAGAGGCGCAGTCCATATGTATTCCGCACATTAAGAAAGGTGGAAGGAAGGCAAAACGATTACCGTCATGGTTAAAAGGTGAGGTGAAAGAGGCTATTTTAGCCAAAAAAACATCCTTCAAAAATTGGAAGAAGGATCCATCTGAAGAAAATAGGATAAAACATAAGCATTGTCAAGGTAAGTGTAAAACATTGATAAGACAGGCGAAGAGAGAATTTGAAATGAAGTTGGCCATAGAGGCAAAAACTCATAATAAAACCTTTTTAAAATATATCCAAAAAGAAACCTGTGAGGGAGTCGGTTGGACCATTAGATGACAGAGGAGTTAAAGGGGTTCTTAGGGAAGATAAGGCCATTGCAGAAAGACTAAATTAATTCTTTGCCTCCGTGTTTACTAATGAGGATGTTGGGGAGATATCAGTTCCAGAGATGGGTTTCAGGGGTGATGAGTCAGATGAACTGAACGAAATCACTGTGAACCTGGAAGTTGTAGTAGGCCAGATTGACAAACTAGAGTAGCAAATCACCTGGACCGGATGGTATGCATCCTAGGGTTCTGAAGGAACTCAAAAATGAAATTTCTAATCTATTAGTTAAAATTTGTAACCTATCATTAAAATCATCCATTGTACCTGAAGACTGGAGGGTGGCCAATGTAACCCCAATATTTAAAAAAGGCTCCAGGGGCGATCCGGGTAACTATAGACCAGTGAGCCTGACTTCAGTGCCGGGAAAAATTGTGGAAATATTCTCAAGATCAAAATTGTAGAGCATATAGAAAGACATGGTTTAATGTAACACAGTCAACATGGATTTACCCAAGGGAAGTCTTGCCTAACAAATCTGCTTCATTTTTTTTTGAAGGGGTTAATAAACATGTGGATAAAGGTGAACCAGTAGATGTAGTGTATTTGGATTTTCAGAAGGCGTTTGACAAAGTCCCTCATGAGAGGCTTCTACGAAAACTAAAAAGTCATGGGATAGGAGGCGATGTCCTTTCGTGGATTACAAACTGGTTAAAAGACAGGATACAGAGAATAGGATTAAATGGTCAGTTTTCTCAGTGGAAAAGGGTAAACAGTGGAGTGCCTCAGGGATCTGTACTTGGACCGGTGCTTTTCAAAATATATATAAATGATATGGAAAGGAATACGAGTGTGGTTATCAAATTTGCGGATGATACAAAATTATTCAGAGTAGTTAAATCACAAGCAGACTATGATTCATTACAGGACGACCTTGCAAGACTGGAAGATTGGGCATCCAAATGGCAGATGAAATTTAATGTGGACAAGTGCAAGGTGTTGCATATAGGGAAAAATAACCCTTGCTGTAGTTACATGATGTTAGGTTCCATATTAGGAGCTACCACCCAGGAAAAAGATCTAGGAATCATAGTGGATAATACTTTAAAATCGTCAGCTCAGTGTGCTGCAGCAGTCAAAAAAGCAAATAGAATTTATTTATTTATTTATTTAATTTCTTTTACTATACCGATGCTCAAGACTAGGTCTTATCGTACCGGTTTACAATGTAACTGAGGGGAAACCAATTAACATCAAGGTAGAAAGTAAAGTTACATTAAACAGGGAGCGTAAAACCTGGGCAATGGAAGACAGTACAGAATTTAAACTAAGAAACAATTAGAGAGAGATAAATATATATATATAATCAACAAAAACTATAAGATACGTAAACATAGATTTATCCTAGGCAGTTATTAGCATGGTATGTCCAGTGGGAGAAGGAAAGGGTGAGGTTGGGTGGGGGGGAAGGGGAGAGGGAAAAGAGGGGGGAATTATTAGGAATTATTAGGAAGGGAATGGTTAATAGAACAGAAAATGTCATAATGCCTCTGTATCGCTCCATGGTGAGACCGCACCCTGAATACTGTGTACAATTCTGGTCGCCGCATCTCAAAAAAGATATAGTTGCGATGGAGAAGGTACAGAGAAGGGCAACCAAAATGATAAAGGGGATGGAACAGCTTCCCTATGAGGAAAGGCTGAAGAGGTTAGGGCTGTTCAGCTTGGAGAAGAGACGGCTGGGGGGGGGGGGGGGGTATATGATAGAGGTCTTTAAGATCATGAGAGGTCTTGAACGAGTAGATGTGACTCGGTTATTTACACTTTCGAATAATAGAAGGACTAGGGGGCATTCCATGAAGTTAGCAAGTAGCACATTTAAGACTAATCGGAGAATATTCTTTTTCACTCAACGCACAATAAAGCTCTGGAATTTGTTGCCAGAGGATGTGGTTAGTGCAGTTAGTGTAGCTGGGTTCAAAAAAGGTTTGGATAAGTTCTTGGAGGAGAAGTCCATTAATGGCTATTAATCAATTATACTTAGGGAATTGCCACTGCTATTGCATCAGTGGCATGGGTTCTTCTTAGTGTTTGGGTAATTGCCAGGTTCTTGTGGCCTGGTTTTGGCCTCTGTTGGAAACAGGATGCTGGGCTTGATGGACCCTTGGTCTGACCCAGCATGACAATTTCTTATGTTCTTATGTTCTTAAATACCAGCAGGAGCGAAGATGAGAAGTCCTTGAGACAAACTAACTCCTTGCGAAGGCAACTAAGGACTGGAAGCTGGGCCCTTACATAAGGCTGAAGATCAGGAGACGCCCTGGGAGGAGTCCAGGTGGGGCCCATGGCATTTCCAGCCATGGCCCTTTAAATCAATGAAGGAGGCCCGGCCCGTGCCTTAGGAGGAAACAGGAAGAGGAAGTCAGAACCATGGAGAGCGGCCATGCTGCCGCTGACGTTGCAGAGAAGCCAAGCAGGGCCGAGGGGCAGGCCCCAATGTCAGCAGCAGCTCCTGCCGCTGGAGGAAGCACCGGGGTTGGCTCCAGCTGCCAGGAAAGCCCGGGGACTGCGGCCTCTGGGCCGCAAAGGGAAGATGGCATCGGCGGCGGCTCCAGCGCATAGAAGTCCCAGTCCACAGCTCCCTGCCACGGTGAAGAGAGGAACAGCTGACTGCCACTTCTGCTGCAAGGAACGTCAGCGGCTCCATGCTGCAATGGTAAGTACAGAGTCATAACACTTCCTACATGTCCTGCTCTATCCTGAAGTCCTGTACCGCTCCTGCTGGGGGAATTCCTGAATCCAGCCTGCCTGACCATGACAGATAGAGAGAGAGAGGAGATTTATTTCTCTTGGAATTTAGTGATACAGTGTTCATACCTTCTTTTGTGGGATTCTTCATTTGGCTCTTTATTGAAAGTCATTTTTTGTTGTCTTCCTCATTGTTCTCTATCATCCTGGATAGATCATTATACAAGTTTCAATACTTAGTCCAACACTCCTCCTCTATCCCAATTCCCACTCAAATTTCTTACCACCATGCTTTGTAATAATCTAAATGGCTAATAATAATCTAAATTGCAATAATTTACATTTCTAACACCAAGCTTTGCAGTAATCTAAACTAGGCAGGCTGTTTCCTGAACACCCAGTCACCTAGGTCCCTGTGACTTGGCTGTATTTTATTTATTTATTTATTTATTTATTTATTTATTTAAAATCTTTTCTATACCGTCATTAAGTTATTTACCATCAAAACGGTTTACAGGCTGGCACAAAAAGGCAAAATAAATGTTAGTACTTTAACAGAGGTGCCAATAGATAACCGGTAACATAATTTCATACAATTTCTATTTGACTCATGTCCTCTAGTGTCCATTGAATACATGTCTCGTAGTTAGCTTACATGTGATTCGTTCTTGTACTTTCAAGTTAAATCTACTTTTATCAGTGAGAGTTTAAAAATAGTTGCCAGTGGCAAGTGTAACTAGTCATTTGGTGCTGATTTGTAACTCCAGCTTTTCCTTACTTACTTTCTCTGTTCTCTTTGTAAAAGGCCTGTTTGAAAAGCCATGTTTTCAGACTTATTTTGAATAGTTTGAAATTTCCCTGTAATCTTACTTCCAGGGGTATAGTATTCCATAAGATGGGTCCAGCCAGTGACAGTGCTCGTTCTCTGACCTGGGTTAGCCATGCAGTTTTAACTGATGGGATGGTTAGGAGGCCTTGTTTTCTGATCTGAGATTTCTATGTGGTACATGTACCTTAGCGCTGTGTTGAGCCATTCTGCTTTCTGCTCATGAATCAGTTTGTGTATGGTGCAGAGTGCTTTAAACTGTACTCTTTGTTCTATTGGTAACCAGTGTAGTTCAGCTAGTGTGTCAGTGATATGGTCTCTTTTCCTTTTACCTGTGAGAATTCTTGCTGCGGAGTTCTGCAAAATTTGTAGTGGTCTTATTGTCGTATAGGGTAATCCAAGTAGCAGTGCGTTACAGTAATCCATGCTTGTGAATATTAGAGTTTGTAGTACTGAGCGGAAGTTTGATGTTGTCAATAACGATTTGAGTTTCCTTAGGACCATTAGTTTGGCATATCCTTCTTTAACTTTCGGTGCTATGTGGTGTTTAAAATTTAGTTCTGTATCTATTAATACGCCAAGATTATGCACTTTCTCCTTTAATTCCACTTTTAGGTTGTTTTTGAGTGTACCTGGCCACCAGCAACTTATTTATTTATTTATTTGTAGAGTTTTATATACCGTTATTCGGTAGAGCCATCATAACGGTTTACAAAATATGCAATTATCATACAATAAAATGGAGTTAACATGGTAGTTGGGAACAGTAGAGTTTTGTGAACAATATACATTTTTCTTTGTAGTTGAATAACAGTAGTGAGGAGAACATTTTCAAAAACTTAACGAACCAAGTGAGAGAGCAGGGAGGGGTGAAAATGGAGGGAAGGGGGGGGGTACATCAGGAGATCATGAAGAAAGAGGATTATGTTTGCGAGTTCGGTTGAGAGCTGGGATGATCAGGTGTCTGATAGAATAGAATTTGCGGAATAAAAATGTTTTAAGGTCTTTTTTAAATGTTTTCAGGTTGTGCTGGGTCCTCAGGTCTCTGGGTAGGGAGTTCCAAATTTGGGGGAAGCAATGGAAAATACTCTTTCTCGTGTAGTTGAAAGATGAGTGTCTCTTAAGGTGGGGATGTTTAGGTATCCTGCGTTGTTAGAGCGTAGGTTTCTTTGTGGGTTTTGGGGGGTTATGTTTAAGCCTTTTAGTCCATGAAGATCATCATTTAGGATTTTGTGAATGATGGTCATAGATTTGTAGGTAATTCGTGCAGAAATAGGTAGCCAGTGAAGAGAGGTCAAAATGGGTGTTATGTGTTCATTTCTTTTTTTTCCTGTAAGGATTCTGGCAGCTGAGTTCTGAAGTATTTGGAGTGGTTTGAGGGATGATGAAGGGATTCCAATAAGTATGAGTTGCAGTAGTCGAAGGTGGAGAAAATAAGCAGTTGCAGGACAGTTCTGAAATCAGAAGGGTTGAGAAATGGCTTTATATGTCTTAGGGTTAGTAGTTTGTGGTATCCTTCTTTCGTTATATTTACTATGTGGGATTTGAAAGAGAGTTCAGTATCGATGGTAACTCCAAGGTTCCTGGTATGGGTGGTAGGGATTATTGGTATGATTTGTTTATCTAGTATTGTCAGGGGTGGTGGAGTTGGATTGGGTTTTTTATCCATGAGTAGGATTTCAGTTTTGTCGAAGTTGATTATGAGTTTCAGGGAGTTTAGTAGATGCTTGATTGAGATAAGTAGATCTGATGTTTTTTTTGTATGTGTCTTCAATTGAGTTTTGTATGGGAATTAGAAGCTGAGTGTCATCAGCGTAGAGGAAATGTGGGATTCCATGATCTTTTAGTAGTTGGCAGATGGGTAGGAGGTATATATTGAAGAGGGTAGCAGATAAGGCTGAACCTTGGGAACTCCAGTTTTGAGGTCAATATTTTTGATGGGGTGTTGTTGATCACTACTTGGTATGTTTGTTCAGAGAGGTAGGATGAGAACCATTGTAATGTAGTACCAGATAGGCCAATATGTGACAGTCGTTCTAACAGTATATTGTGGTTTACTGTGTCGAAGGCAGCTGAGAGGTCAAGGATCCAGCTGGTTTGTTTGTGGGGAACTGTTGCTTACTGGTTCTAACCCAGCTATCCCATTGCTTGCAGTGTCACTGCTCTTCCATTATCCATACCTGGTTTTCTCCTTTTCACCTCTTCTCTTGCCTCTGCTCTTAAGGGAGCCAAGCAGTATTCCTTCTAAGATGTATGGGAGACCACCAACATCTTCTCTCCCAACAGGTATGTTCTGGCTAGCTCAAAGTTTAAACCACATAGGATTGGCAGCAGCCTCAGACTACAATTTAAATTGCAGGACTTAAACCACAGTGCCGCCTTCTGGGTTTAACGTGGAGTTTATTCTTAAACAGCAAGGTTGATAGAAAGAGTATACAGGTTAATTTCATCTTCAGAGATTCAAGCATAACCTACATGCTTCATCAGGGCATGGATCAGAGACAGTCTGCATTGGTAGTAATAAATCTAAATACTTTGACAGAATCAATTCATTGTACTCACAACAAGTTCAGTGCAAAGTCAGGATATCCAGGTTCACTTCCACATATACATATGCAGCAGGATCACACATCAATTACTTTATTTCAACTTAATTTCAAGGTCACGGATCTCCTTATCCAGTTTCTACCCAGCACAGCTAAGCAGCCCTCAAGTTGATGGGAACAAGGCGGTGTTCTGGGAGATCACTTTTCAAGCCCCGATGACAAAAGGCAGGCGGTACCTTTTAGATTAACCAATTTATTGAAGTATGACTTTTTGAGGACAGAGTCCACTTTGTCAGATGCGGACTCTGTCCTCAAAAGTTCACACCACCCACCCCTTGCCATTTTTTCCTCACCATACTAACATGGCTATCCCCTTTGAAGATTTTCAAGCCCTAGGATCCAGTCTGGATCCTCAGGCCTGGAACTCCTGGTGTGTGCATCGAGCTAAAAAAGCAGGCTTCTTCCCTTGCATAATCTGGATTTACCACCAGCAAACCTGTGGTTCAAGAGATAGTGTTCCTGTCTTTTGCCCAGCAGGCTCCCTGTTTAAGTCCCAGCAGAGCCTTTTTTGCTCTTGCACATGCCTGATGGGGGGGGGAAGACATCATGCATCTTAGAAGAAATGTTGATGCGAAGGGTAAGGTTGTTTGTAGCCCTGCTGCCTCCCAACTCTGTTCCCACCACTGTCCTCACTAACTGTTCCAAGCAAGCTTGAATTCTATCACTGCACTGGTTTCCACCACTTCTATAGGCAGGTCATTGCAGGCATCTACCACCCTTTCAGCAAAGATGCATATGTTCTTATTTATTTATTTTTCTTGTGTTTCATCTGAATCTTCCTTACATCATGACCCATTGCCCTTGAAATTTCTTTTTTTTATGGTAAATTTCACCTTGTGCTTTATTGAATTCTGTCAAACATTTGAATTTTTCCATCATATGCCCCCTTTCCTTCTTTCTGCCAGCAAGTACATTTGAAGTAGTTTTAAGCCTTTCTTTGTAAGCCCTGTATATCATTTTAGTAGCCCCTTTCTGAAATGTTTCCACTAGTGACCTCTACAAGGGCAAACTTACCTCCACTTTCCTGCTGATGATACCTCTTACTTATAGAATCAAGCATACTGTTAGCCTTCCCAGTTGCTTTATTACATTGACTGGCTACCTTGAAGTCATCTGGAATGATTACATCACAATCTTTCTTGTTTAACACTTTCTGGGTTTTTGCCCTTCTGCATGATGTGTAACTAGTGGATTTTAGAGCCTCCAAATGCACGATTGTATACATTTTTTAGCATCAATGTTCATTTTCCAACACCTTAATCATTCAAGTCTTCCCAATTTTTTCACCCTGTATCTCCAGTCATCACATCACTGATGATGGTATTAATGTTTAAATAACACTTATTTTGCTTGGCAGGCCAAGACACAATAATAATACATGATATCATTGGTCTGCATTACAATTTGTGTAAGCTCGGTTACAATTTGTTTTGTTACACAGCTCCAATCTGTCTTGGAAATCAGATATTGTATCTTCTCAACTTAAAACTATTCCATTACAATCAATGGAATTGTAGGTTTATGAGCTTGGCAGGATGGAGCATTTTTTTTTTGTGATGATTAGATCATAGCCTGTACCATAGCTACATAAAAGTATTGTAAAAACAGTTAATATGAATAGTATGGCTGCAATCCTTAGCAGGTAGGATTACAAATAAGACTCTTTCACGTCACATGGTGAAACAAAAGGCTGGTTGTTGTCCGGTCATAGGGTGAATGCTATCATTTTATGTGCAGCAGTCCGTAGGTTCATAGAAAAGTAAAAAGCCCTCATGCATGCCAGGGCTATAAACTGGAACACACCTGAAAAGAGCAGTTCCCAGACTGTGAGTCATATAATTGGCTTATGGATCACGGAAGTGGCTCCAAAATCCAGCAAAGACATCCAAGATCAAAGAGCAAGAAAAGACAAAACAGCAGCTTTTCCATTATTTTGAACTTAGAAAGTAAATAAACTAGATATGAATTCCTTTTTGGTTATAGCAGGACCAGGGCTGGACTGAGACATGTTGGCGCCCAGGGCAAGCTAGTAATTTGGTGCCCCCCCCCTTCCCGGTAATTTGGTGCTCTCCTCCCTCCCTCCAAAAACCCCCACTCCAAACAGGATAGCATTACTTCTTCCTTTAAATTGTAAATACTAATAAAAAGAATAACTATTTCAAACTAGCTGACAAACATCCAATATTTTAAAAATCCAATATTTTAAAAATCATAAACAATATTTTTTTTAATTTTCCAAACACCAATATAATATTTCAAAAAAAGCACACATCAAATAACACTCAATAATTAAAATTAATAAGGATAACAAATTTCCCTTGATTCCCACACCTGGGAACTCTCTCAGACTCACGCACTTTCAGGCTCATGTACATGCTCATTCACACACACACACACACTCTCTCGTGCTCACAATCCAGTGGGAACACTGAGAGGAAAGGATGTCCTTGCTGGTGGCTGAAAGGAATCAGTACGTTTTTTGGGAAATTTTCTTTTTTAAAAGTATTGGGGCGAAGTTAACTATTTGGGAATATTATTTAGTGTGTTTGTGTTTTTAATAGTCAGTAAGGCAGCGAATAAACAGAAGTTAGACTATTTGTATTTTTAAATAGTCAGCTAATAAGCAGTAGTTAGTATGTTTATTTTTAATAGTCTGTAAGGCAGCTAATAAGCAGAAGTTAGAGTGTCTGTATATTAAAAACAAAAAAAAGAAGGTAGCCAGAAGCTAGAAATAGGCTAGGAGCAGTGTATACCTAAGTAAAAAGGTTGAAATGTTCAGTTCAGTTACTCTCCTTGGAAAGGTGTTAAGGTAGTGTGATTTGGTTCGATTAGGTACCAACATTTGTTAATCAAGAGAGCAGTGAGTCACTCTGCAGCAGGAAAGGATCCTGTAGCAAGGACCTGCTCTCCAGGTGGTGCATTGTCCTTTCGCACCGAGGATGTGTCTCCAAGGCCTACTGCTCAGGAGGGAAGGGTTAGGTCAGCCGTCATAGTTAGTGATTCGATTATTAGGAATGTAGACAGCCAGGTGGCTGGTGAGCATGAGGATCGCCTGGTAACTTGCCTGCCTGGTGCAAAGGTGGCGGACCTCACGTGTCACCTAGATAGGATTTTAGACAGTGCTGGGGAGGAGCCGGCTGTCGTGGTACATGTGGGCACCAACGACATAGGAAAATTTGGGAGGGAGGTTCTGGAAGCCAAATTTAGGCTCTTATGTAGAAAGCTTAAATCCAGAACCTCCAGGGTAGCATTCTCTGAAATGCTCCCTGTTCCACGCGCAGGAGGAGCTCCGGAGTCTCAATGCATGGATGAGACAATGGTGCAAGGAAGAGGGATTCAGTTTTGTAAGGAACTGGGGAACCTTTTGGGGAAGGGGGAGTCTCTTCCGAAGGGATGGGCTCCACCTTAACCAGGGTGGAACCAGGCTAGTGCTAACCTTTAAAAAGGAGATAGAGCAGCTTTTAAACTAGAACAAAGGGGAAAACCGACAGTCGCTCAGCAGCGCATGGTTCGGAGGGAGGTATCTTCAAAGGATACTAATGATGCATTAGAATTAGGGCATCCCGACAGTGAGGTTCCAATAATAAGAAAAGTAGTCCAAGTGCCTGTACCTAAAAACTCACCTGAGCTAAAAAATTCTAACTTATTCCTATCAATTAAAAAGCAGAATGAAAATACAAACAAAAAACAAACTTTGAAATGTTTGTATGCTAATGCCAGAAATTAAAGAAGTAAGGTGGGAGAATTAGAATGTATAGCAGTGAATGATGACATAGACTTAGGGGCAGATTTTCAAAAGGTTATGCGTGCCGAGCCTATTTTCAAAAGGCTCAGTGACGCGTGTAAAGCCCTGGGACACGTGTAAGTCCCGGGGCTTGCAAAAAGGGGCGAGGAGGGGAGGTATCAGAGGCTCCCAGCACAGCGGCCATTTGCCAGGGCTGAAGTAAGTTTTAAAACAAAAGAAAAAAAGGTAGGGGGTAAAGGGTGGGGGAAGTAGGGGAAGGGAAGGGCATGGAAGGTGGGGTGGAGGGGTAGGGAAGTTCCCTGGGAGGCCGTTCCAATTTTGGAATAACCTGGGATGGAATGGGGGAAGGCAGCGTGGCTCGGCGCGCACAAGGTACACAATTGTGCACCCCCTTGCGTGTGCACATGGAGGCGCAAGTTTTAAAATCTACCCCTTAATTAGCATCTCAGAGACATGGTGGAAGGAGGATAACCAATGGGACAGTGCTATACCGGGGTACAAATTATATCGCAATGACAGAGAGGAGCACCTGGGAGGCGGTGTGGTGCTTTGTCTGGGATGACATAGAGTCCAACAGGATAAACATCCTGCATGAGACTAAATGCACAATCGAATATGGGTAGAAATCCTTTGTGTGTTGGGGAAGACTATAGTGATAGGGGTATACTACCGTCCACCTGGTCAAGATGGAGAGATGGATAGTAAAATGCTAAGAGAAATTAGGGAAGCTAACCAAATTGGTAGTGCGGTAATAATGGGAGATTTAAATTACCCTAATACTAGCCGTTAAGCCCGTAACAACGGGCTACATTAACATTTTTTTTCCAGTCCATTTCCTTACCCCTCATTCTCCCCTCCCTCCCACCTCCCCTCACTCTCTTCCCCCTCCCCCCCCCCCTCCCCCTCACTCTCTCCTCCCCCCTCCCCTCCCCTCTCACCTCAGTCACTCTCTCCTCCCTCCCCTCTCCCCCCTCTCTCAGCTCATTCACAACCCCTTCGGATAGCGCAGACGGAAGATCTCCGGGGGAGGTCCCTCCCTCACGCGCGCTGTCGCCCCCGCCGCTACTGCTCCTCGCTGCGCCATCTTTGTTACAGGCAAGCTCTGACCGACGTGCTGCCCATGCATGCGTGGTAGAGTTGCTCTCTACTGCGCATTTGCGGCACGTCGGTCAAGCTTCATTTATCTAGTAGATTGACTAGATCTACTAGATCTAGTCAATCTACTAGATTGTATCATCGGGGCATGCTAGAAAGATAAAGTTCCTGGATGGAATAAATAACAGTTTTATGGAGCAATTGGTTCAGGAACCGACGAGAGAGGGATTCATTTTAGATCTAATTCTCAGTGGAGCACAGGAGTTGGTGAGAGAGGTAACGGTGGTGGGGCTGCTTGGCAATAGTGATCATAATATGATCAAATTTGAATCAGTGACTGGAAGGGGGTGTTGCAACCGTCCCTTCCCGATGGCTTCACTACACCTACATTTCTTTCTTTGCACCTCCTCTCGCTATGGATGGACGCCTGGCTGCCGCAGCGTCTGCCTGCCATCCTCTCCGGCGTCCCCGGACCGGCTTGGGCACTGCCTCCCGCCATGCTCCGCTGGTACCTTAGGGCGTGCGCATCGCATGGCCCTCACTCTTATTTCCTACTTGGCGCGAACCTCAGGAGCATCCCCCTGTGATGACGTTTGCTAGCCTTTGAGTTAGCAAGGGGAATCTTAAAGATGGGATTCGCTCTCCGTACCCAGCTACTCTGCCTCTCCAATTTTCCATTGGACTCTTAACGCTAACGGGGTTCCTGCTTCTCGGGGGCCTCACTTACTTTTCAGATCGCTATCAGGAAACCGGTACTCGCTCCTCAAGGGCCCATATTCCCTGAGTCGCTGCCTGCTCCTACCTTCTCTTCTGCCTGGAGGGATTCACTATCTTCAACACCAGTGAGTACTACCATCTTCACCTCAGAGCTGTTCCCTGGAACCAGGTACTCGCTCCTCGAGGGCCTGCCTCCATTCCATCCCTAGTGCCATCTCCTACGTGGAACCGCTGTGTGAGTACATTACCTTCAAGCCTTTCAGCTCTCAGGGATCAGGTACTCGCTCCTCGAGGGCCTGCTCTCCTTATCCTGGGGTTCTCCATACTGGGGCTTTGTGCATATTCCACTGTACTCATTATTCTCAGTTCTTTCCACTACAGCACTGCTACCGGAGGAGTTGCTGTTCCAGCGCCTGTGGGATACTAGCCCAGCCGGGCTACTTCTGCTGCTCACCACTGCCGCCTCTGGTGGCTTCACCACATTGTCTAATAAAAGATCAATCTCTGTGTTTGTGTGTCCTAAGCTGAGCCTAACCTATAGCCCCTCACGGGACTTCCCCCCGTGGGCATGGTCAGCTGCCAGAGTGTCCAAGGGTCCACCCAAACCTCACTAATTA
Organism: Rhinatrema bivittatum; assembly: GCF_901001135.1. Taxonomy (NCBI): domain Eukaryota; kingdom Metazoa; phylum Chordata; class Amphibia; order Gymnophiona; family Rhinatrematidae; genus Rhinatrema; species Rhinatrema bivittatum. The sequence goes on from NC_042623.1 coordinate 230,571,821, forward strand.
TAACAGGGGGACAGTAAGCAAATCCACGGCTCTCGTGCTAAACTTTGAAAAGGGAAACTTTTATAAAATGAGAAAAACTGAAAAAACTGAAAGCAGCTACAAAGGTCAAAAGTGTGCAAGAATCGTGGTCATTGTTAAAAAATACCATCCTAGAAGCACAGTCCAGATGTATTCCACACATTAAGAAAGGTGGAAGGAAGGTAAAATGATTACCAGCATGGTTAAAAGGGGAGGTAAAAGAAGCTATTTTAGCCAAAAGATCTTCATTCAAAAATTGAAAGAAGGATCCAACAGAAGAAAATAGGATAATGCATAAGTGTTGGCAAGTTAAATGTAAGACATTGAAAAGACAGGCTAAGAAAGAATTTGAAAAGAATTTGGCCACAGAGGAAAAAACGCACAGTAAAGACTTTTTAAAATGTATCTGAACCAAAAAGCCTGTGAGGGAGTCAGTTGAACTGTTAGATGATTGAGGGGTTAGTTAGAGAAGATAAGGCCATCCCAGAAAGATTAAATTATTTCTTTGCTTTGGTGTTTACTGAAGAGGATGTTGGGGAGATACCCGTACCGTAGAAGGTTTTCATGGGTAATGATTCAGATGGACTGAACAAAATCACGGTGAACCTAGAAGATGTGGTAGGCCTGATTGACAAACTGAAGAGTAGTAAATCACCTGGACCGGATGGTATACATCCCAAGGTTCTGAAGGAACTAAAAAATGAAATTTCAGACCTATTAGTATAAATTTGTAACCTATCATTAAAATCATCCATTGTACCTGAAGACTGGATGGTGGCTAATGTAACCCCAATATTTAAAAAGGGCTCCAGGGGTGATCCGGAAAACTACAGACCAGTTAGCCTGACTTCAGTGCCATGAAAAATAGTGGAAAGTGTTCTAAATAAAAAATCAGTGTTGCACCGGAGGTGGACCCTTGGGCCGAGGTGGGGTTGTCGCTACCCGTAGGAGGGATCGTACAGGTCCCCACCATCGGCAGGCAGAGGGGGCTGGCGGATGGAGGCCGGCTGGCGCTTCAGCAATACCAGCTCTCGTTCCCTGTTGGTTGAGCCTTTGGGTGCCGGGGCTGGCTGGACTTAGGTGGCCTCTGTCAGTGGTCATCGATGGGTAGATCGAGGTCAGCCCAGAGGCAACAACTAGTGTAGGTATCAGTTTGTACTGGATGAGGCGGAGTCCCGGAGACCCGGGCGCCAATAGGAACACAGTCTGACAGAGGGCGTCCGAGCAAGAGCAGGCCGAAGCCTGAGTGAACCACATCCAGGACAAAGGCTGAAGAGGTGCTTTAAGCAAGCTGGATTCAGGGCTGGCGGCAGTCTGGAAGCAGTGGCAAGCAAGGCTGAGGTCTAGACCAGGAGAGAGTCAAAGGATGGTCAGTCGAAGCAGAGGTCCAGGGCTGGAGAGAAGCAATGGCGTGGTCAGGCGATGCAGAGGTCTGGGGCTGGAGAGAAGCAATGGAGTCGTCAGGCAATGCAGTGGTCCGGGGCTGGAGAGAGGCAATGGAGTAGTCAGGCAATGCAGAGGTCTGGGGCTGGAGAGAAGCAACGGAGTAGTCAGGCAATGCAGAGGTCCGGGCTGGAGAGAAGCAACGGAGTAGTCAGGCAATGCAGAGGTCAAACCAGGTTAGCAATCCGAAGGAGAGATGAAGGAACGAAGGCAATCAGAATCGGGAACCAGGAACTGAAGAGGCAACGAGTACTCGACTAGCAAGGGGACCTGTTGCAATGGCAATTTGAGAGAGCGGAGACCGGGCTTATTTATTTATTTATTTATTTATTTATTTATTTATTTAATTAAAGTCTCTTATATACCGATGGCCGTTCGCACATCGCATCAGTTCACAATGAACAAAAACCTTTGGGCAGCGCCCTTACATATATAACCGATAACAATACAAATAACCAGGGGAGTAGGGAATGCAAATTAATAGATCAATAAATAGTGGAGACTATAAATATAACATACATAACAACTATATACAAAGCATCAGTAGTCATAAAAGCACAAGTCATAAATCGTTGGTCATAAGGCATTCTTAGTCGTAGAGCATACCGGAGCTCTGCCGACGACATCATCCGGGGCTGCGGCCAGGTTCCCGCCGCAGGCCCTATGTAAGGACTAGCTGTGTGCGTGCACGTGCACGCCTAGGGAGGGACACAGCGCTGGTCCGGACGGCATCTTTCCGCAGGCCACACGGAAAGGCCCAACACAGAACATCAGGAACTGCAGCAGAGCTGGAGGCCCCAGGGGTGGCCCGAGGACGGAGCTGGCGTCTCACAGCCGCCAGAGACGAGGGACCAGATGCTGGATCACTTTGAAAGAGGTGAGGGGGCCGAGCCACGGGTCTGCCACGGCCAGCGTGCGTAACACAGAGAGCATATAGAAAGACATGGTTTAATGGAACAATGTCAGCATGGATTTACCCAAGGCAAGTCTTGCCTCACAAATCTGTTTCACTTTTTTGAAGGAATTTAATAAACATGTAGATAAAGGTGAACCGGTAGATGTAGTGTATTTGGATTTTCAGAAGGTGTTTGACAAAGTTCCACATGAGAGGCTTCTAGGAAAAGTAAAAAGTCATGGGATAGGTGGTGATGTCCTTTCGTGGATTACAAACTGGCTAAAAGACCGAAAACAGAGAGTAGGATTAAATGGATAATTTTCTCAGTGGAAGGGAGTGGGCAGTGGAGTGCCTCAGGGATCTGTATTGGGACCCTTACATTTCAATATATTTATAAATGATCTGGAAAGAAATACGACGAATGAGATAATCATATATATGCAGATGACACAAAATTGTTCAGAGTAGTTAAATCCCAAGCAGATTGTGATAAATTGCAGGAAGACCTTGTGAGATTGGAAAATTGGGCATCCAAATGGCAGATGAAATTTAATGTAGATAAGTGCAAGGTGATGCATATAGGGAAAAATAACCCATGCTATAGTTACACAATGTTAGGTTCCATATTAGGTGCTACTACCCAAGAAAGAGGTCTAGGCGTCATAGTGGATAACACATTGAAATCATCGGTTCAGTGTGCTGCGGCAGTCAAAAAAGCAAACAGAATGTTGGGAATTATCAGAAAGGGAAAGGTGAATAAAACAGAAAATGTAATAATGCGTCTGTATTGCTCCATGGTGAGACCGCACCTTGAAGGCTGTGTACAATTCTGGTCGCCGCATCGCAAAAAAGATTTAATTGCGATGGAGAAGGTACAGAGAAGGGTGACCAAAATGATAAGGGGAATGGAACAGCTCCCCTATGAGGAAAGAGAGGTCTTGAACGAGTAGATGTGAATCGGTTATTTACACTTTCGAATAATAGAAGGACTAGGGGTTATTCCATGAAGTTAGCAAGTAGCACATTTAAGACTAATCGGAGAACATTATTTTTCATTCAGGCACAATAAAGCTCTGGAATTTGTTGCCAGAGGATGTGATTAGTGCAGTTAGTGTAGCTGGGTTCAATAAAGGTTTGGATAAGTTCTTGGAGGAGAAGTCCATTAACTGCTATTAATCGTTTACTTAGGGAATAGCCACTGCTATTAATTGCATCAGTAACATGGGATCTTCTTAGTGTTTGGGTAATTGCCAGTTTTTGTGGCCTGGTTTGGCCTCTGTTTGAAACAGGATCTGGGCTTGATGGACCCTTGGTCTGACCCAGCATGGCAATTTCTTATGTTTTTATGTTCTTACTAAAGAGGTTAGGACTTTTCAGCTTGGAGAAGAGACGGCTGAGGGGGGGATATGATAGAGGTGTTTAAAATCATGAGAGGTCTAGAACAGGTATATGTGAATTGGTTGTTTGCTCTTTCAGATAGTGGAAAAACTAGGGGGCACTCCATGAAGTTGGCATGTGGCACATTTAGAATTAATCGGAGAAAGTTCTTTTTCACTCAACGCACAATTAAACTCTGGAATTTGTTGCCAGAGGTTATGGTTAGTGCAATTAGTGTAGCTGGGTTTAAAAAAGGTTTGGATAAGTTCTTAGAGGAGAAATCCATTACCTGCTATTAATCAAGTTGACTTAGAAAATAGCCACTGCTATTACTAGCATCAGTAGCATGGGAAATACTTAGTGTTTGGATAATTGCCAGGTACTTGTAGCCTGGATTGGCCACTGTTGGAAACAGGATGCTGGGCTTGATGGACCCTTGGTCTAACCCAGTATGGCATGTTCTTATGATAATGGAATTCAACAGGACATCAGATTTACACAGAGGATCCCTGGAGGCTAGAAGGTGGAAAGGAAGAAACCTGTGGTAACTTTTGCTGTAACATTTTTGTTTGGGAGTAACCTGCATGGCGTGGCAGTGACAACTCTAGACACCTGCTGAGCAGTTGTAGGTCTTTGTCTTCCATTTTTTATAATATTAATGTGTTACTATGAAATGTGCTTTGCTTTGATATGCTATGAATGCAACAGTTTTGTTACCACAAGAGATTTATTTCCAATTGTATTTCCTATTTGGGTGCACTGGAAATATGCTTTTATATCACCTGTCCTTTTATATGTTGTGTTTAAACTCTTTATTTATGGCTTTGTAATTTCTTCTTCAGTCATACCTACCTGAAAGTTAATAAGTATCCTCCCCCTTTATTAGATTCTGAGCGAGGAAGAGGGCCTTCTCCCTCACCATTGCCCAGAATCTAATAGCTCTCCTCCTGCTTCTGTCTCATCCAAAATCTAATAACCCCCCTCCCCTTTCAGCTTTCTGTAATAAAAATATATTGGAATTCAAGTCCTCCACCTCAGAACAGAGAGTCTGACCTTGAAAGCAGCCTGAATCCTGTCATGGAGCTCTTTCATTGCATTAGTTCCTGAGCTCAATGAGCAGTAACAAGAACTGAACCCTTAGTGCTTTTGTTACTTCTCACAAGCTTCAAACCCGAACCATCTTTCTGAGTGTTGTCCATGTGTCCAACATGCAGTTTCTCAGATGTTCTCCGGAAAAGGCTTCAGCACATTTCTGACTAGATACCATCAAAGGCGAGGGCTTCCTCTCCTCCTTTGTAGCAGTCGAGCTGGAAGGAAACTTATTTACTATAAAAGGGGTTTCTAGAGCAGAATTTGGGCCTGATTTATGAAGGCTTTTCTCCGATTGTGTCTACAGGGGAAAAAAGTGAGGTACATCAGGCCCTTTGGGTGCTATTATAAAGTGTGATACAAGATGTCCTTCGGCAGGCAGGAGTTCACTGTGTTACAGGAGCCATCGCCACTCTTTTGCATAGCTCTTTTCCTTTCACAGGCATTCATCCAGGTGGGTTTCACTGTGTGTCGCAGTGCGCTGATGATCCGAATATCTTCTCTTAAAAGGTCTTTCAATCAACAATGAATGTTGCAATGACCTTCCATAAACAGCATCACAACAATATATCACTATCCCAACAGAAGGGATCTGGAAAAACTGGAAGGGAAACTAAGCTTCTTGCATCTAGTCTTCAGCATGCCGGTATACCAGTTTCTGCATGGAGATACACAGAGGTGCTCAGCCAGGAAACCGCACAGCCTCACCCATATTTCTGTATTTCTAACAAGAACAGAGCCTGCTGTAATATCTCATACGTGTCAGTCTCCTGGCATAGAATTTATGCAGTACCTGTAAAACTGTGATGTCTTAGATTTAAAAAGTTTTTTTTTCTCTCTGCAACATGCAATTTCACCAATGTGACTATAACACATAGCAGACGTATAAATTAACATAAAATGCTTTAGGGAAGCTTGTGCCTTGTGATCTCCATATGACTTTCTGTGCATGGTCCTCTATTATCTGCATTTGGCTGTACACCTCTATGGGGGGAGGGGGGGACTTGGGGACATTTATATACTGGTGTTGATTTTTCAGCTGGCTACTATCAAGTTATGTACTGGTTTTTACTACTTCATACTAGCGGTTTGTGTTTAGGATGCATGTTATTGCCAATAAAAGATTTAAATATAAAAAAAAAAAAAAAGAAGGGAAGACTGTTACAGGGCGATAAGAGGGTCATCACATGGGGCGAGCCTCTCTGCAGGAAAGAAGCACTGAATGGAGCAAAGGGCACAGGAGAGCAGAGAGAGATTAGAGAAAGTGAGGAAGGTGGAGCATGAGGCAGAGAAGGAATTGGTTTATGGGCATCAGATACTTGTAGGCTCATTGCCCTGTCTATAGATAGAAGCAGTGCCTGGAAAACAACTGCAGCCAGTAAGAAAGAATCAAAGGATTGAGAGTGTGATACAGAGGGCCAGCTCTAGGGCAAATGGTGCCCTGAATAAATACTGTTCATAATGCCCCCCACCCCCAGCGGATCCCTGCTCCCCAATCCTTGGTGTGGATTAGTTGGGGCAAGGGTTTACAGAAGCTTTCTCTACATATTAGTAGTGGGGGCAAGTTCCCTCCTCTCCCAGCATCCAACCCCTCTCCCTGGACCCCCAACCTCCTTAATTCCCCAGCATTCACCCCTGCTTCTTATTCCCTTCCACCAGAATCTTTGCCCCTGCCTCTTACTCCCTTCATAGCATTTGCCTCTTCCCTCAGTAGCCTCTCCCCTGTCCCTTAAATTCCCCCCACCATCCGCAATATCCTCCTCCCAGTCTCTTAACCTCGTCCCCCAGCATGTCTTGTGCATTTCCCTTCCTTCTTCTCAGAAATTCCTCCTGCCTCCCCCTCATCTGCTCATTCCTCCTGCCTCCTCCCTGAGCACAATACCTGTTTAGAGGCAGAGCTGCTGCCATCATTCCTCCCCATTTGTGCTGGCCCTGCGCGCATGGATCAAAATTCACAGGTCAGCACATTCTGTATGCTGATCTCATGATGCACAAGATTGGCATGCAGAAAGTGCCAGCCCATGAGCTCTGAACATATACACAGGGCTGGCACAAACAGGCAGTGACAGGATAGGCTCCCACTGCTCTTCCCACTCTCCCACCAGGGCCGGGTTTGTGTCTCCACAGTCTGAGGTGCGGTATGCGTAGCTGCTTAAGGAACCCTACTCAGCCATACATGCTTGCACCACAGGGAACATTGTTGGTTATGACCCAGAGCTGGCGGCTCCCCTTGTCATAGGGTGCTCCAGGCGACTGCCCTGCTCATTCTACCCAAAAGCCGGCCCTGGTGAAACAGGTTTTGATTGTTCTCTAGCAGTTAGACTTGGATCTTCCGTAAGCACTGGGAACCTTTCTGTGGAACAGTCCTATTAAAAACTAAACTCAGCCTTTGAGAAAACATAACGTATCTCTACCTGATGAAGTTGTGCACCTTTCTGTCACAATATGAACTGTGGAAACTGCCTTATGGTGCTAGTTTAAGGCTAGAGTAATCAGTGTGACTGCACTGGGCCCTGCCATTCTTGGGGGCCATGTGCGGGCTGATTGAAAAGCAGTAGTGAGTTATAGATCCCAGTCCAGCACTCCCTGCATCATTTCTGCATCAGCCGTCACCGTTTTGAAATACAGTACCTCTGGGGGAGGATCGCTGTTGACCCATTTAAACCAATGATACTAAAATATGCAACAGGGTAGACAGCCAGGAAGGTGTGGAAAACATGAGAAGGGCTCTAGAAAGCTCAAGGAATAGTATAGGGTCTAGCACCTAAGTTTTAATGCTAAAAATGCAGATTAATGCATTTAGGATGCAAAAAAACATGAGGGAGAGATACAGTATTGGAGGTGAAAGTCTTCTACGCACAAAAGAACAGTGGCACCTGGAGGTGATTGTATCTGATGATCTTAAAGTGGCGAAACAGATGGATAACGTGACGGTGAAAGCTAGAAAAATGCTTGGCTGCATAGGAAGAGGAATGATCAGCAGAAAAAGGGAGGTGATATTGCCCCTGTATAGGTCCCTGGTGAGACCTCGCTTGGAGTACTGGTACAATTCTGGAAATAGCACCTTCAAAAGGATATAAACAGGATGGAGTCAGAACAGAGGGTGGCTACTAAAATGGTCAGTGGTCTTTGTTCTAAAGCATATGGGGATAGACTTAAAGATCTAAACATATACACCCTGAAGGAAAGATGAGATATGGGAGATATGATAGAGACATTCAAATATCTCAAAAGTTTCCATGCACAGGAGGTGAGACTCTTTCAATGGAAAGGAGGCTCTAGAATGAGGGGGTCATACAATGAAGTTGAAAGGGGGTAGACTCAGGAGTAATCTTAGGAAATATTTCTTTACAGCGAGGGTAGTGGATGCTTGGAACAGCCTCCCAGTAGAGGTTGTGGAGACAAAAACAGTATCTGAATTCAAGAAAGCATGGGATAAATACAGGGGATCTCTGAAGAAGTGATGGGAACTCTAAGGACATAATAGATGGGCCATATGGTCTTTTTCTGCTGTCATGTTTCTATGGATTGGGTAAGATGAGGGGGTCCAGGGGTATGAATCAATTTTTGTATGTTGGGCGGATGGGAGAAGGGGCCTCGATCAGAATTGGGGGGGGGGGGGTTGAGTTTGGAGGCAGATTCTTTTTAAAATGAAATCAAACACAAATGACATTTTGTTCCTTTTTCTTTTATTTTGTTTTGAAAATAAAAGGAAATGAAATAAGAAATTTTACTGAAACTTCCTATTTTGTTTCAAATGAAAGCACATCCTCACTACCCTGTGTAGTGCACACAGAGTGAGCAGTAATGCTCAGAGGATACCATTTTAATTAATATGGGCCTGGCAGATTCCTCCTGCTTCCAGCTCAGTTGGAACCACCCCTGCTTGAGCTGTGGTGCCATGAGCATCATTCGCAGTTACCCGGGATTTGACACTCATTTTTTATATTACCCTCCCAACTCAGTCTGGTCATCATAGATGGTCTTGGACATGTTGGGCCACAGACCATTGCTCCCTCCAGAGCCCAGCTGATGTGGGCCATAAAAGCTGTCCACTAAGCTGTTGGAACTCCCTGTCCCCGTGGCCTATGAATGCTGCGTCCACAGCCGGCCCGCAGAGCAGAAGCCAAGCCGGGGAATGGACCCTGGATCTCCCCCAGCACGCAGAACTACCAGTGAGCCACTGGGCTGGTCCTCACCTATTAGTGTTTTTAAATTGAAATTTCTTCGGTAATTTCCCCAATCCTTGGGGAGTTGCCATGTTACAAATTACCTCCCTTTCACAGGATCCAGTTGTTACAAATGTCAGTCTGCACACTTAAACCAATCAGGTCCCATTTCACATAAAGTACTTTGGGATACTGTTCTAAATATGATTGTTCCCCCTTGCCCCTCTTACCCACCCCAATTGTAGTAGAATTGCTTAAATTACAAACTCTGAAACAGAATGACTTGGCAGTCCAGTTTTTAATGGATTAAAGTTATTACTGTGTGCTAAGTTGTGTTATTTTCCAGTCCTAAGCAATACACAGAGAACATGATTTTCTTATATGATTGTGAACATCTAAGAGCACATTTCTAGCTTTTAGACTTGTGACAAAAACTAGGGGGACACTCCATGAAGTTAGTAAATAGCACATTTAAAACAAATCAGAGAGCATTCTTTTTCATTCAATGCACAATTAAGCTCTGTAATTCATTGCCAAAATATGTGGTAAAGGCAGTTAGCATACATTGCTTTAAAAAAGGTTTGGTCAAGTTCATGGAGGAGAACTCCATAAATGTTATTAACCAGATAGACTTGGGAAAATCCCCCACTTTATCCCTGGGATAAGCAGCATGGGATCTATCCACCATTTGGGATCCTGCCAGGTACTTGTGACCTGGATTGGTCACTATTGGAAACAGAATACTGAGCTTGATGGACCCTCGGTCTGACCAAGTATGGCAATTTTTATCTTATGTTCTTATGACAGTCTTGTCATTTCCATTCGCACCAGGCAGCTAGTCCTGTGGGTTCAGCTAATTCACTGAAATGCCAGAACAGTTTGAGGAAGCATTCATTTCAAGTGTTTCCAAGTACCCAAACCAGTTGGCAGAGCGAGCAGAGAGAATGATTGGGATGGAAGTTTATTTGTTGCTCTGAAATGTAGATATGCTCTTTCTCAGATGGCTCTGGAGCACAAGTGGGGCTATAGGCATGACTTCGAAATTTGACTTTTCAGACTATTAATTGAAGAACTACTTCAAATTGAGAAACTGCCTTTTCTTAAAATCAAACTTTCTCTGAGATGAAAGTCACAAGCTACAAACTTCTGCTAATTCAGCTTCTGAGTGTGTATCTCAAAAGATTACAGAAGCTTTGAAAAGAAATGCAAACCCTACAGTGAAGTCCTTTTTATTTTCTCCCATAAGGCTTTCCCTATGTTTACGGAGCAAGCATATGGCAAGATTGGCAGTGTTCAATTTTGCATTCTGGCCTTTGAACAGTTGGCAAGAGCAGCCTGGGTGGCTGAATTCATGTCACTGTAACATCCCTTTGACCCTGTTCTTTCATCTTATGGCTCCAGATTTGCAAACCTGGTTTGTGCGGTGCTGTCCTTTGTACCTCAGACATGGAAACCTGGCAAGGCTTGGAGGAAGTGGGACGGTATATGGGCTATGGAACACATTGACCTTTCTTGCTGGATTAAGGTCATTATTTAGCACAGGTGTTTTGATAAATAATGGAAACTTTCATTCCCACCCAGAGTCCCAGCTAACTTCATTTTGGAAGGATTTTATTTAAAAAGAAAAAGTTCTGCCAAAATCTCCATAAACTCTCATAGTGGAAGTAACTGACCTCCAGAAAGAGGTTTTCTTTTTAATTCATTAAAAAGTGAAGCTTAATTTTATTGTGACTTCCAAAACCGGGGTTACTGCTTGTTTGGAAATATTGAATTGCTTTGTCTTCTAAAGGTAAAGGTCTCTATCGCTGCTTGCAGCGATAGAGACCTTTACCTTTAGAAGACAAAGCTTTAGAAGTCCCAGCTGACAGTAAAGCCCACACATAACTGCAAGCAGCGATAGAGACCTTTACCTTTAGAAGACAAAGCTTTAGAAGTCCCAGCTGACAGTAAAGCCCACACATAACTGCAAGCAGCGATAGAGACCTCTATCGCTGCTTGCAGTTATGTGTGGGCTTTACTGTCAGCTGGGAGCTGACAGTAAAGCCCACACATAACTGAGTAGAAAAAGTTCTCTCTGTTGCCTCATGCTTGTTTCTTTTTCTCTGTGCTGTTTTATTTCTGGAGCAAATGATCTAGTGCCCGCACTGTGTGCCATCCACAGCTAGGAGTCTCTTACAGTGCAGTGAAGAGCATGTCCCACAATCAAAGTTGTGCGGTAGAAGAAAGAACCAGCGACGTGAGATGTGTGCATACAGGAACTTGCCACATGGGGCCATGTCTGGGTTAGCAGAATGGAAAAGAAGAGGTCCTGGTTATCCTCATCCTTCCTTTCTTTCCTTCTTTCAGCCCATTAGCATCTTCCTGCTGCTTTCTTTCTCAATTGGAACTGGGTGAGCCATGAATCTTCCTATGCAAATGCCTGGGGGATTTTACCCCTATTTTATATCCCCCTCCTCCCAGCATATATATAATATCCAGCCTTTACCACAATGGTCTTCTAGAGGTCTTGGACTGTGGCTCCCTGGGAAGCAAGTAAGCATGGCCACTAAGTCTGGAATAGTTTAGGCTATCCTTTCCTTGGATGATTGCCTCCGCAACATCCCCAATGAACTGGCATGGGAATCAGACCCATAGTGCTGAGCACTACCACTGACTAGCCACCGGGCTGACCCCAAATTAATTTTTTAAACATAATTTAAGTGAGGCCTTCTCTTTTCATCATTTTAATATTGTTAATTGCATCTTTATATATATTCGGGGGGCAATTTTCAAAACAGTCCCCCAGGGTAGAGACTCCCTGGGTACTTTCCCATTGAAAATTGCCCCCGGGCACAACTGGGCCATAGACTCTGCCCTGCTTTTTGTGCTGGAAAAGATCGTACAGCGCACATTCGCTATTTCCTAATCCCCAGAGCCATCCATAGGGGGGCAAATAGGGGCAATTTCCCTGGGCCCCATATTTTGGAGTATGCCATGCTATCGTGGTAGCCTCATCCCTAGCAATATAATTTCCTGTCGGCTTGGGGATTGAGTCATGCATGTCAGTATTCCAGGGTCCCACTGCAGTTGATTCGCGCTGGCCCTCACTCCCTCCTAAAATCAGCCTTGCTAATCCCACCCAAAACAGGCCACTGAGAGCACCTCCGCTTATCCCGGCTAAAAGAACATGTGGTGTGGATCTCCATGCATACTTTTAACTGGGTTTTGAGACAGCCCTTTTTACCTGAACAAAACCATGTTCACCTGGGTAAATGGCTTTTGAAAGTAGCCATCCCCAAAGAGTTGGAGCTTTGGCATGCCAGATTACAATGGCTGACTTTTATTCACTGGTTAGGAATGTCAGGAGAAATTAGCAGGATTCAGGTCAATCCTGTTGGTGACATTTGCATATTTTACTATTGGACCACAGGAAACAAGAAGATAAAAGCAAAAACTCTGCAGAAGTAAGTTACCTGTAATTAAATTTCTATGCAAATTAAGTTAGTGTGCATGCTCTTGAATGGAAAGGAATGTTTGCATCTCCTGATTACCTTTAACATTTCAACTTGGCTGGCCCATCCCTTTGAGCTGCTGCTGAATTCCTGTTGGTGGACTATGGGTGTAAATAAATGTCAGACACTGACTTTAGCAACCCTGCCAGTACCCACTGGACTTTGTGGATGTTTGTTATGTTAAGTTATATTACATGTATAAACTGTTTTCCTTGAACAAAGAAGTTTAGATAAGAAAATAATACAATAAATACATCATCTACAATATAAATGGGCTCTGACCGACGGCCCGCAAATGCAGAGTAGAGAGCAGCTCTACCGTGCATGCGCGGAACAGAGACCTCTAACCGACCTGCTGTGCATCTCTCTCCATGGAGACGAGAAGCGGCACGAGTTCAGTGCGCGGACAAGGAGTATCGGGGGGGGGGGGGGGCGGGGGGGGGAGGGAGTTGGGACGGCAGGAATGTGGAGAGCTCTGACAGACATGCCGTGCCGCAGGGGAAGGAGTGAGTCACATAGCGTAGTGACTGAGAGGGGATGAGAGGGGATGAGAGTGAGGGATGGGATTGGGAGAGAGTGGGGAATGACTGAGGAGGGAAGGGGAGGGAGTGGCAGTGAGAATGAGGGGGGGAGGTGAGAGTGAGGGAAGGGGATTTCAGTGAAAGGGGAGGGAGGCAGTGGGAGAAAGAGGGTGAGTAAGACTGAGGGAAAGGAGTTTGAGTGGGGGCAGGGGAGGGAAGAGAGGTGAGTGGAGGAAGAGGGGTGAGTGACCGAGGGGAATGAGCGAGGGGAAGAGGGAGTGAGGGAGAAGAAGTTAGAAGAGTGCCGTTTCCAAAAACCGAACCGAAAACAACATTTTTAATGTAGCCCGTTGTTACGGGCTTAACGGCTTGTTAATACAATAATACATCAATAAAATACAAAATACATATTTAGTTTAAACAAGATATAACTCAGCTCAGCTTATGAACAAGTGAAGATGACAAACCATTTCCTTATTCGTTTCTGAAGCAAATCTTTTCACAGCTTCAACTGTTCCTTTTAATACTAATAGTTTTTTAAAAACAGTGTTGATCAGGTGAGGAACCAGATTCCTCAGTAGCCGAACGAGGCTATTAGACTACTGTGCCTAGGCAGATTCCCACTACCCCTTAGGACTATTTTTCCACTTTCTGCCTCTGAAACGTTTCCCGTACCTCAATCAGAATATTTTCATAATCTTCCTATTTCTCTTCTAAATCTGCTGGCGGAGATCTTTCTCAGATATTAGTGTCTATGCTTGGAAAAGCCTGGCTGGAGAATGTCATAGGCTCACTGCTCTTTCCATAGGTAAGAGTATGAGAGAGAGAACCCCGGTAAGCTGTGCACTCACCCCAAGAGATGAAAACGAAGGAAAAATAAAGCTGCTTATAAAAAGAAGAAACTTGTTGACAAGTTGCATTTATTGGAGTCAGAATCATTAATGATAAAATCTCAGATAACCAGAAATGAGCAACAAAGTCCACAAAGCATTGAGAAATGGGAGTTGCCTTCGTTGTAGCTCAAACAGATCTGTAAACAGATTTTCCATTGGTTGGACCCTTAGTTTTAGTACCAGCTTATTTTAATTTCTTGGAAAATGAAACCTTGAAAATATTACATAGTACTTTTTGTACTGATAGCAACCACAGAATGGCGTGCGCTTTTCTTCACCGCCATTTGCAATTGGAGGACGCCATTTGGGTGTATCCAGAGCCAAAAACCAGCCCTTTCCTGTGAGTCATCAGTGACCTCACAGCCCAGTCAGAGTGGGTCGAACAGGTTGGCACGGATACCGGAATGCAGCATATCAGCGATAACATTTTGTGAAATGCACCGAATGCAGCCAGTCGCGCTGTCATTCAGTGCTCGGTGACGATTTTCCTGATGACCCAGCACTATATATACTTAAGCACGTGGCATGCCACGCACTTTCTTTGCAGGGGTGGTATGGGGAGGTGGTCTCTGCGGAAGGTGGCTACACTCTGAGCTAGTCTGAGTTCAGAAATCTCTATTCAGTTGCTAGTTAGGCTAGTTACTTAAGAGAAAAAGATATTTCTTTATTTTACTGCTGTGCAAAATAGCCCTGTTTGTTTTTTAAGCAGTTTATTTAGGTGATCTGAGACGGTCTTTCTGTGCCAGGGAGAGAAGCTGCTAGCAGTGCCATTTTGTTTAATTCACCCTCTGGGCTAGCAAGGCACTGTGACAGTGGGCAGTGGGTAGTTTAGCAGACTGAACTTTATTATTGGGACAGTCTGTGCAGTGAAATCCCCAGTCTGCCTCTTTTGTGCTTACAAGCAAGCTGTGTGTGTGTGCACACCACACACATTACATTAGTGCATAGCAAGGCACTGTGACATTGGGCAGTGGGTAGTTTAACAGACTGAACTTTATTATTGGGAGAGTCTGTGCAGTGAAATCCCCAGTCTGCCTCTTTTGTGCTTACAAGCAAGCTGTGTGTGTGTGCACACCACACACATTACATTAGTGCATAGCAAGGCACTTTGACAGTGGGCAGTGGTTAGTTTAACAGACTGAACCTTATTATTGGGATAGTCTCTGCAGTGAAATCCCCAGTCTGCCTCTTTTGTGTTTACAAGCAAGCTGTGTGTGTGCGCACACCACACACATTACATTAGTGCATAGCAAGGCACTGTGACAGTGGGCAGCCAGTAGGCACTAGGCAGTGACATTAAATCCATAATGTCAGGGAAAGCTAGAAGTAGTCAAGTGATTGGGACTGGCAGAGGAGGCACTTCAAAAGGCACTAGTGCCAGTCCCCCATTAAAGTTAAAAAGGGACCTGTTGCAATCTAATAAATGGAATAAAATGAAATCTAAACATGATGCATCGCCACCACCTGTTTCTGACCCTGTAGTTTTGGAGGTGAGGGAAGGGGAGGCCGAGTCATGCCAGACAAAATGTCGACACCCAAAAGCAGCAATGGGACAGATGTTTCGACTAAGCAATGACAATGTAGCGCAGGCACTGTTTCATTCTGATTCAGATGAAGAATCATCTTGTGTGGGATTCTTATCAGAAACGGAAGAAGTAATAGCTGATGACGTTTTAGGAAGATCAGTTAGTCCTGTCTTAGCCTCCACTTCAGTGCAGCAGGGGAGAGATGAAACTGATGAGGAGGAAGAGCAGTCAGTGCAGGCACAGAGGGTGACTGAGGCCCCTGGCATTGCTTCTCAGGGTGCGCCTACTAGTAAAGCTCCAGTGCGCCAGCATCCACCCCCAAGGCTATACAGAAGGGAGGATCACGAAAGACATCTGTGATCTGGAGCCACTTTAAAGTGACGGATGACCCGTATTTTGCTCAGTGTAATTACTGTGGCAGGGCTATTTATTTTTATTTAGGATTTTTATATACCGACCTTCTCAATACGAATATCAAATCAGGTCGGTTTACATAGAACAAAACTGTCGCGGTTGAGGCGTTACATTAAACAGAGTTTCTGAACATAAGAACATAATTATTAAATATTAAATATTAAATAGACAACAATAACTCGTCAAAATAACATGAATAAATGTAGGGAATAGTTAAAAAAGAGGGTAGGCTAAATAGGGATATACAGGTAACGGAGAACATTGTTGATGGGCAAAAAACATGAGAATACATGAGCTAGAGAACTAATGCATCAACAAAGGAGTCTTTTTAAAACACGTGGTCTGTCCAGATCAGGCGTAATAGGGCCTTGAGGGGGTATGGGCGGTCGTGGAACTTATAGTGGAACTTATAGTGAAACTTATAGTGGACTATTTTGCTCTTTGACCGGTGTCGGAGTGTTCCTGCGATTCTGGATAGGCTTGCCGGAAGAGCCATGTTTTTAGGTTTTTCTTAAAAGTTAGATGACATGTCTCTTGGCGTAGATCCGGCGGTAATGAGTTCCAGAGGGTGGGCCCGGCTGTGGAGAGTGCTCTTTTAGTTAGTGAAGTTTTGATCGGGGGAGCATATAAGGAACCTTTGTAATTGTATCTGATAGGTCTTTGTGATGTGTGAGGGCGGAGTTGCGAGTTTAGATTTAGGTGGGCGATGCCCATAATATCCTTGAGGATCATTGATAATGTCTTGAAGGTAATTCTGGCTTTTATAGGAAGCCAGTGAAGGCTGTGGAGAATTGGTATGATGTGGGCTCTTTTATTTGTGTTGGTGAGTAACCTCGCCGCAGAGTTCTGCACCATCTGTAGGGATTTTGTAGATAAGACTGGAAGACATAGCAATAGAGAGTTGCAGTAGTCTAACTTAGACAGAATTAAAGACTGGACTACTAGACGGAAGTCAATGAAGTGGAGGAGTGGTTTCAGATTTTTTAGCACTTGAAGTTTGAAGTAACATTCTTTAGTTGTGTTGATAACAAAGGATTTAAGGTTGAATTTGTTGTCGAGACGCACCCCTAAGTCTCTGACGGAGGGGGAGTGGTTAATGGATAATTTTGCGAATTGTGTTGCGCTTTGGGAGTTGATGAGAGTATGGTTTTCGTCTGGCGAGATGATGAGGATTTCTGTTTTATTTGAATTAAGTATGAGGTTCAGGCTGGATAGCAGAGTATTGATAGATTGTAAACAATTATTCCAATGTGCCCAAGTTTTTTGCAGTGATTCTGTGATGGGAAGGAGTATCTGAATGTCATCAGCGAAAATATAATGTTTTAGCTTGAGGCTGGAGAGTAGGTGGCAGAGTGGAAGCAGGTAAATATTAAATAGCGTAGGGGAGAGAGATGATCCTTGTGGTACTCCTCGTGTTGATTTAATAGGAGGTGATTCTTCATTATTAATCTTGACTTTATAGAATCTATTCTCCAGGAACGATTGAAACCAGCTGTGAGCTTCTCCTTGAATTCCTATATCGGATAGCCGTTCGAGAAGGATGGCATGATTGACTGTGTCAAATGCGGCGGATAGGTCGAGAAGGGCGAGAAGGTATGGTTGTTTTCTTTCAAGATTGAGGAGGATGGTGTCAGATAACGATGCGAGTAATGCTTCTGTGTTTTGCGATTTCCTGAAACCAAACTGGAAAGGGGAGAGTATATTGTTCTCCTCCAGGTACTCCGACAGTTGCTTGTTGACGAATCTTTCCATCACTCTTGAGATCAGGGGAAGGTTAGCGATAGGGCGGAAGTTTGCAGGGTCGTCCGTTGAGAGATTAGGTTTTTTTAGTAAAGGTTTCAGAATGGCTATTTTGAGTTGATCTGGGACTTTTCCTTGAGTTAAAGAGCAGTTGATGATGTCTGCTAATGCTTTAGAAATGGTGTTAGGAGTCGATAGCAGACGATTGGAGGGTATAGTATCCAGTGGGTGAGAAGAGGGTTTGAGCTTATTGAGAATAATTTCGATTTCCAATGATGATGGGGTCTCGAACGATGATAAGCTGCATTCTTTGTTATGTGAAGAGATGTTAGGGTGCGTTGCTGTTGGCTGTTGGGTGGAGATTGGCTTGAGGAGGTTGGTGATCTTTTTGTCAAAGTAGATTGCAAGTTCCGAGGCTTTGTTGGCTGCTTGTTCATCCGGGATGATAGGTGGAGAGGGTTTCGTTAGGGAAGATACAAATGAGAATAAGGCTTTGGAGTCAAGTGCGAAGTTGTGGATTTTTTTTGCAAAGAAGTCTTTTTTGGCCTTGAGGATGGCTAATCTATATGTGTTGAGGTGGGATTTATAGTTTAGCGTTGTGATGGTGGAAGGAGACTTGCGCCAACTGTTTTCCTTTTTCCGAAGTTCTTGTTTGAGGGCTTTAAGTGTCGGAGTGTACCACGGATGTCTGTTGGCTTGGGGTGGTTTCAGGGATTTGGTGATGGAGGGACAGGATAGATCTGCGACCTCGTTTGTTATCTTGAGCCAGGAGTTGATAGCTGAGGAAGCGTCTGTGAGATCCAGACGGTCGAGTTCTTTGGTGAGCAGATTACTAAGACTGTCTATGGGGCAGGGTTTCCTGTATCGTATAGTGGTTGCCGGGTATATGGGACGAGGCTGGTCTTTAATTTGAAGTTCGGCAGAGATGAAGTGATGGTCAGACCATGGCACCGGGACGCAAGTAGGGTTATTGGTTGAAGTTATTCCGTCGTTGAGAAAGATCAGGTCTAGGGAATGTCCCGCTTTGTGCGTGGGGTCTTTGACAATCTGATTGAAGCCTAGTTGATTGAGTGCTGTGAGAAGAATGTCGCAGTTATGGGTTAGACGAGCGCTGTTTACATGTAGGTTAAAGTCTCCCATCAAGATAGCTGGTTTGTCCTGCTTGAAATGTTTGGTTGTGAATTCAATTAATGGTGAGGGGTCTGTATCTAAGGTTCCTGGTGGTGAGTAGACTAAGGCTATTTGTAGATGGTCCGAATTGAAAAAGGCAATTTCAGTATTGTTTATTGTAGTAGATAGTTGTGGTGAGAGCCCAAGGCCCTTTTTTGTGGCTAGCAGGATCCCTCCACCCATTTTTTTGGTTCTGGGGATTGAATGTATGTCATGGAGGTGGTTGGGGAGCTGGTTTAAAAGAACTGTGTCTGTGGATTTCAGCCATGTTTCAGTAATGGCGCAAATATCGGGGTCGTTGTCCGTCAGGTGGTCATTGAGGAGGTGGAGTTTTTTTGTGATCGATTGGGCGTTGAATAGTGTGAGCGTGAATAGTGTTAATCCTAGCGTTTGAGAGATGGGGGAGATCATAATTGGAATCAGTCTCTGGTGTCGGATGCCTAGAATCCTGGGTTTGTTGGATGTGAGTTTAGGAGTGTAGGGGATTGTAGGTATAGGGATAGGGTGCATGTTGAGGTGCTAGTGTGTAGTATTGTATTCTTACTTGAAATCAGGAATTGTGGTTGGGATTACAGGGAACTTGGATGCTTGATGAAGCTTAGGGGGTGGCTGCTGGATGAAGAGTAGATGAGTGGCTACTGGATGAGTGGTAGATGAGTGGCTGCTGGATGAGGCTTAGAGAGTGGCTGCTGGATGAAGATTAGATGAGTGGCTGCTGGATGAGTGGTGGATGAGTGGCTGCTAGATGGAGATTGGATGAGTGGCTGCTGATGAGTGGTTTCTGGGTGACGATAGAAAACTTGCTGAAGACTGCAGTGATGATTACAGGGTTAGGATAAGAGTGATTGCTGGCGCTTGGAGTGAAATGTGCTAGGCGCTCTAATGAGGGTAGAGGTGAAGCCGTTTATCTCTGGATGTGTTGTCCTGATCTTGGATGTTTAGGAGTACGCACTAGCGGTACTGGAGAGGATTTTCAATGGCTGACTTGGGGGGTGTAGACGGCCCTGGCTCTGGGACGCTCGGGGGCCTCGTTGGATTTAAAGGGACTCCGGTCGGCTTCCGAATGGCTTAGTGTCGATCAGTGGCGTGGCTTGTATTCACGGCTTGCAGCGGAGAGTTCCCTTTTTGTTTTAGAATGTTTCTTCCTGCTGCTGTTGTTTCCCTGCTGATGTTAGTACTTCTTCTTGCTTTTGTTCCCGTCTGCACTGCTCACCACGAGGTGAGCGGGCTCTTGTCTCTGAGGATCGTGAGAGCCCCGTCGAGAGGCGAGGTGGGCGCAGGGATGAAGGAGGAGATGTGAAAGGGCCGGCGACTGGAGCCTCGTTGGATATAAGGGACTCCAGCCGGCTACTGATTGAGATTGTAAGTTGTGAGTAGGACGGAGTGCTCGAGGGCTCGGGGAGCTCTCAGGGGCTGCACGAAGGGGCCCACAAAGGGGCAAGCCCCTTTGTTGCGCTCCTTCGGTGCGCAACGCCCGGTGCGCAACGCCGGGATGAGCGGCAGGGATTTAAATCCCCCGCTTACCTCGGCTGCTGACGTGTCCTGCGATCCTGTCCCTGGTAGGCTGCTTCTCCTCAGTGGGCGGAGCGGAGGGACGAGCGGATGAGCCGCGTGGCCGTCGCTGGAGCCCCGGTGGTGAGTGCTTTAATTTTACTCTAGGCCTTGCCCCGACGGGCTTCAGCGCCGGCTGCGCAGGCCTGGGCTGCAGTCGATCGCGGCGGTGAATCAATCGCGGCGGTCGCGGATGAAGAGGACGCCGGGAGGAGCGGCAGGGATTTAAATCCCCCGCTTACCTCGGCTGCTGACGTGTCCTGCGATCCTGTCCCTGGTAGGCTGCTTCTCCTCAGTGGGCGGAGCGGAGGGACGAGCGGATGAGCCGCGTGGCCGTCGCTGGAGCCCCGGTGGTGAGTGCTTTAATTTTACTCTAGGCCTTGCCCCGACGGGCTTCAGCGCCGGCTGCGCAGGCCTGGGCTGCAGTCGATCGCGGCGGTGAATCAATCGCGGCGGTCGCGGATGAAGAGGACGCCGGGAGGAGCGGCAGGGATTTAAATCTCCCGCTTACCTCGGCTGCTGACGTGTCCTGCGATCCTGTCCCTGGTAGGCTGCTTCTCCTCAGTGGGCAAGCAAATGGGACATCTATCTAATTTTGGCATAACGCATCCTATGAAGAGGCAACACCCAACAAGAGTACTGCCATCTGGGGATGGTGGCAGTACCAGTCAGGGGACCCCTTCCAAGCAGCGTAAAGAAGTTGAAAAGCAGCAGAGTCAGCCCATACCCTCATCCCCTTCTAGCAGTCAGGTGGCAGGCCAGCAACCCCCTGACATGTGGCAGAAGCGACAACCCACCATGGAGGAAATGGGGTGGAGTGCGGTAATGCTATCCCAGGGTAGGAGTCAGGCAGCCTCAAAAGTTGTAACCAGGAACATTGGAGAAATGATTGCCCTTGCAGTTAGTGGAGAATGTGGGTTTCAAGTGTTTTCTGAAGGTCGTAGTTCCAAATTACAAAGTCCCCTCCAGAACCACATTTAGCAGAAATATCCTCCCCAGCCTGTACAAGCAGTATCGCAGTCGCATCCAAATGCTGCTAGCTAAGGCACAAGGGAGTGTGCATTTCACCTGCGATATCTGGACTGCCATGAATGCTGCACACTCTTACCTCTCCCTGACAGCACACTGGTGGGACTTGGCTGAGGCAGGGGCAGGCAGCAGCTCTATTACTGAACAAGTATCAGGGTGGAGGTGGGCTTTACTGCACACCCACCTGACAGACCAGGCCCATTCCGCAACCAATATTCTAACATGCATCAGACAGTTGCTGGAGGGCTGGCAACTACACCAGCGAGACAGGATTCCTCATGCAGGGTTCTTTGTCACAGACAATGGTGCAAACATGGTTAAGACAATAAACGACGGGCACTATAAGAACATCCAATGTTTTGCACACACTCTGCACCTGGTAATGAAGTCAGCTCTGGGATTGGATTCCAATGACCAAGAGAATGAATACCTGCATAGGTTAATACAGAAGTGCAGGAACATAGCAGCGCACTTCCACAGAAGTGTGAAGGCGGGGCAGGTTCTCTGATAAAAGCAGACTGATTTGGACATGCCTCATAAGTGTCTCATTCAAGACATTGCCACCCAGTGTAATTCCACCTTTATGATGCTGGAGAGGTTAGTGGAGCTGCAGACACCCCTTCATGAACTTTCTGGTACAATGGACATAGGTGTGCAGAATCCCCTAGGGCATCATGATTGGTTAGTCATGAGTCAGCTGGTAAAAATCCTGCAGCCCTTCAAGGATGTCACGGAGGAGCTGAGTGGGATTCACTTCTGTCCTCAACTGCTGTGCCTGTCCGTCCAGGCCTGATGTCCCAACAAGGGTTGGACCTCGACTGCTGTGCCTGTCCGTCCAGGCCTGATGTCCCTACAAGGGTTGGACCTCGATTGCTTTGCCTGTTTGTCCAGGCCTTGTGTCCCTTCGTGGGCATGACCTCTGTCCTCGAATGCTGTGCCTGCCTGTCCGTTCAGGCCTTATGTCCCTATGTGGGCTTGATCTCTGTCCTCGAATGCTGTGCCTGCCTGTCTGTCCAGGCTTTATGTCACTAGGTGGGATTGCCCTCTGTCCTTGACTGCTGTGCCTGTCCGTCCAGGCCTTATGTCCCTACAAGGGTTGGACCTCGATTGCTTTGCCTGTCCGTCCAGGCCTTATGTCCCTACTTATGTGCCTCCTTCCTACTCGCTCCTCCCTCTCCCCCTCCCTTTCCTCCGATCCTATCTTTACACCCCGGCTGCCTTCGAGGTGTTACCCCTCCTACCAATTTCTCATACCGCTCCCCCCCTCTCTCCCTCTCTTCTGTCCTCCGTCCGCCATGGAGATGTCCCAAGCAAATATTGTAAATTATGTAAATATGTTTTCTTGCCTCTTACGTTATCTTTTAAGAATACAGTTACAGATATACTGTTCCTCTTACTGTTCTTTTATTGTTCATTCCTGTCACTTCTCACTCGCCTGTTCTTTATCTTTCCAGCTGCTCTTGCCCCCCTCTCCCCCTTCTCGCCTGCTCCTCCTACCCCCACCGTGTTTATTGTAATTTCTGCCTGCTTCAGTTTTTTGTAAACCGGCGTGATGTATCCTACGAATGTCGGTATAGTAAAAGCTTTTAAATAAAATAAATAAATAATAAATAAGGGTTGGACCTCGATTGCTTTACCTGTCCATCCAGGCCTTATGTCCCTAGGTGGGATTGACCTCTGTCCTTGACTGCTGTGCCTGTCCATCCAGGCCTTGTCCCTATGTGGGCTTGACCTCTGTCCTCGAATGTTGTGTCTGCCTGTCCGTCCAGGCCTTATGTCCCTAGGTGGGATTGCCCTCTGTCCTTGACTGCCTGTGTCCAGGCCTTATGTCCCTAAAAGGGTTGGACCTCGATTGCTTTGCCTGTCCATCCAGGCCTTATGTCCCTACAAGGGTTAGACCTCGATTGCTTTGCCTGTTCGTCCAGGCCTTATGTCCCTACAAGTGTTTGACCTCGATTGCTTTGCCTGTCCGTCCAGGCCTTATGTTCCTACGTGGGCTTGACCTCTGTCCTCGAATGCTGTGCCTGCCTGTCCTTCCAGGCCTTATGTTCGTAGGTGGGATTGCCCTCTGTCCTCGACTGCTGTGCCTGTCCGTCCAGGCCTTATGTCCCTACAAGGGTTGGACCTCGACTGCTGTGCCTGTTCATCCAGGCCTTATGTCCCTCGGTGGGATTGCCCTCTGACCTTGACTGCTGTGCCTGTCCATCCAGGCCTTATGTCCCTAGGTGGGATTGCCCTCTGACCTCGACTGCTGTGCCTGTCGGTCCAGGCCTTATGCCCCTACAAGGGTTGGACCTCGATTGCTATGCCTTTTCGTCCAGGCCTTATGTCCCTAGGTGGGATTGACCTCTGTCCTCGACTGCTGTGCCTGTCCGTCCAGGCCTTATGTCCCTAGGTGGGCTTGACCTCTGTCCTCGACTGCTGTGCCTGTTCGTCCAGACCTTATGTCCCTACATGGGATTGCCCTCTGTCCTCGAATGCTGTGCCTGTCCGTCCAGGCCTTATGTCCCTAGGTGGGCTTGACCTCTGTCCTCGACTGCTGTGCCTGTTCGTCCAGGCCTTATGTCCCTACATGGGATTGCCCTCTGTCCTCGAATGCTGTGCCTGTCCTTCCAGGCCTTATATCCCTATGTGGGCTTGACCTCTGTCTTCCAATGCTGTGCCTGTCCGGCCATGCCTTATGTCCAGTCCTAACGGCTGAACCCTCGTTGCAAAGGGAAACCTCAGTCTCTGGCAATTCAAAATAGTAATCCTTCACAGCATGAATCCTTAAATAAAACAAACTGTTTTCTTTAGTTTTAGGGCAGAGAAGAGAACTTCCTCCGTCTTGCTTATGAAGTCATGATCTGTTTGCAAATGCTTAAATCCTAACAATTTGTACCATTATACACTCTAGGGGCTAACCCATTCCAGGGAGCCCTTTCCTGCTCAAAGGAAAGGGAACTCTCCCTATTGTTGCAGCTTATCTCTTAGCACCTGTTGACCCATGTTCAGAATGAGAAAAGATCTCCAAGGTACTTAGACTGTGGCAAACACAACACAGTGAGACCATGCCTCACAGTGAGTCCCTGTTCCAGGTCGCCACGCTTTGAAGGCTCGTGCTCCACTCTAGGGGCCAACCCATTCCGGGGAGCCCTTCCCGGCTCAAAGGAAAGGGAACTCTCCCCGGGTGTAGCCAGCCTGTATCTACCCTCTGACCCTTGTTGAACTGCTGTTTACATGGTAACCTCCTCGCCTCGGCCTTGAAAATTCTCGTTTGTATATCTGCTAGCTCTACCAGATTTTAAAAGACCAGCGAGAGCTCACTAGATGCCAACAGAAACACCCCACTCTAGGGGCGAACCCATTCTAGGGAGCCCTTTCCTGCACAAAGGAAAGGAAACTCTCCCCGGGTGTAGCCAGCCTGTATCTACCCTCTGCCTCTGTGCCTTGTTGCCATACACCAGATGACTCACTCAGCTCCTTGTGGTGTTCTGGCCACTATCATTGTTGCTCAGTGTGTTGGTGCTAGTCTTTCTGCTTGCTATGTTCCTCCTTCATTGATGCCACTTGCCTTACCGCTTTGCCTGTCATGCTGCCTTCGAGGGTTCATGCATCTGTTATCGGTGCTCTCTTTTGAAGCTGTGGTGTGTTTTTTACACTCTCGCTGCTGCTTTGCACCTCTATTAAAGCACTCTTCTTGGCACTCCTGGTACCCCTTTGCCCCTTTAAAGTACCTTAGGCTATTCATGCCTCTTTGGTGCCACTTTGCCACAGTCTAAGTACCTTGGAGCTGTTTTGTTGTTCTGATGATTGCTCCCCAGAAGTTTCATCAAAATTGATAATAAAACCCCAATTCTGCAGCCAAAAATAGGCTGCAAATACTTCCCCCATTGACTTTAATGGGAACCGGAAAACGAATGCACGTATCAACGTATCAGGGGCGCCATTGAACGAATGCAACGTATCTGGGTCCCGACGAATATGTATCCCGAATCCAATGAATACTTTCCGGCTGCACATCCCTAGTCGGTGGTAGCCTATTCCTGATTCACAAAGGCTGCAAATAGCTGAAAACTATTGGACAATATTGTGACCAAGGACTTATTCATAACAGGGTTTGGAGTGTAAGTGAAGTGGACTTTTGTGCTGCGGTGTGTGGTTAGCGCAGCCTAGAGGGCGGGTCCCTAAGGCCCATGCCACCAGCTGGCAGATGTGCCCTGGGTTAGGACTGGTCTGGAGTTTCACCTCTACCAGCCGTGTTCCCCACAGGTTGAGCCTTTGGGTTCCGGGGGCCAGCAGGAGTTAGACAATAGTCCCATAGGGCTAAGACAAGGAGAGTGTCTGGGCTGAGGTAAGGGCAGGCAGCAATAAGAAAGTCACCGGGTACAGACCAAGGGTCAGGGCAGGCAGCGAGCAGGGCATGGTCCAGGTCCAAAGCAAGAGTCAGTGGCAGGTGCCAAGCAAGAGAGTGGCCCATATCCATAGCAAGGTCAAAGGCAGGCAGCAGGCAAGGGAATGGTCAGAGTTCGGAGCAAGGTCAAAGGCAGGAGTCAGGCCAAGACAGACAAGGAGACAAGACACAGGGACCAAGGGCATGCAGGACAGACAATGCGGTACCACAGGTAAGACAAGAGGCAAGGAAACAGGCAGGAACAAGTAAGGCAATGAGGAACGCACAGGAAGCAATATGCACTGCCAGGCAGGCTGACCTGTTGCTGAGGCGAGTTGCAGGAGCTTTGGCTGGATTTAAGTACCCAGCTGCAGGATGTCATCAAGGAGCACCAGAATCAGTTTCCTGCCATGGGGCCTTTAAGGGTCCATGCACTGTGCATGCATGCACCCAAGGAATAGCGCGGTGCGATGGTCGAGGAGGTGCTGGTGGCATCCATGCCACAAAGCGATGTTGGCAGGATCTCTGGGTGGCAGCAGCATTGGGGGCGAGGCTCACAGCATCTTTGCAGCACTGGGGGCATTCCTGCATCGGAACCGGTTGACAGCATCCTGGGGTGAGTGTGGTTGGATGCGGGATATCCCCGCAGACTGGCCAAACATTAAATGGAAGTCAAATAACTAAGCTGTTATGTGCATGCCAGTCCGAGTCTTGGAAACTTGAAAAGTACATGCTTAGATTTCAAAAATGGTTTCTGTAACCAGGGTACTGCTCCAAGCCCAAAAACATGGCAGCTGTAATGTCCAAATTAATCATGTGAAAGAAATAGTTGGTAAAGTGGGGCAAGGTTAATCATGAGGCAGTCAGATGACCTCCTCAAGGTCAGACAGTGAAGAAGCAGTAGTTCTGAGCTCCAGATCCCAGTCTCCAGGTTTCCCAGATCTGCACTCCATGCGCTAGGCAGCCCTGCTAAGTTACAATGGGCAGTGGGCTCTCACGTGAAAGTGGAAAAGTGAAACACTGACTTTAAAATCATCACAATAAGCTCCATCAGTTTTCCCACTGACCCAGCCTACGGGCAGTAATGGCTAGAGGTCTCGATCTAAACATGAAGCTCGGGTAGCCAGATCTGTCTGGCAGGCTACATAGGACCGAGGATGTTTGAACAACTGGCTTCGTGGTTAGACACGGGAAAGGAGGAGTACTGGTTGTTAACTAAACGCATGCTCACCTGCTCAGGATGGTGGCATGCTGAGAAGGAAGATGACAAAAACCCTTCAGGAGGGGGAGTGATAGCTTATAAAGTTGTCATGCTTTGTAGCTGGCAGCTGAGATATATCCTTATCAGTATGGGCAGAAATAACAGCGCAGGCTGGATGGGCAAGAGTTACCGTAGCAAATTCTGTGGCCAATTTTTCAAAATTCTGCAGCAATTCTGTGGTAAATTTTCCTAATTTTGCACACAGATTCACTCCTGACTATGCAAAAAAAGTACATTTTTTAAATTGAAAACCATTCATGGTTTTAAACAATATTTAAACTTTATACAAAATTTACCAAGTACAAAAATCAACTATATAATCAAGTAAAGACATATGATACAAACGTTTAACTGTAAAATGCCACTTTTGTTTGAAGTGAAATTTATTTATTTTAAAATTCTCATACCTTATCTAGCTAAGCAAATAACCATTCAAAGCAGGGAAATACAGTGCAACCATCCTTGTCTTTCCGAGTACATGAGCTTCTTCCATATGCTGAAAATGCCCTCAGCATCTGTAGTCTGTCTCACTGTTAATTACACAGAAAAATATGTGCACATATATTGGACACTTGATACAGACATAAAAAGGGGTTAAATAGCACAAATTTGAAATCAGCAGTGATGCTGGTCATGAAGGCTTCTATGAACTGATGACACCAGCAGTTTCAGACTTCTGAAAAACACATCCGTGTCTTCGTAGCTGGTTTATGGTTAACCATATCTTTGAGGGGTCAAACATTCTGACTGCTTTCTCAGTCAACTCCAACTTCACCCTTCCCCTACAGTTCACTTCATGACAGGAGGAAGGGGAGAAGAGGAACAACAGAAGGAGAGCTGAGACTGAAGGCAGGCAGGTACTCTGTAGCTTTCTTTAAAAAATTGAATTAAGAAGTGTACCAGCTGTTTTTTGTGGCAAGTTGCCAATTTATGCAGCCATAAGCCAATTATGCAGTTTCCCCTGTGACCGCCCAATCATGGTGGGAGCCTAGGAACATCGCCCTCAAGTTGCACCAGTTTTCAAAGGGAAAGGGAAGGTATGTAAATATTTGCTTTGAAAATTATTCTGCCAAAGGTACCCTCACGAGTTACACCTACTAACTGGAGTGCATAAATTTCTCATTAATACAGGGATGCAAGATTGCTCCCTTCCCTTGCACCAATAAACACAAAGACTTAATGGCATTATAAAAGGCCGCAGTTTATTATTATTATTACCCGAGCCCTTACAATTAGCAATCCAACACCCCCCCTTTTCTTTATTTGCTTCCTGCTCCGCCTCAACCACCACGTTCCAGTGGTAGGGCATAAGGAATAGGACCCCCCCCCCCCTTTCACTTACCCTGCCTCGTCCCAGCGAGGGTAAGCTTCGGCCTTGAGCTTAGCCCCTCGCTCACCGGCTGTCCTGTGTAGCAGCCCCCCCCAACTACACGGCACTCTTCCTCCCCTCCCCCCCAATCTCACTTAACAATACATTATTACAACATAACTTGGGCTCGGGTTTACCGCCACAAACAAGGGTGACCTTAGTAGACACCCTTGTACCCCTACTGCGGCCCCTTATTGTATAATTGCTTTTTCTAGTCCTTGCAAGGCATTATTAAACAAATCTATTCCCACATCTGACAAATGCACCCCATCTCCTCTGAATAACCCCTTCCCTACCTCCCAGGCCCAGTCATGCCTCACCCAGAACCCCTCTTCTTGTACAACCCACCTACCAATTTGCTTGTTTAATTTTTTAACTCCTTTTTTCCAAATTGACTCCTCCCTGTATTTCCACCTAATAATTATATCTGCCCACCCGACCTTTACGTACAGCCACATCCCCATCACCCTGGCCATATCCTTTCGCATGTTAGAAATTAGTTCCCTACAGGTCCCTTTCCCAATGTCATTACCCCCCAGGTGAATTAATACAATGCTCGGTAAGCTCCATTCCTCCGCCTGCTCTTGCAAGAGAGACAGCAATTCAGACCAACGCATTCCCCTTCTTCTCAACCACTGGATCCGCCATTGCCGTTTCTCCAAATGCATGTGCTCCCCGTTCGGTCGTCCAACTGCTCTATCGTATGCCCAGTGTACAAAAGAATGGCCCATGACCCAGACACATCCTTGCTGCTGCCTTGCCCTCCTGTGCTCTGTAAAAGAAGAAAATTCAATGAAATCTGATCCACCATCCCCCACCCCATTATCTTCGTACATAAGAAGTGAAAGCAAATTACTTTTATCTTGCACTCCGACCATCCGCATTCAGCCGCCGTCGTGGCTGTGGCGATATGGAAGGAATGGGAACTATAACGCTCCGCATCCCAACCCAATGCTTTCACAACCTTTTTTAAGATCCTCGTGAACTGAAAATTAGTTAACGGGAATCCGTCTTCGTGGACCAAAAAGGATCCCCCGACTCTCGGACGTTTCTTTAAATATTCCATTACTCTTCTCACCAGACACACACTAGCATTCCCCGCTGCAACAACCTAAGGAAATGACCTCTACCTCTCTGGTCCATCTTAGATCTCTGAATGTATACTGATACCGAATCACCTTGAATCTGCACCTGGTTCACCATCAACCCCGTACCTCGTGCATTATGCTTGGAACTTGCCACCAGCTCATTTATCCTTGTAGCTCCGAAAAAAGCCAAAGAAAAAGGGAAAGGGAAGATATGTAACATTTGCTTTGAAAATTATTCTGCCAAAAGTACCCACACAAGTACTACTAACTGGAGTGCATAAATTTCTGATTAATACAGGGATGCAAAATCATCTCTTGGCTCCCTTCCCTTGCACCAATAAACACAAAGACTTAATGGCATTATAAAAGGCCGCAGTCAATCAACTCTGAATACCTTATGGGTTTTCTTTTATCCCCTTCCCCCGCTCTCTCCTGCTGCCATCCTCCCATAACCCGTTTCACTACAAAGCTCGCCATCAGGTTTCCCCATCCTTTCAATTTTTGAAAAAATGTGAATCCCGCTAACCGAGATTTAACAGCGGATCTAGAATATCCCTATTCCTTAGCCTCCACTATAAAATGCACAATCTGACGCTCCCCAGCCGGCCCTCCCCTCCATCCCTGTCCTTGCAAAAAATGGGCCATCATCCCGCATCCTGCTACGTATGCTTTCCAAGTAGCTGGAGCAACCAACTACCAAATTAGTGTCCATTCTGCTTCTGTCCAATCCTCCAAAGGTGTTCCAGAAAACACTCCCCCGTTGTATCCGTGTGAGGCGCCCACTTCCGAAATACATCCCACTTAAAACGAGAGAGAGCATCTGTAATGACATTCTGTACTCCTGGGACATGCTTGGCTCTGACCGTGACATTCCTTCGTAAACACGAGCTCACTAACTCTCATACCAATGCCGCCACCCTTAAGCATTTCGCCGATAACTTATTAGTTACTTGTACGACTCCCATATTGTCGCACCAAAAAAACCACTCTCCTATTACTAAGTTGCTCCCGCCAAATCTCAAGGGCTACCACTATGGGAAATAATTCCAGAAACATAATATTCCGAGTCATGCCCCTTTCCACCCAGTCCACGGGCCATGGCTCAGCGCACCACATCCCCTGAAAATATACTCCAAAACCCGACGCACCAGCAGCGTCTGAGAATAATTCCAAGTCCCCATTTGAAGTCTCCAGCTCAGGTATAATACGCACCCTGTTAAAAGTTTCCAAGAAATTCTCCCATATCCTCAACACTCCCACTGTTGATACCAACAAACGCCTAATAAAAGCTCTACCCATCGGGATGACTCTACAAGCAAAATTCAGTGATCCTATCAAGGACTGCGTCTGCTTCAATGTGACTTTCTTTGCCCCTCTGACCAATGTCACTAGTTCTTTCAGCTTTAAATTTTTGTCCTCCGGTAACCTTGACAACATATTTAATGAGTCTATTTCTATACCCAAAAAGGTTAACCTAGTGCACGGCCCTTCCGTCTTGTCTTGAGCAATCGGTACCCCTAACTGCTTCGCTGTTGCCAAAAAACCTGCCAATTGCTTCTGACATAACTGAGATTGCCCTGACCCCACGAATAAAAAATCATCCAAGTAATGGATCATACTTGCGCTTTTCGTGAATTTTTCTGTAACCCATTGGACGAAGGAACTAAAAGCCTCAAAATACGTGCATGATATCGCGCAACCCATAGGTAAACACTTATCAACATAATACTGTCCTTCAAACGAAAATTCCAACAATGGCATACTATCAGGGTTAGAAGCAGGCGAAATGCCGACTCAATGTCTGCTTTGGCCATTAACGCCTCTCTATCTGCTCTCAAAACTAACTCCAAAGCCCTGTCAAAGGAGGCATAACGCACCGAACATGCTTCCTTGGGTATGAAATCATTCACTGCTGACCCCTGTGGAAACGACAAGTTCAGGATCAAGCGATACTTAACCGGCACCTTCTTAGGTATGACTGCTAATGGAGAAAGATGCATTTTTGGAAAAGGTGGTTCACTATACGGCCCCACAATTTCTCCCTCACAAGTTCCTTGCAAAAAATGGGCCATCATCCCGCATCCTGCTACGTATGCTTTCCAAGTAGCTGGAGCAACCAACTACCAAATTAGTGTCCATTCTGCTTCTGTCCAATCCTCCAAAGGTGTTCCAGAAAACACTCCCCCGTTGTATCCTTATTAAAACCCTCATTAAAAACAAAGCTGCCCGCCTGTCTGGATATTCCTTTAATTTTTTATCTAAACTCGATAAAATAATAGGCGAAGTCACCTTACCAGCCCTGACCTTTAAACTAATTTCCTTTTCGCACAGCACCACTTTGCCCTTTAGGGCATTTACTGGCTGGGTGTTGCCCTCCACAAGAGCTGCACGCATGCCTGAACTTGCATTCGGGAAACAAGCATGAGGCTTTATTGAAGCGCCAGCATATGTCTGAACTTCCTCACACTGATTTGGTATCTCCGCCCGTTTTAAGGTTCCCGCTGCTATGAAAGGAACTCTGTCCCCCGCTTCCAGTGCTCGCACCTGCCCCCCAGGCTTGCCCTCCGCTCCCTCCAGCTGCACCCCTTCCGCTTCCTACCTCTTTATTTGTCATTTGGGTCAACCACAGATTAATATCCTGTGTACCCCACGACATGTGTCTATTTCTTTCCATTTTGTCCCTAAACCTTTTGTCATAATTGAGCCAGGCCCAACCAGCATAGTCTTTGTAAGCTCCTCGTATGCTATCCGCATACGCTATTAACGGCCCATATTGCACTGGCTCAAAGTGCCCCACTACACTAGCCAATCTTAAAAACTCCCGAACCCAATTTAAAATATTTTTTGCCACTTTTGGGCCGCTATTTCCCTTTTTTCCTTTCTTGTTCCCCTTCTTCTTATCCTTCCCTCTGCCTCTCCTGCCATCTAGCAATCTGAAAATATTCATGTATTTACATTTCCTTATACGTTTCTGCATCTTCCTAGACACCCCCTTCCACAATTCTGACAAGGACACTAAGGCTAGATGACCCATGTCCTGCTTCGGGCTCTATCCTATCTTAGCGTATCCCCTCCCGGCTGACTCACTCGAAGAAGTGGACAAGTCAATGTCGAACTGGAGTCCTTTTCTTCTTTTTACCTTCTTTATTTGTCTGTTCTGTGATTTTTAATTTCCTCCAACTCACCTGCTCGTTCCGCTGTTACGCTTCCCCTCGCCACCTACGGCACGCCATGTCCTGTTGGGATTCCACGCATTCTACCGGCGTTATCCACCCTTGCCGTACTCCTCTCCCGCCAAGCTTCCTGATGCGAAGTCCCCGGCACTGCTAGTCCCTCCGCTTCTGTGAAAACAGACACACCAGCCGCAGCACCCATCGTCGAATAATACCCTGCCTTTCCACTCTCCTTCAACCCAAAGGACCCTCCCCCAGACTCCCTCCCTTCCCCCAACCCGCAAGGCCCAACCCCCTCCACACCCTCACCTACCCCAACTCCAAACGACACCCACTCATCCCAAGAGACATCCTCGTACCAAATTGGATACCCCTGCTCTTAGTTCCATCTTCAATAACCCCTCAACCCCTATGGAAAAGGAGGGGGCATTCCCGTTTGCCTATCCATAACCGTGCTGGTTCTCTGAGTGGATGCCTCCTCCGCCATATTCACCCTCAGCGCTGCAGCTCTGCTCCTTGATCCACTTGCGCCTTCTTTCCGGACTCTCGGAGGCCCTCGCACTTCAACATCCGCATTCTTGGGTGCCCTTGACGTCTCCCTATGCAGTGGACTTCTCCGGCCCGCAGCCCTCAACCCACCAGAATGAAAATGCCCTCTCACGAACGCCTGCTGAACCCCAGAAGCTGAGACAATGGGGGCTTGAGGCACACTCTTAGGCCAGCTCACCTTGCATGGCCTGGCACCAGGAGACTTGCCTTTACTCCGACTACTCTCAGCTACTCCCGTGCTAAGCCCGAGGGGGGGGGGGGAGGGGCAGGGCAGGGGAGGGGGGTGGCCAGAGGGGGAAAAACATGGCACTACTGAAAAAGTCGGCGGAGGAGCAGAAAAATTATCCCCAGCCATGAGAGAGATCTCTTGGCAGTCTTGTTCAGGGGATAGGGGTTGGGGGGAGAGGAATCCCCCACTTCAGGCCCGCTTTCACCCGACAACATGAGATGGAGGGGGGGGGGCCTCTACGAGCCGGAAACACTGGAGGAGGGTCCACCATCACAGAAAGGGGAGGGCCAACTGACCCTGGTCGGGTGACAACCCTCGGCTGCACCCTCGTCTCCCTACCTTGCCTCATAATAACACTAAAAGCAGGCAGAGTAAAAAACACACAAAAGCCTGGCTACCAGCTGCTTTAATTACAATAACTAAAACCCCAGTACAACCAAACTCACTCGAATGCACGAACACGACGCCGAACCCCACGCACCCTGCTCCTCAGTTCGCTGCGTCCGACTGCCCCGGCCGTTGCTGCCTCCCAGCTGGCATAGGCTCGCCCCAGCCAATGGGTGCGCCACGATTTAAATCACTGCGTTCCCATTCACTCCTCTGACGCTTCACCCCCCCCCCTCACGCGCAACACCCCTCCTCCCCCGTCACGCGACTCGCCTCCTGATTACCTTTGGCGGTGTGCAACTAGGGTGCCCTGCCAAACATATAAAACAAGAATCCAAACAACTTCCGCCCAATCTCTAATCTGCCTTTTGTAGCAAAGATTTTGGAAAAATTGGTCAATTCACAACTCTCTAACTACCTCGAAGATCATGAAATACTACATCCCACACAATACGGATTTCGCAAGGCTTTAAGCACTGAAACCCTACTCCTATCGCTAACAGACCACCTCATCATGGGCTTGGACAAAGGTCAATCTTTCCTACTAATTCTATTGGACCTGTCGGCAGCTTTCGATACTGTCAACCATGCCACCCTCCTGAACCGCCTCTCGGACATTGGAATAACAGGCTCTGCTCACACATGGTTCAAGTCATTCCTTAGTAACAGAGGCTACAAAGTTAAAATCAATAATAAAGAATCCCCCTGCTACAATTCCTCACAAGGAGTTCCTCAAGGCTATCCCCAACTCTATTCAACATATACCTTCTTCCCCTATGCCAACTTTTAACCAACCTGCAACTAAAACATTTTTTATATGCTGACGACGTTCAAATTCTGATACCCAAAGAATCTCTCACAAAAACCCTCAAATACTGGGAAAACTGCCTCCAAGAGATCAACGGACTCCTCGCAAACCTAAATCTGATTCTAAACTCGGCCAAAACGGAACTCCTCCTCATCACATCCGAAAACAGCAACTCCCCTCAAATTGCTCCAATTAACACCATTGTTACACAAGCAAGAGACCTAGGGGTAGTAATAGACAAACACTTGAATCTAAAAACATTTATTAACAATACAACCAAGAACTGCTTCTACAAGCTGCAGGTAATCAAAAGAATGAAACCACTCCTACACTTTCATGACTTCAGAACAGTCCTCAATCAGTAATATTCTCCAAGATAGATTATTGCAACTCTATCTTACTAGGCCTCCCGTCCTCATCCATCAAACCACTTCAGATGCTCCAGAATGCAGCAGCCAGAATCTTGACCAACTCCAGAAGAAGAGACCATATCTCCCCCATTCTAATAAATCTACACTGGCTGCCAATACACTACAGAATCCTGCACAAGTCCTTCACCATTATCCATAAATCCATCCACTCCCTAGCCCCCCTCAACCTCCAAATCCCCCTCAGACTGCATTCATCATCAAGACCCATCAGAGAAGCATACAAAGGATCACTGACTGTTCCCCCAATTAAATCTACACACCATATTACACTTAGAGATCGGGCCTTCTCTACAGCGGGCCACGCTCTTTGGAATTCGTTACCACCTGATCTCAGACTTGAACCTTGCCTGCCAACTTTCAGAAAAAGACTTAAGACTTGGCTATTTAAACAAGCCTTTCCCGAATCTAATATCCAAGGAGAAACCCTACGGCAAGCGAGCCCTACAGAATCCACCATCCATTGAGAGACCTTCGGTACTATGTAAATAATTACCACAAAGAGACATTACTGCAAAATGTAAATAATCTACCTCTGTAAAGTTTATTTATTCCTTTCTATTTTTATCTCCTTCATCTCCCAGTTGAACGACCTTGTTATATTGTAACTTTTTGCCTCTTCTGCACTGGTTAAAAGAACAAAGTTATTACACACCCCTGTTATTTGTAAACCGGTCTGATATGATTGTATCATGAATGCCGGCATAGAAAAGCCTTAAATAAATAAATATAAAAATAATAAATAAACTCATACACGTACTTTTTACAATTGAAAAGCAGACATGTAAGTGAAATCTCTATCCCAAACACTGTTCCCAGGAATTCCTCCACACAGTTCGGGCAAAACATGACATACGCACACAAGTTTACCTGTATAGTGGATGGGTAATTTTTTAAACCTAATTTCTGTATGTATAAAAATGATTAATGCATAGAAATGCATTTGAAACGTACCCCCATAATCCTATACACGGCGAGTGCAAGTGGGCAGGCACACTGCGCACATCGAACTCTGCCATGCTAAGCAATGTGTTGTGGGAGAGAGAGAGATCACAGGCCCAGAAGGCCTGATAGTGGTCTAGGGTTATTGGGAAGGGGGGCTCACAGTCCATTGAGTCCTGTTCATGGTCAGGGGGTATCAAAGAAGGTGGAAAGGAGGGAGCTACAGATGCCCGATCATGGTCCTGGAGCACAGGGGATTAGGGAGCTGCAGTCACAGAAGGTGCAAATGCAGTCTGGGAAGGTGGGTTGGGGGATGCAATGGTTTACTGGCTTGCATTAATGTAAATCCAAACACACACAGAAGCGTTACTTGCACTCTCAATAATCAGCATCCATATAAGTGCAAGAAATAAATAATTCCTGGTTCATTCTTTTAAGGTTATTTTCTTTTTTATGTGTTATTTCGGCAACTCCTTATTGTGATACAAGCTTTAAATGCAGGTCCCCCAACACGGTCCCGTGTTTCGCCACCCGGCTGCCTCGGGGGGGATTGATTTTAGCATGAATCTGTATCAGTCTGACATAAGTTTTAGTCGGAGTGCACTCCGACTAAAAGTTTTAGTCGGAGTGCACTCCGACTAAAACTTATGTCAGACTGATACCATCTGCCTCGTACAGGAATTGCGAGTCCATGACTTTTGAACATGCTCCCAGGGCCGGCACAAATGGGAAGGAAAGGTGGTACCTGTGGCATGGGTTCCCATTTTCCTCCCACTTTCCCACTGGGGCTGGGTCATGGTCTGCACAGCCTGAGGTGGGGCATGCATAACTGCTTAAGGAATCCTGATTGCCCACCCTTGCATGCACCACAGGGAACAGTGCCGGTTGTGACCTGGGCTGGCAGACCCATGTGACACAACACCCCGGGTGACCACCCTGCTCACCCTACACAAAAGCTGGCCTTGAGGGTCATTAGCATAAATGTGCTACTAACTGGGTTTGTTTGTTTGTTTGTTTATTTATTTATTTAAAATCTTTTCTATACCGTCGTGAAGTTATATACCATCACAACGGTTTACATGTAGGCACATAAAGTAGGTGAATGTGTACGGTAATACATTCTAACAGGTGCCAAAAAGGTTTGGTTACATTATGTTGTAAAAAATCTCAATTGTTTAGTGAAGTAGGTTTTGACCAAGTATACATGTAAGTTATTTATTCTCAAGGTATAATTCACATGCTCTGTGTATTGCTATTAAGTTAGCTGTGAGATAAACTAATTAATTAAACTTCTACAATGCATACTTTGAGAATAGTGCTGTGTGCTGGTGTTCTTCTGCCTATTCCTGTTTACTTTCTATTCTCCGTTCTCTTTGTAAAAGGCTTGTTTGAAAAGCCATGTTTATAAACTTTTCTTAAAGATTTTGAGGTCACTTTGTAATCTGATCTCTAGTGGCACTGTGTTCCATAGTGTAGGACCTGCTAAGGATAAAGCCCTCTCTCTAACTTGGGTTAGTCTCGCTGTCTTGACTGAAGGAATGGTTAAGAGTGCTTTGTTTGCTGATCGAAGGTTTCTGTGTGGGACATGTACCCGTTGTGCTGTGTTCAGCCAGTCTGCCTTTTCATCGTGTATGGTACATTGGGTTTTGTATTGTATTCTGTGTTCTATGGGTAACCAGTGTAATTCTGCTAGAGTTTCAGTTATATGGTCCCTTCTTCTTTTGCCAGTTAGTATTCTTGCTGCGGTGTTCTGTAGTATTTGAAGTGGTCTTAATATTGTATTCGGGAGTCCTAGTAAAATTGCATTACAGTAGTCAGTGCTGGAGAATATTAGTGCCTGGAGTACTGTTCTAAAATCTGCCGGTGTTAGTAGGGGTTTTAGTTTCCTGAGAATCATGAGTTTCGTATAGCCTTCTTTTACTTTTAGTGATATGTGCTGTTTCAGATTGATTTCTGGGTCCATTATTAATTAACCTGGATAAATAAACCTGGATTAATTAAGTTCAATGTTATTTATTTACTTTCTTATTTAATTACTTATTTACTTATTAACCCGCATGTTATTTGTTAACTGTTTAGCAAGATTATATCCTATTCTGTTTCTCAGATTAATTATGTTCAATGTAAATGTAAATGTTCAATGTAAACCGCTAAATGAAGCGATAGATACGGTTCCTTGTAAACCGGGGTGATATGTATACTATACAGGAACTTCCGGTATATAAATTTAATAAATAAATAAATAAATAAATTATTATTCTGAGGTTCCATACCTTTTCAGCTAGTTCTGTTTTCTGGTTGTTTTTGAGTATTATTGGAGTTTGAATGATTTCAATATTTTTCCGTTGTACGTGTAGAAATTCCATTTTTTCAATGTTAACAACAAGTTCCATTTGGTTTAACAGCTGTTTGATAATATATAGGTACATGTTAGCTAGGTTTAATGTTTTCTATATTGTGTCATCAATTGGTTATTTGCATGCGTGTTACAGTAGAGGTGCATTGCGTGTACATAGGCTGAATTATTATCCTATCACAGCCTTTCTTTGTGCAACCAATATGCAAACCTCAAGGAAGTGCACAGTATGTGTCTTTGTTTTTTTAAAACTTTTGTATACTGTTCAAGCTTCTTTTACTTGCCTATGAATGCATCCACTCTGTAGCTCCCCTTTTCCTATCTTCTCTCTCCCTGTATCCTTCCTCGTGAACTAAATTCATCTAAGTTGCTCTTATCTGTGTCCATCTCCTCCTCCACCAGCTCCTGACACTGCTACTTTCTACCTTGCTGTGTTATATGCCTGGAATAGACTTTCTGAGAGTGCATTGTGCCCCCTGTCTGGTTGTATTTAAATGCAGCTTAAAAATGCACCTTTTTGAATCCCAAGTATTTCTCTACAATAAATACACTTACCACGGATTCTTGTTTGCCGTGTATGTTTGTCCTGATTAGAATAAGCTGCATGGAGCAAGGACTATCTCTTATGGGTGTCTTTACAGCACTGTGGATGTCTAGTAGCATTTTAAAAATGATAAATAGCAGCAGCAGCAGCAGTGAAATTTCACACACTACTCGGTCGGGAATAAAGAGATGCTACAGATCCAACCTCAGTTCAGGCAGACGTGAGTGATGTCACTGAATCGGCTGCTTCTGCAGGGTTTGACGCCATCACAATGATACTGCCAACACAGCCTCCTGAATGACCTGCAAAAGGCACTTAGCTTGCAAACAGCCTACCAAGTCAGTCAGGGAGGGGGAGCCAGTTTAGCTGGAAAACATGCTTAGCTGGTACAATCCTGGTAGGCAGTTACAGTCGAGCCAACGTTGGGTACTACTGTGTGTTCTAGCCTCGAAGGACGAGCAGAGGATTTGGCTTCGTATGAGAATGTTTTCATCAGCAGTATGCCTAAAGAGGTAAGGCTGGAAACAGATTTATCAGAGGTTTAGAAAGATAACATGCTTATTTCTAACATATTAGAACATAAACAATAAGGCATAACAGAATGAAGAGCACTTTTCCTATCAATGTAGGGAGAGGTTTTCATAACAAAGTCATGGCCTTGTCATTCATGGGTTGCCTCAAATCCTGAAATTCAGCCTTTAGCCAATGGTCAAAGAGGAAGGCAGATGTAAGAGAAATGCCTTTCATTTGAAGTGTCACACTTGTAATGACTAATTGAAAGGGTCAGTGTCAAAGTCAGGTTGATGGTACTAGCCTTTTTACTCCAGGTTATTGTTACTTTATTTCCTGTCACTGCAGATTAATAAATGGCTCCAAGTGCACTTCACAACCAGATGTTCTCATGCTACCTGACCCGAACAGTGTCACTGATCCACCCTTCCAACAGCATGACCCTTTCCTTCCTGGTGACTCATGTTCCACAGGCGCTGGCTTGTGACATCTCTGAAGGAACGGGCAGGGAGGCCATGACTTGTAAAGGATTCACTTACCAGAAAAGATGGAAAAAGAAAAGTGCCTGAATGCTTCACCTGTACAAATCCAGAGTCCCTGTACCTCATTGGCACTATGGACAGCACAGGCACTGCTTTCTCTCTGCACCAGGACAGTTCTGCAGGGGTCGGCAAATGTTTTATTTTTCTTATTGGCAGGCTAAGTCTGTTTTCCTGCACTCTGCCCCCCCAATGCCGGGCCTTTCTCGGCCTCATGCTGCTTCCACCTAGTAGGGTTTGCCTCTTCCTATTTGCACCACTTGTGGCATCCTAAAGCCATTTTCTCCTACACTCCAGGATTCACTTATATTTTTAACGTTGGAAAGTCAAAAGATTCCATCTACCCAAATTTGTAAGTATGCTTATGTTTCCAGAAGCCAAACTAGTAAAGCAGCCTCGCAATTTAAAGCATAAAGAACAACTTTGCGATTCAATTGTTGCCACATGTTCATGGAAGCTGCTTTTTACATATTTTTTGAAGTAACATGGAGTTGAGATTAAAGTTATACTCTGCGAATTTCTACATATTGTCGGAGGATGCCATCAGCTCTTAAGCTCACCTCTGAACCTCACATCCAGTTTCCTTTGCTTTCTTAACATACTACCCATATCATTTTGCTTGCTGACGGGAAACTGCCAGAATCTTGAGCACTGCAAAGCACAATTAGATATGGTGTGACAGGGAAGGATCATTGTACAGTCAGGGACTATCTTATCAGAGGGAAATGAGAATATTCTTTTGAAAAATTAATTTTGCTTCAGTTTAAGATAAGCAGGGGATTTTCAGTAATCGGCCACAATAGCTTCTAGGAATGCATTGACTCCTATTGTTTTCCTCCAGAAGATTTAGCAACCTGGGAGGCAGAGGGAGCCTGGAATCCCCTTGCAAGGTTGAAGGGGAAGTTAATTTACAGGATTGTTTTTTGGAGTTTTTTTCTTGGCTGCTTTGGTCCACATTGTCTTTGCATTTATCATCATTAGGGAGGATGGGATGGAAGTTCCTTTTGTTTGATCTCATCTCTAAACTTCAAACCCCCTCTGATAAGATTACATCCTCTGCCTGAGACAGGCTGAAACCCTTTTGCAGCAGAAGATTTTACCTGAGGCCTCTGACACTGGAATGAACGCCAGTGCACAAATGCTCATGGCTAAGCGCTGCCCAGTTTTTCGCTGGAGTGTACCGCAGGGGCCCTGCAGCTTTCTGAACATATGACAAGAATAGTGGAGAAAATGTGACTAAAACCTGGAGGAGCTGAAGTTGTAAAGACAAGTTTTTCAGCTTGGCTAGGGTATGCCTTGTTGTAATAACTGCCTTGCTAGAAGAAAGCAAACCCACCTTTGCTCAGCCCGTCTCTGAAGACCTGGAGCCAGGCATAGCCCTACCCAAGCATGGTGGCTGGTGAGCTGCGCCATAACAAATGTTTGGTTTTGTTTGTACATAACTTAT
Organism: Rhinatrema bivittatum; assembly: GCF_901001135.1. Classification (NCBI taxonomy): domain Eukaryota; kingdom Metazoa; phylum Chordata; class Amphibia; order Gymnophiona; family Rhinatrematidae; genus Rhinatrema; species Rhinatrema bivittatum. The sequence continues at coordinate 230,613,149 of NC_042623.1, forward strand.
CATTGGAAAAAGGTGTGGAGCTTGCTTTGTTTATTAAATAGGCTTCTCTCTACTGTGCATTTCTGCCCTTGAGACATGCACTAATTTAAAATGATTGGGTGTTACCAGACACGCGCACACACAAACTCTGCCCCAGCTAAGTATGTGCTGTCTCTTCTTGGGGATGGGACTCCTCTGAAAGCTTCATCCGCACCCTGCCTGGTCTAGCTACTGCACCCTATGTAGCATGGCTAAAGTTCACTACCTCAGAAACTGGATTAAAACAGAAGCGTCTTTTTGTTTATTCTTCTAATCTAGATGTGGCATGTTGGAACTCACTGGACCTGGCAAAGATTATGATGTACATGGCTACCTCAATTGGATATAATATCCAATAACAAGATGCAGTTACAATTTGGCATGACCCTCTTACAACAGCTATGGACAAAATTGCACTGTTGAAGCCTGTTTTTCGAGCAGGCAAAAATAAGACCCCCTTGGTATACAAGGACTAAAACATCCCTCTGTAGGTTAGAACATCGCTGGCTCACAGACAAGTTCTATTCTAATGTTGTTTTATATAATAATGTGTTTGATAATTACAGAGCCAATTTGATTATTGCAGAGAAGGACTATTGCTCCAGGGCTAGTGATACAATAGATCCTGATGATTTTGTGTTTTGTTTTTTTTTAATAAGATCTCCACTTTTTGTTCAAATTCCCCATAGATGATATGATTAATTCTCAGCCTATATCAGATTCGTTATGTAAGTTGGAACACTTTAGTGCCTTCTCTGAAGATGAGGTTTTGCAAATATTGGAATCAGTGAATACATTTTATTGTCCTTTCAATCGGTATAATCCTGTAATATTGAGGGCCTTGAGGCATGAGATTTGCGCCTGTCTGACCAACCTAGTGAAGGCATCCAAAGATTTTATGTCTCCATTATTGAAACAGGCTTCAGTATGTGCATTACTGAAGAATCAAAATCCAGACAGCAGTAATCTCGCCACGGAGAGGGTGGTGGATGCCTGGAATGCCCTTCCAGAGGAAGTGGTGAAGACTAAAACTGTGAGGGACTTCAAAGGGGTGTGGGATAAACACTGTAGATCCATAAAGTCTAGAGGATGTGAAGGAAGAGAGGGAGGCTTGCGGGAAAGACTGCTACTACCTGGAGTTAATACCCTTATTCAATAGACATACACACGGTAAATGCGACTCCGACAGTGCTCTATGCTTCAATGGCAAAAGTGAAAAAAAGGATTTGCATTCACAAAAAATGCGGGGAGTAGCTTGCTTGTTACGGTGGTTACTACCCCAAACCAAACAAGCCTGATGCTTTACTTTCAATGCATATCCAGTGTTGCTCTCTGCTTCAATGGCAGGGGGAATGAAGAAAAGTGGATTTATATTCAGATAACCAACAAGGACTGAATTGCACAGGCTGGGTAAACAAATAAACATGGATGTAGCTTGCTTGCTATGGCGGTTACTACCCCGAATCAATTAAGCCTGATACTTCACTTTCAATACATATCCAGAAAAGCTCTCTGCTTCAACGGCAGGGGGAAATGAAGAAAAGTGGATTTATATTCAGATAACCAACAAGGACTGAATTGCACAGGCTGGGTAAACAAATAAGCGTGAGAGTAGTTTGCTTATTGTGGTGGTTACTACCTCTAACCAATTAAGCTAGATACTTCACTTAGAAGCAGTTCCAGCACTGCCCACGGGGAGGAGTCCCATGGGGACGCACAAACACAGATTCAAATCTTTTATTGTACAGCTTTGATGTGTACCACCAGAGGTGATAGTAGTGAGGTGATCCAGAGGTAGCAGTCTCGGGACCCTCGGCAGAGGGGACCCGTCTCACCACCTTGGTATAGGGGAATTCCGGTATAGGTTTCCCAGTAAGGCAATGCTGTAGATGAGACAGACTGAGAGTTAGTGTTATAATTAGTGAGGTTTGGGTGAAGCCTTGGACACTGTGGCAGCTGACCACGCCCCTGCAGGGGGGAGTCCCGTGAGGGGCCACAGGTCAGGCTCAGCTTAGGACACACAAACACAGAGATTGATCTTTTATTAGACAATGTGATGAAGCCACCAGTGGTGGCAGTGGTGAGCAGCAGAAGTAGCCCGGCTGGGCTAGTATCCCTCGGGCGCTGGAACAGCGACTCCTCCGGTAGCAGTGCTGTATTGGAAAGAACTGAGAATAATGAGTACAGTGGAATATGCACAAAGCCCCAGTATGGAGAACCCCAGGATAGGGAGAGCAGGCCCTCGAGGAGTGAGTACCTGATCCCTGAGAGCTGAGAGGCTTGAAGGTAATGTACTCACACAGCGGTTCCACGTAGGAGATGGCACTATGGCTGGAACAGAGGCAGGCCCTCGAGGAGCGAGTACCTAGATCCAGGGAACAGCTCTGAGGTGAAGATGGTAGTACTCACTGGTGTTGAAGATAGCGAATCCTTCCAGGCAGAAGAGAAGGTAGGAGCAGGCAGCGAGTCAGGGAACATGGGCCCTCGAGGAGCGAGTACCGGTTTCCTGATAGCTACCTGAAAAGCAAGTGAGGTCCCCGAAGAACGGGTACCCCGTTAGCATTAAGAGTCTAATGGAAGATGGGAGAGGCAGAGTAGCTGGGTACCGAGAGCGAATCCCTACCGTAAGATTCCCCTTGCTAACTCAAAGGCTAGCAAACATCGTAGGCTTTAAATATCCGGGCAGCAACATGTCCCCCTGTGATGACATCAGGGCAGCGTGATGTCATCACAGGGGGCGCCCCTGAGGTTTGTGCCAAGTAGGAAATAAGAGTGAGGGCTGCGTGGCGCGCGTGCCCTAAGGTACCAGCGGAGCATGGCGGGAGGCAGCGCCCAAGCCGGTCCGGGAATGCCGGAGAGAACGGCAGGCAGATGTCGCGGCAGCCAGGCTTCCATCCACAGCGAGAGGAGGTGCAAAGAAAGAAAGGTAGGCGGAGTGAAGCCGTCGGGAAGGGACGGTTGCAACAGTTGGATTACTCACTAGATGGTAGCTGTAGGTTGGCGATTCTACCAGGCAGAAGTAGATGGTACACGTATCGAGGCAGGGAGAGCAGGCCCTCGAGGAGCGAGTACCTGATCCCTGTAAGGCACCTGAAATAAAGCAGAGGGCCCCCGAGGAGCAGGTACCCAGGTTAGAGATTACCCGAAGGGCAAAGAAAGAGCTTCCAGCAGCAGCACGGAAGCGGCAGAGTAGCTTAGACCAGCCGAGACCAATCCTTGCTAACTCAATGAGCTAGCAAACAAGTACAGGCTAAATACCCGGATGGAATGATGTCACTTGAGGGGGACATCCCCAAGGTTCGCGCCATAGCTGGAATAAAGACGTGGGTAGCACGCGCGCGCGCACACCCTAGTAGGGCCTTGGGAGGAACATTGCGGGAGGCAACGTCATAACCGTTCTGGGGACGCCAGAGAGGGCGGCTTGCAGACACAGTGGTAGCCATCTTCCCAAGGTGAGCGGGAGGAGCAGAGAAAAAGGTGAGGCATAAGGGGCGAAGCTGTCTGATCCTGATGGATGCAACAAAAATATTCTTTTAATCTGCTCTCTAGAAGTTGACAAATTGTATCATCCTATACTAAGCTATCATTAAGGCGCCAACTACTCCGTCCCGGATTAGGATCTTTAATTGAGACAAGTGTCCACACCAGTGCGAGGTTGGACCATTTTATGTTACCCACCCCAGCATCTTGTATCCTGTTCTGCAGTAGCCTATCAACTAAAAAATAGTCTATACAGGAGTAGGATCCGTGGGGTGCAGAGAAAAAAGTATATGATCTAGAGTAGGATATTTTTGCCTCCATATGTCAACTACCCCGTTGTTTTCTATTACATAATCTAATTCCCTTCTAGCTCTAGGGAAAAAAAACCTGTAGACCTAGAGGAGTCTCTTGGGGTTCCTAGCTAAGTTAAAATCCCCTCCCCATATGAGGGTGCCCTCTACTTTATGTTCAACAAGATCATCCAGCTTACAAAAAAACCCCAACATTCTGGTTTGAGTTAGGGGCGTAAATATTTAAGATAAGAATAGCTGGTGAGGTATTTACTATTTGTAGTATTACATAATGATTCAATGGGTCAGAGGTATGCATAATGTAATAAAAAAAAAAAAAGGTCCCGAGAAATAAAAATCCCCACTCCAGAATATTTAGTGCCTTGGGTACTAGCAGAGAGAAATTTATGGGGATAAGTCGAGGACGTCAGAAGCGATTCATATCTTCATTTGATATGAGTCTCCTGTATAAGAGCTATAGTGGTTTTAGATGCCTCTAATTCCCTGAAGAGGAGGCTCCTTTTCTTAAAGGTATTTAAACCCATCACGTTGATAATATGCGCATAGCCATGATTACCAAACTAAACCAAGAAAAGGTTAGCAAGATGCTCAATATAACTGGCAGCAATAGAATATGTAACCATAAAATACAAAATAATTGCAGGTATAACCCCTAAACCCAATCCCCCCCACCCCTCCACTATAGTGGAACATACAGTCCTGAGGGGCTTAGCCACCAAAATCGGAGCCCTCCCGTGAGTCCCAGTTCCAAACCCAACTCCTTGAGTAAATATAATGTTGTGATCCCCAAAAATAGCTCTTAAAATAAATAAATAAATGATTAAACCAACACAGCAAATTGTGGATAGTGAATAACCAAGACACATGCTAATCGTCAATGATATGCAGCTAGTTGCAGGAAGTCCATACTCATGTTAAACCACAGATGTTCCCAATGAAAATGGTGAGAAACATTCTGTTCATGTGGCCAACTTCGAGTGAGTAGGCTGTCGCTCCAGCCTGCGGTGATTTCCGGCTCTCTGCCATCGAGGTGCTTTAGAAATTTGTATCCGATCTTCTCCTGATTTGGCTGCGTCAAAATTAACAGGCAAGTTTGCTTGTTGAAAGGCTGTCTTTGCGTCTAGCAAAGATTTCACCTTATATATTTTGCCTTGCACATTGAAAGAGAGACCAAACGGGAAGGTCCACCTGTATCTTATATTTTCACCTCGCAGAGTTTCAGTGGCAGCACGCAAATCAAATCTTTTTTTCAGCGTGACTGGAACTAAGTCCTGATAGATTGCCAGTTTGGGCCCCTCCCATGACCAATCACCACGCTGTCGCGCTGTTGAAGCTATTTGCTCTTTGATGGTAAAGTCATGTAGGCACACGACTATATCACGGGAGCGATTATCAGTTTTAGGGCCTAGCGATCTATGGGCACAATCAATTTTAAGGGTGCCTGGCTTGTCCGCATCAAGCTCTTGAGCAGAAGTCGTCGATGAGAGTAGGCTTAGGAAAATTGTTGTCGCCACCAACTTACAGTTTGCATGGTCGGGCGTCTCCGGCACTTCTCTAATCCTCAAGTTGTGTGGGCACGACCTGTTTTCAAGGTCCTCCAGTTTGTCCACCAGCTTTTCCTGTTCCACCTGCAAAAGACCCTGTTGATTCGACAGTTTTCTAAGTGTGTCTTCTTGGCCTTCCAGCCGAATATCCAGATCATTAACCCGGGTACCTAACGTGGCAACCTCTTCTTTAATCTCGGATATGGAAACCAGCAAGTCTAATTTAAGTTGTTTCATATCAGATGTCATATCCATAAATCAGGTGCATAGCTCATCTCTCATAGGAATATCTGATAGCCCTGTCGCATTTTCTGTCTCGACCACATGGTTGCCCGCCTCCATAGTGGCCTGCTCTCCACAGGCCTCAGCTAGGTCAGGAGCGGATTTAGCATACGAAAACTGCTTCAGGTCAGCAGTTTTCCGTTTAGAAGCCATCTGCTGTGTTTCCAGATATGATCAGAAGAAGAATATTGCTCAATGGAATGCATATGGTTAAAATACATAGCAGCTAAAAGCAGGTTGGGATGGAAGCTCACAGATCAGGCATCCATTCAGTGCGCTAAGAATTGTCTATGTTGACCTAGAACCCAGACACTTTCCCAAATCTCTCCAGCTCTGTAATCAAAGCTCGAAGAGATTCCTTGAGATCAATTATAAATATGAAATCATCAGCAAAAAGAGTTAATTTATAATGCTCAGACCCAATCCCCCCACCCCAGTGTCCACTCAACCTCGTACCCTCTCAGCAAAAAGTTCTATCCCTAAACCAAATAAGAGAGGAGACAAGGGTCAACCCTGCCTTGTGCCCCTCTTATCAAAAAAGTTGTCTGGATATCTCCCATTGATTTTAATACATGCTTCTGGTGCCATATACAACTTCCGAATCCAAGTGATAAAATTATTCCCAAATTATTTTCCAAAACCTTAAATATTTATTTATTTATTTATTTATTTAAAAGTGTTTGTATACCGTCTTTACAAACAGTGTTTAATCAAAACGGTTTACATAACTAAATAAAAAACAAATGTAAATAAAGATTTAAATTTAAAAGAACATAGATTATCAAATTATAAAAGCTCAAAATTACAAAAATATATAATAAAAATAAAAATCTAAAACAATGAATAGTTTACATAAAAAATAAATCAATATATAATAATGTTGTGCCCTGTGTGATGGAGAAGTAGTTATGTTATTTAGTGTGTGATATATGGAAAGCAGATTGAAATAAATGCATTTTTAGGGATTTTTTGAAATGTTTGGAGTTGGATATGGATCTTAAAGAGTCTGGTAATGCGTTCCATAAGATTGGTCCAATGACAGAGAATGATCTTTTTCTGGTGATGTCAAGACGGGCCTGTCGTGGTGATGGGATGTCTAAGAGGTTTTTGTCCAGTGATCTTAGATGTCTGGTGGGTTTGTAAATCCGGAGAATGGAACATAAGGTAATTGAATTAGGAGTGTAGATGAGAGAGTGTATAATGGACAAAAATAATGCCAATGGACTGTATCAAAAACTTTCTCCGCATCTACTGCTGACAGAAGAACTGGAATGTTTTCCTTCCTAACCCAACAAGCTAAGTTCAAGAGTCACCGAACATTATCAGCTGCCATTCTATCTGGTATAAAGCTGGACTGGTCTTTATGAACCAAAGAAGGCAAGAATCTATTAAGCTGCTCTGCTAAAATTCTGGCCAAAATCTTAAGATTAACATTTATGAGAGAGCTAGGCCTATAGGACCCACAAAGTGCGTCACCACACACATGTTATAAAATATGATGTCCGCATGCACATGTGCGCCCGATTTTATAATTGGTGCACGCATGTGCGGGCGGGTGCCCCATTCACGTGAACGGAGGGGGGGATTTTTCAGTTTCACATGGCGACACAAATCGGCCTTTTTCCCAGTTCCCTCCCAGTTTGCTCTAATTAAGGAGTGGACTGGGAGAGAACTTCCTTAACCCTAACCCTATCCTTCCTCCTCTTCCCTTCTCCTCCCCAACCCCTAAACTAAACCTATCTCCAATATTTTTTTTTTTAATACTTACTACTCCTCTGGAGCAGAAGCAGCTGGCACATGCTTCCCCAGGACAGCATACTGTATTTTCTCTAGTGCAACTATATCTTTTTTGAGATGCGGCAACCAGAACTGCACACAATATTCAAGGTGCGGTCTCACAATGGAGCGATACAGAGGCATTATGACATCCACCATTTTATTTGCCATTCCCTTCCTAATAATTCTTAACATTCTGCTTGCTTTTTTGACTGCCACAGCACACTGAGCTGATGATTTCAATGTGTTATCCACTATGACGCTTAGATCTCTTTCCTGGGTGGTACCTCCTAATATGGAACCTAACATCGTGTAATTACAGCATAGGTTATTTTTCCCTATATGCATCACCTTGCACTTATCCACATTAAATGTCATCTGCCATTTAGACGCCCAATCCAGTCTCTCAAGGTCCTCCTGCAATTTATCACAATCCACTTGAGATTTAACTATTCTGCATAATTTTGTGACATCCACAAATTTAGGCACCTCACTCGTCGTTCCCCTTTCCAGATAATTTATAAATATATTAAAAAGCACCCTGAGGCACACCACTGGAAATTTAGTTATATTAAAGTCCCCAGTTAAAATCAAACTGCCTTCCACCCCTTTTAATAACAATTCATGCAGGGATTTACAAAAAGATCCCTGATTCACCTTAGGAGTGAAAACATTATCAAAAGTAAAAATCTTTGAATCAATCACTATCATCAGCAAAATGTATTTCCCTTCCCCATCTCTATGGACAGCTTTCAAAGACACATTCAAGAATTTAGAAAATAATATACCCAGTCCACCATGTCTATTTATTTTAGTACCAGAAGCCAGATACATACATGGGAAAAGCCCAGAGACCAGTAAGTGTTCGTTTCTCTTCTTCAGATGAGTCTCTTGTATGAGGAGAACTGAGGCTTTTAACCATGAAGCCTCTTTAAATAACAATTGCCTGTTCTGTGGTGAATTTAATCCCTTTACATTAAGGGAAACAATACGAAGTGAATCCATTATAAATCACACACATAACCAAAATGTCCCAAGATTACATAATATTTAATAACATCCCCCACTTAAACACAACTGAGAAATATTTACCACAATCCATGGACCAACAAAATATTAAAATAGACATTTGTCCATATACAAAATAGAAACCCCAGTCAGCCTCTTTCAGCATCCCATCTCTACCCTTCAATAAAGGATATGACACCTTATGGTCATCACTAATTCCCCTAGTCTCCCTTTCCCATCTCAGCCTTTCCCAGACCTGTAAAAACTCCAGATAGGTGACTTCCTCCTGGAGGAATGAAAACACCATACTGAAGGCAGCACCCAAAAGTAAAAATCTGACAAAATCCCCCTGAAAACAGAGTAATATCATGAAGGCACAGGTACAACACATTATATCATTAAGGATGAAAATATTCAGCAAAGATCTCAAATTGAGAAAATTTCAAAATTCTATAAATGATGAGATCCCACTTCTCATAGCCGACCAAAAGATGGATTAATCTAGAATCGGACAGAGAAAATAACATATGAGTCAAGTGTTCACATCCTGAGGTGAGGAACCTCCAGAATTCCTCTGTAAGCGACTACCACCCCTAGTCACTTGCTGCCATTTAGGATAGTCTGCTTTTCTAGGAGAGGCTAAAGTTTCATTAATAGAGACCCTGCTGCAGGCAAAATCTTTGCTGCTTCATTCACTGTTTTTACTCTCAGTGAGACTCCACTAATAGTAAATAATAAACCAAATGGAAAAAGCCACCGGTACTTAATTCACTCTTTCTGCAAAAGAGCAGTGACTCTCTTTGCTTATCGATGGCAACTGGGGATGAAACAATTCTATAGTGTGTCCTTCCCAGCTTAAGTTTCCCAGTTTCCGTTCTTATGAGAGTATTAATTCCTTAACAGGAAAGTCATGAAAATAAGCAATAATATGATCATGCAGCTTATTTACTCTAGGTAGTCCCAAGGATCTGTGAGAACAATCCACCATAAATTCCAAATCTCTCTTGGATGGATTCCAGTATTACTTTGCATACTGCAGTTATCACATTCTTGCTATCTGTAGCCTCCGGAGATTCAGGGATGCCTCTAGTATACAGATTACAGTGTCTAGACCTATTTTCAATTTGTTGGCTACCATCTCATTTTGTTCTGCCAGCTCAAGGGATTTTTGTAACTGTTCAATCATGGAAGCTTGATCACCAACTTCATCCACCCTCCCACCTATATCCAGCATATCAGAGAGTAATTCCAATACAGTTTCCATAATGTCCTTTTTAATATTCTGCATTTCCATTTTCAAATCCAAAAACCACTTCCAAATGTCATTTCATTTAGGAATTATGCTCCCTTCTAAGGCCTGCAGTTCACCAGCGCTGACACAGTCATCTTCTGAGAGTGCATATTTCATAGACATTGCCATTTTGTCCGTGTCCGTCTGAGGTTCAGTATTATCCCCAAAAACAAAATGCTTCAGATCTACCGTCTTCTTGGTGGTCATGTCACAGCAGTATTAATGTTCACCAGAGAGAAACAGAAGTGAAGACATAAACTTTTACCAAATATCGAAGTTAATTAGAATCAGGGTGAGGAGCGACTCTGTTATGCAGCCAATCAGTATGACAACGTCACTTCCTCCTAGGCCTTTTCTTTTAAAACTCAATAGTATTTTTAATTTTTTTTTCAACTGTTTGTATTCCACTTCCCTGACTCAACTGGAGAACTGCCCAAAGTGGTGAACAGATATGAACAGAGGTACACAACAGGGACAGATGCAAAAAGCTGAGCATTAAAATTATGCACTGAAATTCAGCACACAATGTCTTAATGCACAAGTAAATTTTAACTCCCATTGCCGTAAGCTAATGACATGCTAATGCATTGGGAGTTAAAAAATGCACATAAACCATAAAATGTGTGTAAAGAAAAGGCTTAGTGCACAGCAAAACATGATTTATACGCATAACTCATATTTTATGTGCACAAATCATGTTTTCCATGTATAAAATACGGTTTCTGCAGACACAAATATTTTCATCTCAGAAAGCATTTTCTGTATACATAAATCATATTTAATGTGTGGAAAACATGCTTTTTTGTGTACAGAGCATATTTTCTTCATATAAAATACCAAGTACAGTTCCCATACCAGAACTCCAGCTTCTGCCTGTAGACTAACATTAGCCCTGGAAACTTTACTCCACTTTGGACTAGGAGTTAAGTTTCCAGTGCTAAGAAAACAGGAGGTAAGCCAGCGCACCTCTCTGTATTGGGAGATCATACCTAATTCCATCGCTGGCTGTAAGGATGGAGTCAAAATACCTAGTCTTCAGGAAGAAGGTGAAAGCTCAGTGGTTTCCATCTTATCTTGTCTGAAAGGGGTTGGATGTCAGTTATTTATTTATTTTATTTATTTAACGTGTTTTGTATACCGTCATTTGGTTTCGCCATCAGAGCGGTTTACAGTGCTCGTGAAATAAACATTACTACAATTAACAAAACAGCATAAAATAAACAGGAAGGGAAGTTTAAGGTTTAAAATGTTAGTTGAGGTTATATACAATAGTTATTACGTGTTAATAGTTTACTATCATAGCAATGTTCATACAAATGGTAGTGTTAATTTGTGATAGAAAATGTTGTTTGTTTATTTGCTGGGGGTAGTGATTGCGGTTAGTTATACGTTGTCTTCGTTGTTTAGCTGGTGGAGGTTATATTGTTGTTTGGTGGATGAAGGCTTTTTCTTGTTGTTGAGTTGCGTGGTTGATTGTTGGTTTAGTTGCTTGAGATAGTTTGAGTAGGCTCTGGTGAAAAGCCAGGTTTTTCAGGTCTTTTTTGAAAATTTTGATGCTTGGTTGATTTCTTATTTCTATTGGTATTGTGTTCCATAGTGAGGGGCTGGCTATGGATATGGCTCGCTCGTGTTGTTTTTAGTTTTGAGGTTCTGGCATGAGGGATTTTGAGGAGGCCTTTGTTGATTGAGCGTAGGTTCCGTTTTGGTGCATGGCTTACGATGTATTTGCTTAGCCAGTTGTTTTGCTGCCCTTGGATTATTTTATGTAGGATTGTAAGTACTTTGTATTCTATATGGTATTTTATTGGGAACCAGTGTAAGGAGATGATGATTGGTGTAATGTATTCATGTTTTTTTGATCCAGTCAGAATTCTGGTGGCAGTGTTCTGTAAGATCTGTAGAGGATGGATGGTAGCAAGTGGTAGTCCAAGGAGTAGAGCGTTGCAGTAGTCTAGGTTGGAGAAAATGAGTAGTTGCAGGACTGTTCTGAAATCATCCTGTGCAAGGTTACTATGCAAAGTTACAATGGAATATGTTAGTTTTATATGTGGGGAGGTCATTTATGTTACACTAATTGGGTTATTTTATTTCATTTTCATGCAGTTTTCTATTTTTTCATATTTTCTATTGTAAACTGCAACAGCCAGGTCTGATATTTGAATGAGCGGTATATAAGAAGCAGAGAAATAAATAAGTAAATAAATAAATAAATAAATTGTTGTACACCCATTTTTTGTGTGCAAAACACCTTGCTACATGAGCAGTAAAGTGTGCCCACAAAAACTGTGCATACAACTGAGGGGGTTAAACTGTGAGCAATACCGAGTGAACCTTATTGCATTGACCCCATATTATATACGAATCCAACACCACTCTGATTTTGCACACCTGTTGCTCAATAAGCAGACTGGAAGGAAGTAGGAAACTCATTTGAGTGCATCACTCATCTGTCTTGGTTCTCCTCAACTTAAAGTTAACTAAAGCTGGAATGCCTCTCGTGGGTTTACAATGCCGACGAATCGCTAATCTAGTACTGGAGTGTCTGATAGAGGGCAAAAGAGAGAGAAAAGCAGAGAGCAACCTGGAGCAATGGCCTAAAAAAAAAAAAAGTCAAAATGTGGACATGTAAGAACATAAGAACATAAGAAAATGCCATACTGGGTCAGACCAAGGGTCCATCAAGCCCAGCATCCTGTTTCCAACAGTGGCCAATCCAGGCCATAAGGACCTGGCAAGTACCCAAAAACTAAGTCTATTCCATGTAACCATTACTAATGACAGTGGCTATTCTCTAAGTGAACTTAATAGCAGGTAATGGACTTCTCCTCCAAAAACGTATCCATTCCTTTTTTAAACACAGCTATACTAACTGTACTAACCACATGCTCTGGCAACAAATTCCAGAGTTTAATTGTGCATTGAGTAAAAAAGAACTTTCTCCGATTAGTTTTAAATGTGCCCCATGCTAACTTCATGGAGTGCCCCCTAGTCTTTCTATTATCCGAAAGAGTAAATAACCGATTCACATCTACCCGTTCTAGACCTCTCATGATTTTAAACACCTCTATCATATCCCCCCTCAGTCGTCTCTTCTCCAAGCTGAAAAGTCCTAACCTCTTTAGTCTTTCCTCATAGGGGAGCTGTTCCATTCCCCTTATCATTTTGGTTGCCCTTCTCTGTACCTTCTCCATCGCAATTATATCTTTTTTTAGATGCGGCAACCAGAATTGTGCACAGTATTCAAGGTGCGGTCTCACCATGGAGCGATACAGAGGCATTATGACATGTTTCCGGCAAAACAGAGGGGAAAATGGAGCCCAGCTCGAAGTCATGCCTCAGAGCTTCCAATCTTTGTATCAAAGACTGCTCTTGATGATGAGGAAAACTCTGGATGTCCACAAATTCAGGCCTGAACTTTTACCAAGAGGACATCTTGCTCCTTTCCAAGTACCCACAGTGGCTTCCTGACAGGTTCACTTTATTTCTAAAACTTATAGCTTGCCTATCCTAGGTGAGGTATGACTTCAAGTACATAACAACAATTGGTAATAGGGGTGTATATTTGTTTAAAAAGAAACAGACATCAACAACATTGTCTATTTTGTTTCATTTTGCTGGAATCATGAAAGAAAAAAAAAAAACGCTGAAATTTCAGGGTTTTTTAGGTTTGTGTTAGTGTGCACTAACAGTATTTAGGGCGTACTAACCACAAAATTAGGGGAAAATGAAAAAAACCCCAATGAACCATTTTAAAAACAAAAACAAACAGAAAACAACAGAAAATGAAAATGACACACAAAAAAAACACACTGCACACCCCTAATCAGTAAGGTATGATACACTCATAAACAAAGTCAGAGAAAGGTCAGCTGTGTAAATGCCCAAAACGCTGTTTGCCAACTGCACAGGTGTAGCATCATGGTTTAACACTATTTAGATGTAGACAGTATAGAGATTTCAGTTTAGCCAGTTTCTTGAGTCCATCAGGTTTAAGTGCCTTTGAAACATCACTAAATATGAAACACATCAGTCTGAAAACAGTCCCTATATGCCACACCAATTAGGGACTGAAGAGTAAAAGTGCTGAGGATGGAACACATTTCAGAAGTAAACATCAGATGCTTTGATGCATTTTTCCTCTAGTATTTAGGGTGCTCATACAGAGGATATAAGACCTTCTTTTTATGGCATACGGTAATTGCTATTTCGTGCTAATGCAGAACTTGCATAAGCTGTACGTTACCTTATAGTGGGGCCAATGTAATAAGGTGCGCTGAAGCTGCCAAGGGTTTGTGTGCGTGCGTTTTCTCATGCAAAGCCCTATACGGGGATGTAATAAGGGTTTTGTGTGCGGGGAAAAAAGCACATACGAATGCGCTCACAGACCTGTGTTTTTTCCTGCACGAATGCATGCTAACGGCATGCAAAGGAGGCGATTAGCTAATCATAGGCAATGCAGGGAGCCACGCTAGTGCGGGTTTTTTACCCCCATGGTCAGGATACGAGTTAAGTGTCAGCACTGGCTGGGGGGGGGGGGGGCCTATGTCGGTATCTGAGCATCCTGAAAACCACCTAGCTGAGCACCTAGCTCGGCGTCTGAGTGGCCAGCTTAGCTAGGCACTTTTCTGGCCATCAGAACGTATAGATTTGCAACCAAGTAAGCACTTTGCTCGGCGCCCAAGCGTCAACAGTAGCTAGGCACTCAGAAAGGCTAGGCACTTTACTGGGTCACAAGTGTATGCTGTTGGGCACCCATAAAGGTGCCTAGCTACCATTGCAGCTCGGGTGCTGAGCTAGGCGCATTGTCGCCCAAGCGACAATGGTAGCTAGGCGCCTTTCTGGGCACCCAATCATGCAGATATGCGAGCAACTAAGCACCTAGCTTAGCGCCCAAATGGCAAGGTACGCCAGGCGTCTTTCTGGATGCCCAATCGTGAAGATTTTTCTGCCACGAATAGAGCACAAGTGGCCTGATAAGCTCCTGGCTAAGCGCGTATCTCGGCTTCTGAGTGGCCAGTTTTTCACGGTGTCTGATGTAGGCGCTTCCCTGGGCAGACAGAAACATGACCAGAAGAGCGGCAAGATTGTTCTCAATTAGCATCCATGAAAATATTTGCCCTGTTTTCTGCAGCACAGTTAATTGAAATATTAAAAATATTTTCCAGGGTCATACTTTCACTTAATAGGGAGACCCGTTCGCTCACTCACTCACTTTTATGCATGAATTATCGGTGCAGGGTTGTTGTTTTTTTAATTTGTATTTTATTGGGTTATTGAACAAAGCAATATAACAAGCATGTGTCGATCAGCAAAGACTAATCAATCACAAAATACATAGTCAGTAGTTATACATTTTAGCAACCTTTCAACCATAATGAGTTCCAACATAGTTTCAAAACATTTTCACAATATTTTTAACACTTAGTAAACACTGAAGTAAGAATGACAATACCTCAATATGGTTTATAACATATCCACGTATCGTACTCACAAAACTCCAAAAGGCTCAGTATTGCAAAAATCAATCAAATCAGAAAATGAAAATGATCAACATTCCATACAACTCAAATATCTTCCCCAAAAACCCACCCCTACCATCCCCCCCCCCTCCAAACCCTATGCTCACCCTTGAAAACAAAACAGAAAATTGTGTGGTGTAAAGAGCTTCCACCTTTCGCCTTTTGGCTATGTATACGTTCACAAGGTGCATTTTTGCTGCCATTTAATATAAGGATGCCACAATCTTTCAAATTTGGCTAACCATTTATGCCTAATTGCTGTCAGATGATTCAAATAGTAAACTTTATGCAGACTCTGGATCACGTTTTGCACAGGGGGAAGTTGAGTATCTTTCCAAGTAAATGCCATTTCTCCTCTAGCAGCTATAATTATTTGCTACACCAAGAAAGTCACACTGTGGTCAATTTCTGGAAGAGGAATATTCAAAAGAAAAAATGCAGGCTCCTTAAGAATTTTTTCTCCCAATATTTTTACAATTAAGTCTACAACTGTATCCCAATAAGAAACTGCCTTAGCACTCCCATCACATGTGATAGAAGGACCCCGGCAGACCACATCCCTGCCAACACAATTTACTGAGACCTTTCCAGTCTCACCGGGGAAAGGTACCATCTGTAGAGCATTTTATAACCCTGCTCCACAATAGCAGCAGAAATGGAGCTTTTCACTATACTAAGGTAGCAGGCGTCCCAAGACCTTTCTCCGCGCAGACCATGGCATCCAGTTTTGGGTATGTCAGAAGGTCTTTGGCCGTCAGGTCCAGAGGGTACATGGCTGCCATAGCCCGTCCCCCTTTGAATGTAGACTCTGGAGCACTCCATTCCAGGTCAATTAGCTGCTGGACGGCTTGTAACAGAGGGAAATGGCGGGAGGTCTGGCGGAGTCCCTCTAGCAGGGGATTCGTCTTAGGCTCCCCCGAAGCACTTGTGCCCGGGATAGCAAGCTCCTTCAGGCTGTGGGTGACCAGGTCTGGGAGCTCATCCTTGGTGAAAAAGCGTCTCATGGTCCGGTGAGGCTCTGTCCCCGGGGGGAGTTCCCCCTCTTCCAGGGGTTCTGATTCCTCCCCCGAGTCGTCCATGTCCCCATAGGTGGGACTTCTGGGCGGTGGATTCATTTGTCCCATAGGTGGGACTTCTGGGCGGTGGGTTCATTTGTCTGGGCCTAGAGGGGCCTGGGGCGTAAAGGTCTTCTGGTGGAGGCTGTGGCTGTTTTGCCGGAGGCTCCTTCTGCATGTGAACGAAGGTGTGTAGGCCTTTGAAGAATTCCACCCATGAGATAGACGCTGGGTCCAAGCTAGGGGGCGCTGTGTCCCTGGGGGTCCCCCGTTTGAGGGGATGTCCCGCTGGAATTTGCTAGGTCCAGGGTACTCATTGAGGAGCTAGTACTCAGCCCTGGGTGGGACTGGCCCTGGGCTGGATCTCCCAGGGCCTTCTCACACTGGACGCACAGGGCGTTGGCCTCTTCATGTTGTGCGGCTCTGATGTGGCATGCTGGGCAGAGGCCTTGAGCCTTGAGCTCCATTTCCGGTGGTGCCATGGATATAGGCACATAAATCATTATGTGCTCCGGTGCGTCGAAGATGTGCGTGCGGGTTGTGTGTGCACAAGTCGCAGTTATGTGCCCGGCCCAGTAAGCGCGTGATACGCGCTTATCTTGTGTGCACGGTACTTGTGCGTGTAACTTTATGCGCACATGTATTTTGTGCGCCTGGCTAGCCTTGTGTGCCCGGATTGAGACGGTGGACAGAGCGGCGAATAGGGCCGAAATGGCGACGGCGACCACGCGGGCAATATGACGACCACCTTGGAGGGTCTCCATGTGGGAGGACCCTCAGATCTAACCGGGGCCTAGCCCTGCTAGGGCGGATCAACCCGGTGGCACTGGTCCTGGCCGGCGTCCTGTGCGACTCCTCGAACCTCGGAGACCGGAGTCTTTAAAGAAGATTTCTACCTTATCTTGTCTTCGGCGCTTCCCGGTTTCGTTCCGGGCGGTCTCCGGCTGTGGGGGGAGAGGGCAAATACCTTCACCGCTGCGCTCGAGGATGCACCTGCTGCCTCTCAGCCGCGCCCAAATTCGGGGGCTAGGTCCCCGCCGAGGATCAGCCACCAGACCAAGGCTTACCTCCGAGGGACCACGGAAATCACCTCGGGAATTCTCAACCGGGGAAGGGATCTGAGGGTGTCACTGCAGGAGAGCGGGGCTCGTCTGTAGAGGTAAGTTTTCTTCTGAATTTGGGTTTTCTCCGATGAATTTGTTCTAACGCTATGGGAGCGTGCAGGTAGTCCCTAACTGCTATGGAGATGGAAAATACTGAAGAGCTGCACTTCCTGCAGGGGTATATGTACTAGGGCTGACGTCAGATTGAAATCTGATCCGTCTCCAACTGCTATCAGGAGTACACTATACACATTGGTCCTGAGTCCATCTGTTACATGTTAGGAAATTCTATTTACTTGGGATTTGGTTCCATGTAGAGGTCATAACTCAGAGCCTCATCCTGCCTTCTCACCAGCTGTCTGTATGCAGATGTTGCTTCTTCTAAGTGGACATTCTTACCATTGTTTGTACCATGTGCAAGTTGGCCCACGTGTTTATTGTTTGTCACTCAATAAATTGTTACACATTGTGTACAGTTATTGTGTCTGTTTCTTTTTTCAACATATAGGAGGAGGGAGGGATACTCCCATTTTCTGGAAAGATTCATTATCCAGAATGCCTTTGGTCTTGACCATTCTAGATCAAAGGAATTCTACTGTGTTTGTAAACAGTCATTCTAATTTCTTAACTTAACGGGAAAGATTTTCTCGGAATAAAATCAATTAAAAAAAATCTTTCATTTACTTTGAGAGGTGTTTGGTACTGAGTGCAGTAAGGTGGCTCTTGCTAGGCGTGACTGTGTTATGTATTTTGTATAATATAATGTTACATTGTGTATATGTATTAGGCTTGCATTCTTAAACGTGATTGTGTATAATATGATTGCGCGCACTGTTCTACATGTCTGCTGCATTCAATCAACATTTCAATCAGTGATCCGAAAAATCTGGGCCCAAAAGAATGGAGAGGGAGGGGGGCAGGCCCCCCTTTTCTCTCCTTCCCCTTCTTTGTCTCACACACTTATGAAATCAATTCCTGGGCTCTCTCTACCTTTCCCAGCCTCGACTTCCTTCACTCATTCTCTCGCCTTGCCTCTCATGTGTTTGTTGGGGGTGGGCTTCCCATAGGTTTGTCTACAGCACTGTGTTGCCTGCCATGACTTGTCACATCTGCACAGATTGAGCTGCCCAAATCTGAATCACAGTGAAAAACAAATCCTTCTTAACCCAAAATATAATTATGTTTATGTCTAGTGTCATCACTTTAAACTCATTCCCCAATCATCAGACCCATTAATACTATTTTACCTCCAAAACCCTCTCCAAATTTCTCTTGACATTCTGGCAGCCTCTTCCATAACTGTGCAGGGTTTACACATCCATTAATGCTGGCCCTGGTAAGTTTTCTTCCTTAATCATGCCTACCACACCTGTACTAAACAAAGCAGATTGACAAAGGGGCCGATGCAATAATGTTTCCTTTGCGGAAAGCGGGTGCTGACTTTTCAGCGCCCACTCTCTTAATGCATGCATGGTGCCTGCAAGGGGGGTGCCATGCAATATGTAAATTAGGGGGTCACGCTAGGAAGGAGGCATTAGGGTCGCTTGCGTGACCTTAGCGCCTCCTTGCTAATGCAACCCGCCGCGGCTGCTGGTTATGAAGACCGACGCCGGTAAGCTCGGCCTTGGTTTTCATAACCTGCTTGTCTGCCAGTAATGAAAACGGCCACCGAGTTTACCGGTGTCGGTCTTCATAACTCGGCAGTGTGCCGAGTTATTTTATTTTTTACTTTAAAAAAGAAGTACAGAAAAGCAGTTTTTTCTGCTTTTCTGTACTTCTTTTACCTGCGCTCAGCTATTGACGCCTGCTCCAGGCAGGCGTTAATAGCTGAGCGATAATTGTGCATCTGAGACGCACATTTATCTTTTTGCACATGGAGTGAATGAGTAATAGGCTCATTCACATGCATTTGCATGTGATGAGCGCTAACTCATTCACTCCGTGTCGGACGCGTGTTAAATAGGCACTAATCCCCCTATTGCATTAGGGGGTGGATTAGCTCCTATTTATCCCGGCTGAGCGCACTGTATTGCATCGGCCCCTAAATTTGCCAGAATGATCCCAGTACCATAATTCATAAATTATAATCCAGTGCCATCTGTACATCATGCTCTTTAGCATTGCAATCTCTCCATGCCACTGATTTCAGCATCCTGTTAAGCTTACAAATGACCACTGCTTTTGAACCTCTGATTGTGGCTGATCTAAAGGCATGGGTGAACACTGCCTGTTTGTTGTGTAATCGGGTAAAAAAATAGAAGCCCCATACTCTCTTATCTGAAGAGGAAAAGGCAATACAGTGAAAGAATTTCCTTTCCATTGTGCTTCCAATCTTTTCATTGTCTGCTTTTCCAGATTGCATAGCTTAACACGGGCAATTAATTTTGTGTCTGTCTGCTGGAAATATGGTCTTGGAGAGTGATATGCCTTTTCTTTAAAAAGAAAAAAAAAAAGAATTACTTCTGAACTAGCACTCCATGAAAAGCCAAGAGACTGTGGTTTAAAATGTTATTTGTACACAGAATTATCCTCAATGTGTTTCTGTTACGAGAACCTGCCTCAGCAGGATGCTGGGTTTTATGGACCACTGGTCTGATCTAGTATGGCACTTCTTATATTCTTCTGTGCTAATTGAAAACATGTAACTTACAGTAAAAGCAAGTTTCAATGTCAGGAAAGTTTCAACTCTTAAAGATATTTGACATGTGCACTAGTGAATTTTGGATCCTAGGATGTTTGTTTTTTTTTTCTTTTTATTCCATTTCATTTTCAACCATTATTTTTACGTTCAGCTTCAAGCAGGTGTGGACATTTTATTGCCCCCTAGGATGGGGTTTGTCATCTCATCGCTGAAATAGGTCAGTTGGAAACCCAGAGCTCCTGCACACAGAGGGGGGTGGGGAGCGGGAAGCAAGTGCTGCCTGTCTGTAATGAAGGTTCAGTTAAAACTAGGGTTGTAAAATATTAAACAGCAAGAAACAACCGACTGTTTAGTCCAGTTAACTGTTTATTAATAGCTGCTGGGATGCCCATCTTGGGGGCAGCTCAGGCTGGCCAGTCTGGGGAGTGCAGGGAGGCATGTCAGCATGTCTGTGCAGGATAGGGGTATCCTCTCAATGGCTGCCTGCCCCTTAAAGTTTAAATGGTTAACTATTGATTTTCACTAGTTTAAACGGTTGATATTTTAAATGATATTAACATCCCTAATATGAGGGCTATGATACGGTCCCGCACAGGAGACTGGTGAACAAAATGAGAAGCTTAGGAGTGAGTGCCGAGGTGGTGGCCTGGATTGCAAACTGGTTGACGGACAGAAGACAATGTGTGATGGTAAATGGAACTCTCTCTGAAGAGAGAGCGGTTTTAAGCGGTGTACTGCAAGGATCGGTGTTGGGACCGGTCCTGTTCAATATCTTTGTGAGCGACATTGCGGATGGGATAGAAGGTAAGGTTTGTCTTTTTGCGGACGACACTAAGATTTGCAACAGAGTGGACATGCCGGAAGGAGTGGAGAGAATGAGACGGGATTTATGGAAACTGGAAGAGTGGTCGAAGATATTTATTTATTTATTTTTAATTTTTATATACTGATGTTCCTGTATACAATACATATCGCACCGGTTTACATGGAACTGAACTGTCGCCTCAGGGGCGGAATACACTGTAACAAGTTGACAAAGAACTTTTAGGGAAACATTCATAAACAAGATTAACTGAAAACAAGGTACAAAATCAGAAAGAGTATGTACAGTGGTATGTACAGTATGTACAGATATGGCAGCTGAGATTCAATGCCAAGAAGTGCAGAGTCATGCATATGGGGAGTGGAAATCCGAATGAACTGTATTCGATGGGGGGGGGGGGGGGGGGGGGGGGAGGCTGATGTGCACAGAGCAGGAGAGAGACCTTGGGGTGATAGTGTCTAATGATCTGAAGTCGGTAAAACAATGTGACAAGGCGATAGCTAAAGCCAGAAGAATGCTGGGCTGCATAGAGAGAGGAATATCGAGTAAGAAAAGGGAAGTGATTATCCCCTTGTACAGGTCCTTGATGAGGCCTCACCTGGAGTACTGTGTTCAGTTCTGGAGACCGTATCGCCGAAGAGACAGAGACAAGATGGAGGCGGTCCAGAGAAGGGCGACCAGAAAGGTGGAGGGTCTTCATCAAATGACTTATGAGGAGAGATTGAAGAATCTAAATATGTATACCCTGGAGGAAAGGAGAAGCAGAGGTGATATGATACAGGCTTTCAGATACTTGAAAGGTTTTAATGATCCAAAGACAACGACAAACCTTTTCCATTACAAAAAATCAGCAGAACCAGGGGTCATGATTTAAAACTCCAGGGAAGAAGACTCAGAACCAATGTCAGGAAGTATTTCTTCACGGAGAGGATGGTGGATGCCTGAAATGCCCTTCCGGAGGAAGTGGTGAAGACCAGAACTGAGAAGGACTTCAAAGGGGCGTGGGATAAACACTGTGGATCCATAAGTCTAGAGGACGTGAATGAAGAGTGGGTGGCTCGCGGGAATGACGGCTACTGCCTGGAGATAATATCCTTATTCAATAAACATACACACGGTTAATGCGACTCCAACAATGCTCTAAGCTTCAACAGCAAGAGGAAATGTGGAAAAAGATTTGCATTCACAAAAAGCAGGGAGTAGCTTGCTTGTTACGGCGGTTACTACCCCAAACCAAATAAGCCTGATACTTCACTTTCAATACATATCCAGCATAGCTCTCTGTTTCAACGGCAGGGAAGAAAGACCGATACTTCACGCATACCCAGCATAGCTCTCTGCTTCAACGGCAGGGGAGAAAGACCGATACTTCACGCATACCCAGCATAGCTCTCTGCTTCAACGGCAGGGGAGAAAGACCGTTACTTCACGCATACCGAGCATAGCTCTCTGCTTCAACGGCAGGGGAGAAAGACCGATACTTCACGCATACCCAGCATAGTTCTCTGCTTCAACGGCAGGGGAGAAAGACCGATACTTCACGCATACCCAGCATAGCTCTCTGCTTCAACGGCAGGGGAGAAAGACCGATACTTCACGCATACCCAGCATAGCTCTCTGCTTCAACGGCAGGGGAGAAAGACCGATACTTCACGCATACCCAGCATAGCTCTCTGCTTTAACAGCAGGGGAGAAAGTCCGATACTTCACGCATATCCAGCATAGCTCTCTGCTTCAACGGCAGGGGGAACAAAGAAAAGTGGATCTATATACAGACAACAACCAATAAGGACTACATTACATAGTCTGGGTTAACAAATAAGCATGGGTGTAGCTTGCTTGTTGCGGCGGTTACTACCCCTAACTAATTAAGCTAGATATTCACTTAGATGCAGTTCCAACACTGCTCTCTACATTAATGGTGAGGGTGGAAGGGAAATAGAACCAAAAGGTTACTAAGAGCCAAGACTAAAAGAAGTATGAGAAAAAAAAATAAAAAAGTGCAAAGCTTGCTGGGCAGACTCGATGGGCCGTTTGGTCTTCTTCTGCCATCATTTCTATGTTTCTATGAGCTGCTGGGAGCAGTGAGCAAACAGAGCAGGTTAGTTAGATCTCCACAGATTGCAGGAGAGAAGGAAACCCAGCTCCCAAAAATATAAAGTTTGGTTTATGTTTGTCAGAAGGTTGTTTTACAAGGCTGTGAAGACAGGCCCGTGGGAAATGGATAAGAGTGTACACATAATTGTAAACTGATTGAAAATACCCTTTAAGAGGGTAATTTTATAACACCGCATAAAGCAGCAAAGTCTGCCTGTACCTGTCATGTGCACAAAATTGCTTTGAAAATGTTGTGGTAAAGTCCCCCTAGTATGTGCACACAGACCTTTGAAAATCCAAACGTACGCACCTTTACTCCTGTTCCTGCTCCAACTCGGACCATTGGGGCAGGCATACCATGAATGCATGTAAAAATCTGCACGTAATTGGGCTGCATGTATATTTTTACACACATACCCACCGGGGCTATTTTCAAAGAAACATATATTTACAACTGGGTTTTATGTGTGTAAGTGGCTTTAAAATGTACCCCCAAAAGGGGCAATTTTCAAAAAGCCCATCTAGCTGCAAAGTCCATGGCTACCTCTTGTAGCTAATTTTCAAAGGGAAACTGTCTTTTTTTGTTACCTGTCCCTCGGCCCACCCCTGGAGCACTTCCCTCAAATGCAGCTAAAAGTGCCCACACTGTGCAACAGGGGGGTAGTGTTAAAAAATGGCAATCTAGCCACATGAATCCTTTCTACACAGCCAGCGTGCCTTGAAAATTATCCTCACAGAGCCAATTAAAGATAAAAATTCTGAAGCTTCAAAGCTGTCACTGCATTTTAAGAGAAGGGATCCTGACAAATCAGGGCAGGCCAATACAGCGTGCCCACCCTTTCCCCCCTACCCAAAACATGTCCACATTTTCCCTACGCTAGTTCCCAACTCCATCCCTTTTCATGCACAGTCACCTCTGTTACAATTTTTGCCTCCCTCTTTTCTTTGCTATGTTCCACATCCAGTCATCTCCTTGTAACTCCCCCTCTTCCCTGCACGCAGTCTGATCTTACAGGATTTTCTCCGGGTAGCATCTATGTTCCGGAATCAGTTGCCTCATCTCTTTTGCTGTTCTTTTTGACACCTGTATTTCCCTTTGCCTCCTTTGCTTGACCTATTTATTGACGTGGCCTCTGGTTTTTGACTTATCTGTAATCTAGCTGAATTCTACCTTCAATTTGATTCTGGCTTGTCTTCAGGCTATACTTTGGCAGCTCTTTGGTTAGAAGAAGCTAAACACATTAAATAACAAATTAAATGACATTTAATTATGAAAATGAGTGCCAGAATGCATCTGGTCCAGCAGAATTTCAGTGTATATGAACTATGGGAAGCTTTCCAGTTATGCACCAGTTCAACCAGTCATGATTTACACATTCCATTCCATTAGTCTTTGAGCTAAGACTGCCAATACCCATCTTGTTTTGTAATTGTCAGTAGGAGATCATGTAAGAAATGTGATAATTGGTAGTGCTTTTTCTATAGGAGACATTTCAGTAACATAATAAATATTCTTAAAGTCTGTTGCACCAGCTTCTTTACACAATTCTTTAATATATGTCAAACTACAATTTCCTTAACACATTGCATGGTGATAAGGAAAATAGAGATTTAAAGTTATTTTGTGTATCTATAAAGTGTGTTGAGGAAAATAGTTAGAGGGTTGAAGTTATTCTGGGTGTATTAAGGCTTGCAGAAGTCAGTTCTTTTGCTGTAGGAAGGTGTGAGAGCTGTTTCCTAGATAAATAATCAGCAATGTTTGATTTGAAAAGGTATAAATTACAAGTGTTGTTAAAGAAAGAAAAAGACAATAGCTGAGAGGATCTCTTTGTCAAGTTACTTGCTAGTTGTCAATCATCAAAGGAGTGTTTGAAGTAATTGCCTTAGAAGCACAGACAAATAGGGAAACAAGAGCTGAGTAACTCTCAGTCCTGAGATAGGGCTGAAAGCAGAAGCTTCATCTGCTGGTGAATGATCAGGATTTGTGAGTATTGGTCTGCTGGGGAAAGAAAGGGGTAGCTTTGAAAAGAAGTGTGCGCTTGTCCATGTGCGTTTATTTCCCGGCGCGCGCACATGGATGTGCTGATCTTATAACATGCGCGCGCATGTTATAAAATCCATTTGCCACACGCACATGTGCACCAGATTTTAAAATCTGCATGTGCGGGCAGCGCGTGCGGGGGGTGAATTTTAGTAAATTACGCACAGCGACGAAATCAGGCCTTCCCCAGTTCCCTACCCTCTTACCTAACCTTCCTTCCCTTTCCCCTCTCCACACCGACCCCTAACCCCTACCTAGCTCCCCGAAAATTTTTTATTTTTTTACTTACTGCTCCTCCAGAGCAGAAGTAGTTTCCGCGTGCTGGCAGCTGGCTGGCGCATACTTTCCCGGGACAGTAGCTAATGACCGCTGTCCCAGCTGGCCCCTCCTTGCCCCGCTCAGATCATGCCTCCCGGCCCGCCCCTTTTTCAGGGCCTGGCACTTGTGCATGTATCAGGACTTACACACATGGCTGGGCCCCTTTGAAAATGCATGCAGCGCACGCAGGGCCCAGTCATGCTCGTAAGTCCTGATTTTTACATGTGCGGCCCTTTAAAAATTTGACCTTAAATGTTTAGTTTGCAAATGAAAAAGTGGGTTAAAGTTTGTTCTATGTTTTTATAAAGTGCTAAGGAAAATAGAAGGTTGAAGTTATTCTGTGTGTTAAGGGCTTGGAAAATTAATTTTTTTTCTGTTGTAATATGTGAATGCAGTTTCCTGGAGTACTCCTCAGCAGTGTTTGATTTTCCTACCCACCTGCCTCATCTCCCATCCACTCCAGTCCCATAGTTTCATAAGTAGACTGTTACCCAAATTAGGAGGGACATTTTTTACAATAAGAGTTAATTAATTATGAATTTGAATCAAATGCAGATCATTGACAAACAGATTAAAACTAAAGTCCCTTAAATTTACTGGACATTTTAAAATGGATTAAGTGTCCCCATGCCTTATACAGTTTAAATAACTTAACAAAATCAATAATATTAAGATGCAGACAGTATTCCAGCAGTGGGATAGGGAGTATCCAGTCTTTTGCCCTGAGTGCTACATGTTTGACTATCAACCAGTTGGTGAGAAGTGGTAAGTGTATACCTTGTGCAAAGAGTTCTTGGCACTCAAAGAATGAGTCACTCAAAGAATAGAGTTTCTATATTTCCTCCATGCCTAATGCTCTCCTTCTGCCGTGCATTCTCCTTATGCACTTCCCAGTTCCTCATTACCCTGTTTTTTGTAACTGTTCTTTTCCTGTTTCGTTCTCCCCTGTTACATGTAAACCGGCATGATGTCTCTGATGAATGTTGGTTAAGAAAAACATTAAATAAATAAAATAAATAAATCTCTGGAGGCTAGAGTGGCAGGTCTGAAGGAGCTGAGGCAGATGGGGAGTTACTACCTGTAGAAAAGACTTTCAAGGACACTAGAGCAGTCCCACCTCTAAAGGAGCACCTGTGTTGCTTTGGAGGAACAAAGTCACTTGGAAGAAGCCATTTGGGCTCTGGGGAATAAGACATTGAAATGCCCTGTCTGAAATCTGAATGGTAAATAAAACAAAGACAAGAGAGGTAACATATAGCACTATTATTAGACCTGCTAAGAAATAAACACAACATGTGGGGCTCCAAAATTGACATTATTAGATCACCATAAATTCCTCAGAAATCTGGCTGGCATTGAAAACAGATTGCTGATCCATACCAGCCTTAATTACATTTCACATATCTTTCTCTATTTTCCTTTCACCAGGAGAGATGAAACATCTTTTTTCTGCAACATCTTCTTCAGTTGTCTTTGGCTTAGAGATCATGTCATGCCATCAGTTTATCGTACCTACTGCTACTGGAGTGTAAACCAGCGTGTAAGGATACTGTAAACCATCTCTGCAAGATGAAGGTTGTCAGTCCTCTAGGGAATGCGTCTGCTCTGCGCTTCCTGGAATGCCTTCTGCTGAGGTCTGACCTGCCAAGGAGCTGTCCTGATCTTGGAAGCCAAAGCCAGGAGGACGTTCTATGGCGTTAGCATCAGACATGGAGCTTGCGCTGAGTACCGAGCTGTCATTTGGGTGAATGTTTGACATCTCAGCACTGCCTTCCATCAAAGGATTGTTCAAGTCTTCAAAGTCCCACTGTGAACAAAAAAAAAAAAAGTCCTTTTAATACAAATAAACTGGGCCAAGGTTACTCAACTCAAACCCATAGGAGGCTCTTCAGAGTGCTTGGTTCCAGGCGTAGTTTTTACAGGCAAACAGAATGAAAGATATGAATGACAAAGGCCAAGCAGCCTGTTCTTGATCAGCCTTCCAATGGCGTATCCTTAAAACCTGCCCCATCATGAAGGTAATTTTCTAAAGCATTTTGGCAGGCAAAATGGTCTTTACCTATGGCAATGGCTTATTAGCAATCTGTCTGATATGTGAGTAAATTTTCACGCATGTGCTCTCCATGTGCACAAGTTTTCCCGGACTGAGCGGAGATGTTCTTGGTCCAGGGTTGGTGAGAGTTTTGGGCTCATGCGAATACTTTTGGATTTTAAAAAAAATATGCATGTAAATTTTTAGAAAAATTTCCTGCACATATAGAGTTCTGTGCAGCAAGTTTTTGTGGGGTTATTTTCAAGGTGAACATACATGTGCTTATTTGTTTCTTACGTGAGCTCTTACATAATTACACCTGAAGTGTCCAATATTTCTGCAGAAGTAAGACTAACCTCATACATCTGTGACTTTAGGGAAATCCACTGCTTATTCTTGGGATAAGTAGCATGGAATCTATTTACCTTTTGGGATCTGCCAGGTACTTGTGACTTGGATTGGCCACTGTTAGAAACAGGATACTGGGCTTAATGGATCCTTGGTCTGACCCAGTATGGCATATCTTATGTTCTTTTCATTCAAGAGCTCTGCTCCATATTTCCTTGATGAAGGGAGCACAGCTCTTAGCTTGCCACAAATATACTGAGATAGTCCAATAAAACAATTACCGGCAGCTTGACCCTTTATACTGCACATTCAGAATTAACTAACACAGCAACTGTAATGCTTTGCTGATGTTTCTGCAAATGCTGAATTATACACACCCCTAAGACTAGACCAAAAGCTATTAATTACATTTCTATTTATAATAATTTTTCATCCAGAGTATTCTTATTTTACATTTGGTGACTCTCTTGAGACAAGGATATTCAATATCCTGGTACCTGTGATTGATTTGTAACCATTCAATCTCAACTTTGACCATCATTTTTCACTCCCCCACCCCACCTGTTTACCCAGTCATATCACAGGGTACCGCTGCACGATGAAGACCGAATAATTGTAATAAGATGAAAAAGCTTTTCCATAGGTTAACAAGTTACCGCAGTTTTGCCCTAAACCGGCTTTGAACTCAAGTTTTCCCGTCGATAGCAGGGCTGAATCAGCCATGCTGTCTTGGGCTGTCCGTTCAGGCCCGGGAGGCAGAGCTTCTCTAAGCTGTTACACAGAGCTTTGCTCTGTGTGGCTGCGCGAGAGTTCCTGCACTGGAAAGAAACAGATTCTCTTCAGTCTGTTTTTTCCGCGCGCGGGAACACTCGCAGAGCTTCTACTCTCCCCAGTTCAGTCAAAAAAAACAAAACAAATAAAACGAGATTCAGGCAATTAATATGGATACCGCTACACAGAAACGTCCAAGACCATCAGGGTTTAAGCCCTGCGTCTGTGGGAAAGTGATGTCTTTAACAGATGGCCATGAATTGTGCTGTGTGTGTCTGGGCCCAGACCACATACAGACTAACTGTAAGAACTGCGGGAAGATGTCACCCAGAGCGAGAAGATTAAGAGCGGAAAAGATTGAGAAGTTACGTTTGGCTAGGGACTCTTATGCCCCGCCGGAAGACTCGCTCTCGTCACCGGGACCGGTGACACAGGGTAAAAAATGCAGCAAGAGGCCATCTTCCACGCGGCCTTCATCCGCTGCCTCGATCGCAGAACAACCCCGGAAGGTGTCAAAATATACCACCGAGGGGAACCAGAGGCAAAGTCAGGCGCCACCGCCGAAGGTTACGATGTCGGCGCAGTATACGAATCCGACGCACAGGGAGCAGCTGTTGAAGCCGGCGAAAACCTCGACGCCGGCGCAACCCTCGACGCAGGAGGCGCACCATTCGACGCCGACGCAGACAGCGGCACCGACGCAGACAACGGCGCCGACGCATAGCCCAAATGGGGCACTACAACTAACATATAAGATACCATCGACGCATTCTTCGACGCCGGAACGGCAACCCTCTACTTCAAGAGATCTAACGGCTTCAATGGCGTCTACTTCCCGCCATCAGCATTCCAGGAGAATACACTCGGGTCACAGGGACCACCCTTCGAAGCATAGCAGCCACCATGGACGCTCATCCGCATCTAGAGAGTCATCGATACAGCATACCCACTCCTTGGAAAGATCTCATCGTGAACCTAGACCCAGACAGACAGAGTGGTCAGAAGAAACACTACGGAATTCAAAACACTCCCATCAGAGTCACCACAGGACGGAAAAACTACAAGACTGTTCATTAGGTCTGACATCCTCTAGATGGGGCACTCCAAACCTCACCACAACTTCGCACTCTGATAATTCGTCCATGGAAGAAGTGGGACCAATATCTTTAAGTTCATCATCCTCACCTGCTTCACAGCGCTCGTATGTGAGACAACATCCACATAAAAGACGGAGATCTCAGCACACGCCAGATCCCCATGATCTACGCGTTGATCCACCTCACAGCCCTCCATCCCTTCCCATTGATGATCAGGGATCTCAACCATCAGAGGACGCCAAACAAACCTTATTACAGATTTCTACCCTATTATCAGGGGTTATGTCCACATTACAGGATGCCCTCAAGGTCCCACAGCATCCAATACCTTCGCCGGAGGGCTCCTCAATTCCTGCATCGGGTATCTCGCCAAAGATTCCAGTTCCCATTACACAAATTCTGCCGGAACCAGTTTTACCACAACCTCACCAGCCAGATAAACCGGACCCAAGGGATTTGCCTCATCATCCCCAGTCGAACCCGTCCACCCCAAAATCTTCAACAGGATACCCTTTGGATCCAGAAGAGGAACACCAACAGCCTCACTCACCACCGGAAGATTTGGCATACCCAAAATTTATTGAAAATGTAGGTACTGCCCTTCATCTGGAAATACAAAAGATCCTGGACCCTAGAGCGGACACTTTGGATCTGTTAAAAATATTCGACTTACCTAGTGAACCCACTAGTTTGCCATCTCATAAGGTACTGGACAGTCTACTAGAAAAGTCCTGGGAAACCCCTCACAACATAGTACCAGTCTCTCATAAGATTGACCTAAAATATAAAATGAAACAATCCCCTTACTATGCTACTCCGTAACTCCCACACCACTCCATAGTGGTGGAATCTGCGTTACAAAGGGCAAAAAAGTCAAGAACCCATTCAAATGCTCCACCAGGAAAGGACCATAAGTGTATGGACGATTTTGCGAAGAAGACTTTCCAATCATCCATGCTCGCAGCCCGTATAGGACAACACCAATTCTACATAGTCCAATACCTCTACGACTCCCTACAACAAGTCAAAACGCTAATACCATCTGCAGCAGCTGATTTGAGTGTACCCCAACCTATACTAAATATGGAGGAAGGCTTACGCCATCTCTTAAGGTCCATTTATGAATCATTCGAAACAACATCCCGTACCTCGGCTTCAGCAATAGCCGCACGCAGAATAGCATGGTTAAGGGCTAGCGCGATAAGAGAGGATGTCCACGACAAATTCGCAAACTTACCATGCTGTGGTGATAACTTGTTTGGAACCCAGCTACAAGAAACTGTCTCCAAATTTCAAAGAGCAATCGCTCGCTGTACAATCGCTGGTAAAGCCACCAAATTACTCCTCATCAAGTAGGAGATTTTACTCACAACACAGAAGGCAACCTTTTCAAAGGAGACAGTATAGACCATACATTCCATTTAGGTCATCCACTTACCAGCAGCCACAAAGGCAACAGGTCTCCTAACATCAACCAAGAAGGGGAAGGCCACGGAATCAACGTACACAAGCACAAGCATCAGGGTCTGCTTCAAAGACCCAGTCGTCTTTTTGAACTTAACAGGGCCACCCCCTGCAGTTACCATTATAGCGGGGAGGATACAACTGTTCTACCAAACATGGTCAAATATAACATCAGACCGTTGGGTTCTGGACATTATAAAGCACGGATACAGTCTTCTCTTCTCCACATTTCCCCCAATCCCATACTTACAACCACAACGGATAACCATAAAGGATCACCTTCAATTATCACAGGAAATAACTCACCTACTTCATCAAAAAGCAATACAACACATACCCCGCTCCTCATGGAACAAGGGGTTTTACTACCCATATTTCCTCATTCCAAAGAAAACAAACGACCTACGTCCAATCCTAGATCTCAGAGAACTCAACAAATATTTAGTAAAGGAGAAGTTCAAAATGGTATCCTTAAAGTCCATTCTACCACTCCTCCAACCCAAGGACTGGATGTGTTCACTAGACCTGAAAGACGCGTACACGCATATTCCAATGCATCCGGCATCGTGGAAATACCTCTGTTTTCAATGCAAAGGTTGACATTACCAATACAAGGTTTTACCTTTCGGTCTTGCGATGGCACCGAGAGTCTTTACAAAATGCATGGCAGTGGTGGTGGCCCATCTCAGAAAACAACGGATACAAATTTTCCCATATCTAGACGACTGGCTCCTAGTAGCGTCAAGCCCATCAAACTCTACAGAACCAAGTCCAGCAAACTATTCACTGCCGTCAAACTCTAGGCCTTGTTATAAATTTTCAAAAGTCCAATCTAACACCGTCTCAATCTCTACAGTTCATTGGTGCTCATCTTGTAACACAGCAGAGCAGAGCTTTTCTACCAAACAGAGCAAAAAAACTAAGAGCACTACTTCGTACCACGAAGGGGTTGAGGAAGGCGTCTGCATGCCATATCCTCACTCTTCTGGGTCACATGTCGGCAGCGATATATACGGTGCAAAACACTCGTCTACAAATACGAAGACTACAGTGGGGTTTGAAACGCCAATGGTCCCAACACCGTCAACCCTTGTCTCACTCAATTTCAATCACACCAGCGATGTTGATAGACATCAATTGGTGGTTACGACCAAAAACACTTACCAAAGGGGCATTATTCAAGACACCTCCACACAATGCAGTTCTTTCTCACTACAGATGCTTTGCATATAGCAGGGGTCAGGAACCTTTTTGGTTGAGAGAGCCATAAACGCCACATATTTTAAATGTAATTCCATGAGAGCCATACAATATGTTTAAAACTAAATACAAGTAAATGTGTGCATTTTATGTAAGATCACACTTTTAAAGTACAATAAGTCTCTGAAAATATTACACCAGGCCTTAAGACACCAATACATCTCCTATTAGGAAAACGGACCAAGTCAGGCTGCTATAGAGTCCTACACAGAAACTACACGCCAGCAGAAAACCTCACCTGAATCATGTGCTGTCCCTCACCTAACATAGAATAAAGAGACCAAAACGCATAACAAGAAGCATGCAGAAAAAACTGAATTGGAAACTGCAACAAGCCAGAGTCTCTGTATGCAGTGTAACAAAGGAAAAAAGAAACATCACCCATCCTTATAAAACAAATCAAGAAATATAAAATCATCAGCAGTAAAACTGTACTAACAAAAAGAACATATTTCGAAACAGCTGATGAGTGGAATATCCAATAATTAAAAACTCATATAAAACATTTCCAGATACCAACAAAATATTTCAAAATAGCAGACACAAAGACCCAGTAATGAAAAATAATAAGGATACAAAAATTTTTTTGCTCTGCATACCTGGGAACATTTGATATCCAGGTGTCCTGAGATTGTTCTGAATTAGCAGGAGGTGGGGTGGTTTGCTTGGAACTTTCTCCTCTCTCAGTCACATACCAGCGCTCTCTCTCACACTGGCTCTCAATGACACACCTATACACACATGCTCTCAGTACTCACATATACACATGTTTTTTCTCTCTCACTTATATAGGCTCTTAATTACACATTTACACACATGTTGTCTATCTTTTCACGCTTACACACACACACAGGCTTTCAATCACATAAATACATGCTGTCTTTTTCTCTCACACACAGACTCTCATTCACATGCTTACAAACATGTCCTCTCTTTCTCTCATTTACACACAGGCTCTCAATCACATACTCACATGCTCCCTCACCTAAATCAGCTCTCAGTCACACACAGACACACATGGTCTCTCTCTCTCATTTAAACACAGGCTCTCAATCACATACTCACATGCTCCATCACCTAAACCAGCTCTCAATCACACACAGACACACATGATCTCTCTCTTACTTATACACACAGGCTCTTAATCATACATACACATGATTTCTCTCACACACAAAGGATCTCAATCATACACACATAGTCTTTCACACAAACAGGTTTTCAATCACAAGCTTACACATACAGGTTCCCAATGGTAAACTTACATTCATGCTCTCTCTCTCTTTCACAGGCAGGCTCTCAATCATTCACATACATGCAATCTCTCACTCACACACACGCCCCCTCCCTCCCCCCCCCCCGCGGCCCGGAAGAGGAAGTGGAGAGTATCGGGTGCGTGCACGGCAAGAAGAGGCCACGCTAG
This sequence comes from Rhinatrema bivittatum, assembly GCF_901001135.1. Taxonomy (NCBI): domain Eukaryota; kingdom Metazoa; phylum Chordata; class Amphibia; order Gymnophiona; family Rhinatrematidae; genus Rhinatrema; species Rhinatrema bivittatum. Next base: position 230,646,851 of record NC_042623.1, read on the forward strand.
TGCGCTCGGCATCGGCCCGAAGAAAAGAAGACTGCAGCGCGGCTCGGAGGAAAATGAAGAGCTTCAACCGCGGCCGATGGGACTCCGCCTCCGTGAGGGCTGAAAATGAAGAGGTTAGCGTTGGGAGGAGGCTGCTGCTGCTGCCGCGAGTTCCCGGGGTGGGGGAGAGAGAGAGTGAATGAGCGAGCAAGCTGTGTTTGCTCGCTCATTCACTCTCTCTCTCTCCCCCACCCCCACAACTCGCAGCAGCAGCAGCCTCCTCCCAACGCTAACCTCTTCATTTTCAGCCCTCGCGGAGGCGGAGTCCCATCGGCCGCGGTTGAAGCTCTTCATTTTCCTCCGAGCCGCGCTGCAGTCTTCTTTTCTTCAGGCCGATGCCGAGCGCACTAGCGTGGCCTCTTCTTGCCACGCAGGCACCCGATACTCTCCACTTCCTCTTCCGGGCCGCGGGGGGGGGGGGGGAGGGGCGGGAAGAAGAGAACATGCTGGTGCCGCTGACTCCAGCTGTCCTACCGCGTTCCGCCCGGGCTGACAGCATTTTAAGCCCAGGCGGAGGAGGACCGGGGAGCAGCTGGGTCAGCGGGAAAGTGTGGTGACTGTCTGCGAGCCAGATGCAGCCCTCAAAAGAGCCATATCTGGCTCGCGAGCCATGGGTTCCCGACCCCTGGCATATAGGCTGGGGAGCTCATCTAGACCATTTCGAAACACAGGGTCATTGGTCAAACAACGAAAGCACTCTACAAATCAATCTCCTGGAACTTCGAGCAATACGGAATGCCTTACAGACTTTCCGAACACACCTACAAGGCAAAGAGTAATGGTCTACACCGACAATCAGGTAGCCATGTTCTACATAATTAAACAAATAAACAAGCAAGGAGGGTCAGGTTCTTGGAGCCTTTGTCAAGAGGCGCTCAAGATTCTGGAATGGGCAACTCAACACTCCATGCTCCTTCAGGCAACATACCTTCCAGGAGTAGCCAACATAAGAGCAGATCGCCTAAGCAGAGTTTTCATCCACCATCAGGAGGTGGCAAATATGCTCTTCAAACAATGGGGAACTCCCACTATAGACCTATTCTCCACGGAATACAAGAAGGTGAGGAATTTCTGCTCATTGATGAACAGCAACCGGAGACTAGCGCAAGATGCATTCCTTCTGTCATGGACAAAAGGTCTCCTGTACACATTCCCACCAATTCCTCTTCTGACTCGAACAATCCAGAAATGCACACAGGAACAAGCAGATCTCATCCTAATAGCCCCGGCATGGCCGAGGCAACCATGGTACTCTTACCTTCTCCGTCTCTCCATAGACCATCAGATTCCACTCGGACATCAAAAGGATCTCCTCTCGCAAGAAGGCGGAACCCTACTGCACCCAATGCACAACTCCTTACACCTGACGGCATGGAGATTGAACGGGAAATACTGACAGATCTGGGATTATCCAGTTCTATACAGGAGATCATCCTAGCTTCTAGGAAACCTTCCACAAGAAGAAATTACCGCTCTGATTGGAATCGTTATACTGATTGGTGTACCTCTCACCAACATGATCCTCGTCACTGTACGCCGAGTCATCTCCTAGAATACCTGCGCTCGTTGTATGTAACAGGCCTCGCAACGGCATCCATAAGAGTTCAACTCAGCGCAATTGCAGCATTCCATTCCCCGGTGAATGGAAAGTCCATATCTACGCACCCGTTACTTTCTCGCTTCATGATTGGTTTATCTCATCTCAGATCTCCAGTAACAAAACCACAAGTTCCTTGGGATCTTAATATAGTTTCAGAACAATTAGTGTTACCACCATTTGAACCAATCTATACGTTGCACATGAAGTACCTCACATGGAAAGTAGTCTTCTTAACAGCAATCACATCAGCCCGTAGGGTCAGTGAGATTCAAGTCTTGGTCCATTACACGCCATACCTACAAATTTTTCAAGACAAGGTGGTGCTTCGCACACACCCCTCATTCTTACCGAAGGTTATCTCAGCTTTTCACCTCAATCAAGCTATAGTTTTACCTACCTTTTGTCCGGCACCACATCACAACAAGCGTGAACGATTGCTTCACACTTTAGATTGTAGGAGGGCCTTGCAGGCTTACCTTCAAGGAACACATTCCAACAATAGACCTTCCCAACTCTTCCTCACTTTTAATCCCAACTTTCCGGGCTTATCAGTTACAAAACCCACAATCTCCAGCTGGATCGTACAGTGTATAAATTTTGCTAGTCAAAAAGAGATCTCACACTTTCCTCACTCCCTCACGCACATCAGGTGAGGGCGATCTCTATGTCCATTGCACATCTGCAACAAGTTCCACCAATTGAAATATGCAAGGCGGCAACTTGGTCATCCTTACATACCTTCACAACGCACTATTGCATCATGCAACAAGCGGCAGAAGACACCAGCATTGGGCGGGCAATCCTGAACACTCTTCTCAAGTAACCTGGAGTGCTCTGTCCACTATCCAAAGTCACGCCTGCAAATATTGGCTACACCTAAGGCGTGACTTTAGCTTGGGACTCCCAAGACAGCATGGCTGATTCAGCCCTGCTATCGACGGGAAAAGCAAGTTTGCTTTCCGTAAACGGTGTTTCCGTAGATAGCAGGATGAATTAGCCATGCGATCCCACCCACCTCCCTGGACAGATCACTATTGTCTTATCAACTTTGAACACTGCTAAATTACAGACTGAGGAGAATCTGTTTCTTTCCAGCGCGGGAACTCTCGCGCAGCCACACAGAGCAAAGCTCTGTGTAACAGCTTAGAGAAGCTCCGTCTCCCGGGCCTGAACGGACAGCCCAAGACAGCATGGCTGATTCATCCTGCTATCTACGGAAACACTGTTTACGGTAAGCAAACTTGCTTTCAGGATGAAAGACCAATGCACTATATTTAAAACTGCTGCAAAATGGAAATGTAAACTAAGCAGGGGACTGTTTTGGAGGCAAAAATACAGAAATAGCTCCTTTCTTTGAAAAGTTAAAATGGGAGCAACAGCTAAGGAAACATCTTCAAAAACCTATTTCAAAATCTCACATGCAGCCTTCTAAAAGTCTGTGCATGAAAGGCCTAAAGTCTTCCTCAATCCAGGACAGAATCCAGAACATGCAGGCCCCACAATACAAATCCACCAGCAATGTTTACTGGAATTCACGGGGAAAGGCAATTTGTAGCAAAAATGTACACTTCAGCTTTGTAGACACTTACATTGATCATCCTATGTACACACAAACCTGTGCAGGGGCAAGGTTCACTTTAGCACAGATCAGATAAGGAAACTATTTCTAAACAACTTCACATGGCTCAAAAGTGGCACCACAAAAGAATATTGGATAGGGACCCCTTCAACAACTTCCATGAGCATCTAAGGCATTCCCACAGCCCAGTCTTGCTCAGGTCACTGACACTCAGCATCTCTACAGTTCTGCTGTCTGTGAAACACACACATCTCCCACCTGGCGTGAAACACACACACACACACACACACCTCAGCCAGTGTGAAGGACACACGCACAGCTCGCCCAGTACAAACACACACACGCATCTCATCCTGTGTGAAGGACACACGCACAGCTCGCCCAGCACAAACACACACACACGCATCTCATCCTGTGTGAAGGACACACACACAGCTCGCCCAGCACAAACACACACACACGCATCTCATCCTGTGTGAAGGACACACACACAGCTCGCCCAGCACAAACACACACACATGCATCTCATCCTGTGTGAAGGACACACACACAGCTCGCCCAGCACAAACACACACACACGCATCTCATCCTGTGTGAAGGACACATGCACAGCTCGCCCAGCACAAACACACACACACACACGCATCTCATCCTGTGTGAAGGACACACGCACAGCTCGCCCAGTACAAACACACACACACACACGCATCTCATCCTGTGTGAAGGACACACGCACAGCTCGCCCAGTACAAACACACACACACACACACGCATCTCATCCTGTGTGAAGGACACACGCACAGCTCGCCCAGTACAAACACACACACACACACGCATCTCATCCTGTGTGAAGGACACACGCACAGCTCGCCCAGCACAAACACACACACACACACGCATCTCATCCTGTGTGAAGGACACACGCACAGCTCGCCCAGTACAAACACACACACACACACGCATCTCATCCTGTGTGAAGGACACACGCACAGCTCGCCCAGTACAAACACACACACACACACGCATCTCATCCTGTGTGAAGGACACACGCACAGCTCGCCCAGCACAAACACACACACACACACGCATCTCATCCTGTGTGAAGGACACACGCACAGCTCGCCCAGCACAAACACACACACACACGCATCTCATCCTGTGTGAAGGACACACGCACAGCTCGCCCAGCACAAACACACACACACACACGCATCTCATCCTGTGTGAAGGACACATGCACAGCTCGCCCAGCACAAACACACACACACGTGCGCATCTCATCCTGTGTGAAGGACACATGCACAGCTCGCCCAGCACAAACACACACACACACATCTCATCCTGTGTGAAGGACACACGCACAGCTCGCCCAGCACAAACACACACACACGCATCTCATCCTGGGTGAAGGACACACACACAGCTCGCCCAGCACAAACACACACACACACACGCATCTCATCCTGTGTGAAGGACACACACACAGCTCGCCCAGCACAAACACACACACACACACGCATCTCATCCTGTGTGAAGGACACATGCACAGCTCGCCCAGCACAAACACACACACACGTGCGCATCTCAGCCAGTGTGAAGGACACACGCACAGCTCGCCCAGCACAAACACACACACACGCATCTCATCCTGTGTGAAGGACACACGCACAGCTCGCCCAGCACAAACACACACACACACACGCATCTCATCCTGTGTGAAGGACACACGCACAGCTCGCCCAGCACAAACACACACACACACACGCATCTCATCCTGTGTGAAGGACACACGCACAGCTCGCCCAGCACAAACACACACACACACACGCATCTCATCCTGTGTGAAGGACACACGCACAGCTCGCCCAGCACAAACACACACACACGTGCGCATCTCAGCCAGTGTGAAGGAGCCCCAGCTCGGGGAGTGTGGAGTACACATACCTTACTTTGGACACATGGACTCAGTGTGAGAGCTGCGCTGGCCTACACATGAACCGCTCATGGAGAGTTTACCAGATTACCCTTCTGGGTCTGGTTCCTCACAGCTCACACATTGAAGGAACAACAAGGAACATTCTGAGACTGCTCAGCATCTTCAAGAAGGATGAGTTTGGTCTCTCCAGAAATGTTTGATCAAATAAATATGCCCAGGGCTTTGAGGAGCAGGTAATCTTACACAATGTTTCGAAAAACCAAAGTGATTATTAGCCCACCTCTACCAATGTCCCTCCTGTCAATGAATATCACTCTAAAATGGAGACTAAGCCAACATGTCTACACGCCCTCCCTCATCAGACTGCTGACAAGCTGTGTTTTGGGGCCCAACATCCCTTCCTGTGGGGCTCAAGGTTGTACTGCTCTGATTTTCAAAACCTCATAATAACAACCCCCCTCAACTTCCCACCCCTGGAAATCAATAATTAAAAAAATCAACAGGAAGCATATTTACAGGCAGCAGTGAAATGGGGACTTTAAAAATTAGGGTGCTGGGCAAAAAGGGGTTTAGGATAGGATCAGACACGAATCTTCTTCCTATCTGAGCATTCTCTGGGATGTCTCACGTACACAGTACTGCTTGATAAAATATCAGATCTATGCACTCATGCAGTGTTTTCTTGACCAAGTAAGCAGTAGAAATGCTCAAATACTGCTGAAATATTCAACCTACCCTCTGCATGTAGGTGTGGCAGATCTATCCTGATATCCCATCTCCATCTACAGAAATCGTCATCAATGCTGAAAGCCCAAGAGCGGGCAGCACCAGCTTGTTAGCTGACAAATAGCTTGTTAGCTATTTGTCAGCAGATAAGGGTAATCAATCGAGCCTACCATATAACACAATTTCAGAAAGAGAGCAGCGGGCTAATCTACCAATAACAGAATTGTGTACGTGCAGCACAGGGGCAAAACACGGAACCCTAACTCTTCAGCTTTCTTCATCCCTTCCTCACTCAGAACGCACACCATTCCAATCCAAGTTCTCACCTTTGTGTTCCCTCCATCTTCCCTGCTCCCGCCGGTGCTCTGGAGAGCCGAGCTCATGAGCAGGGACAGCTGGTGCAGTGCTCACATGGTCACTGCTACCAGGTACCCGGACCATCTGCAGCAAACTCTGCTCTGCTGTCCTAAGGCAAAGCATTGCTAGATGTCCAGAAATGATGACGAGAGGACCAGAGGGGAGGGCTAAAAATAATTCTAAATCCTTGCATTTGCAAGTGCTGCTCAGATCTTCAAACAAGCTACCTTTATGTGGGGGGAGGGTGACAGTACCAAAGGAGCCTTGCAAAAGATGCCTCTTACCTGTAGGTATGCACGGTAAGGAGGCAGTGATTCATCGCCTGTCTGGACCTTGCCTGCTCACAGCATCGGTGGAGCCTCTTCTGGTTTATTCTAGCACTGTAGAGCCGAGTGCTAGAATAAACCAGGAAATGGGAAAGAAATGCAGAAATACTACAGGCAGACTTTTTCCAACAACCACTAGGAGTGACCCCACAGCCCTTCCTTTCCTCTCCAGCCCTTTATCTCTTTGTAGTATTGTAGAACCCAAAAGTAACACTGCAAGAACACTGGAACACCTCAGCGAGAACTGCAAATGAGGGGGCCTGAAGTAAAAACTCACAGACGTCTACAATCTCCATTCTCAGACCTAGGACCGAGAAAAATCCCACATCTCTTCTGGGCTTAAGGCCTCCAAAACTCTTGCTGTGGAATAAGAAGACAAGGGAGGAGAACAGTTCTGCCGTCACCCAAATGAAGATCCAGTACCCTCCCCTCTGATTAGCACATATTTCCCAAAACCACACTAAGCAGGAAAGGAGAATCAGTAACTGAGGATATAAAAGCACCTTACACACATGAGCCTAGCAAGCTGCATTAATAGCAGTCATAAGATAGCTAGAAAAGCTCAATGTTTCTGTCTAAAAAGATTGTAAGTTCTACGATTTCGTTCCTATGTTCCATTCACTGTTCCTGCCCCAGATGAGACTGAGTGGCTTAGGGGGTGGGATGGGGAAGAGGCTGCACTGAAAATACACCTCTGTACCGTTACCGTTGTGATGGCAATGGTGATCATTATTAGATTGCAGGAGAATCCTCTCACAAATCAGGTCATATCACTACTGCACTGCACTACTGCAAGGCAGTACTAGTGCACTCATGTACCCAACATCAACAGCAAAGCAGTGCCAATACACCCATCAAACCAACATCCACTTCTAGGCAGTTATCAGTACACCCACCAACTCCAAATCATCTGCAAGGCAGTGCCAGTGCACCCACTAACCCAACACTAATGGCACAGCAGTGCCAGTTCACCATCAACCCAACTTTCACTGCAAGGCAGTACCAATGCATCTACCAAACCAATGTCCATAGCAAGGCAGTGCCAGTGCACCCACCAACCGCAAGTCATCTGCAAAGCAGTGCCAGTGCACCCACCAACCCAATATCCACAGCAAGGCAGTGCCAGTACACCATCAACCCAACATCTACTGCAGGGCAGTACCAATGCACCCACCAACCCAATATCCACAGCAAGGCAGTGCCAGTACACTCATTAACCCAACATCCACTGTAAGATAGTACCAGTGCACCCACCAACCTAACATCAAAGGCATAGCAGCACCAGTATACTCACCAACCCATCATCATCTACAAAGCTGTGCCAGTGCACCCAACATCAAACACAAAGTACTGCCAGTACACCCATCAACCGAACATCCACAGCAAGGCAGTGTCAGTGCACCCAACCAACCACAAATCATCTGCAAAGCAATGCCAATGCACCCACCAACCCAATAATCAAGGGTGCAAATTTAGCAGAGAAGGCATGCATATTGCAACATTCTGCCATGTGCCAAATCCAGAAGTGTGACATTTGCAATGGCACAAATACCTGATATCCACCCCACATCCCTGTACCACTCTTTTAGTACCTGTTTGATTTGGGAACTTTGAGCTGCATATAAACTTGACTAGCATTCAAGATTACAGATGTTAGAAAAAAAAAATACATAAAATCTTGACAAATATAGACTCCAATTAAAACTATGCCCGGTATAAGATAAACAAAATGCTAGAGTGCCCAGTCCTGCTTAAATTGAATATTAATTAAAATAAACTGAGAAGTCTAGAAGCAGGCAGAGAACTAGAGAGCCCCAGACAGAAATGAGAATGGGAAACCCAGAATCAGTTAAAGCTGTAGTACTGTTCAAATCCCATTTGGTCTAACAGTTTTCTCCTACTCCTGTCGACTTCTAGTTCAGCAAACTCAATGTACCGGCACCACCGCAGCCCGCACCCCATGATACACATATGTGTCTCTCACTGAAGGTGCTCAAAGATGCCAACAGCATGGAATCAGGATTACAAAAAAAGGACTCGGAAGCATCAGAGCACAAGTAGGAATATTAGCATGGTTAAGAAGTATGTTTAAATTGTAAGCACTGGCACTATTAAATTCTGGGCACTTCTTTAAAAATATTCCTGATAATCACTTCTGCTCCAGAGCCTGGAGTTAATAAATATCAGAGCCAGTTACTCAGAGCTATCACTTGGATGGATTGCCCTCTAGTGATGAAGAGGAGTATCTCAGCTAAGGATGTGCATATGTTGAATTTGTTCTCAGAGGTTTGTGCATATAAAACATTTTATGCACATAAGTACAACTTATGTGCATAACTTACAAAAATGAATGAACACGAATGAGACTTTTGGAATGAAAGTCTCAAACAACATCTGAAACAAAAATGAACCAAACATAACTTTTTTTGGCTGCACACTCCTATAATAATATCACCTTCACTCAGATTGGGAAGATTTAACTTATAAAAAAGTTAAGAGAGTGGCAAATAGAAATAACTTGCTTCCAAAATCTGAGGTTCTACATTATTTAGACTTTCAAAATTGTAAAATTGCTTCTAATTTTTTGTTGTACATGTAACACAGTTCTTGCTAACATGAGTTTAGAATTTAATCCAAGCACAGTTTTTGCAGAAGCAATGACTCTTTTCCTAAAAATTACAGAATCGGCAAAACCGATGTCCATCACTGACCTCACAATCTCCCCAAAAAAAGATCTGCATACAACCAAAAAACCACACAAGACGATGTCAGCAGAATATCTCTTTTCTGAAGGAATTTTTTTTTTGTTCAAGACTGTGCCACAACCCTCAGGCAGGGCTGGATTTAAGGTTATGGCATCCATAGGCAGAAGACTGGGGGTGGGCGTGGAGTTTTTCCTCCTGAAATAAAACAGCAGGTGCTACATTCTGAAGGTGCCCCAGAATGTAGCACCCTAGGTACATGCTCATGTTGCCTATGCCTAAATCTAGTCTTGATCTCAGGATCAGAGAGAAGTCAGCTGTTAGGATTCATAGGTTAGTGGGCCCTTGGCCTGAGGTGAGAGATGGTACCGCCCAAGGGGAGGAGCCTCACTGAGCCTCACTGTTGGGAGGCGAGGTCTGCAGCAATAGGTGACACAGCCCAGAGAGTACAGAGAGAGCAGGAGACTGGGGTGTGGATACGATTGCCAGAATAGGTCCTCCTAGTGGTGAAGTGGTGAGCAGGCCCCGAGGAGCGGGGAATGCAAGCAGAGTATGGAGGAATGCTGAGAGAGCGACCCCCAAGGGGCGGAGTCACAGAGAGAGAGTCAGCACGGAAGGAATGACGTAGGCTTACCCGAGGAGCAGGGAAGCCCAGGGATCTCTGGCAATGCAAGAGGGCATTACCCCGAGGAGTGGGGAAGTGCGGTACAGTCTCTGAGATAAAGCAGGACACTAACCCAAAGAGCGGGGAGCGAAGCGTAGTCACAGAATACACAAGGTGCTGCCCCGAGGAGCGGGGAAGCACGACACAGTCACAAGGTACAGAACGCGCTACCCTGAGGAGTGGGGGGCTCAGTCACGTGAAAGGCAATGGCCCGCGGAGCGGGGTACACCTCCGTTGGGTCTCCATGAAGCAGAGTCGTAAGGCAAAGGTCCGCAGAGCGGGGTACACCAATGTTGAGTCTCCATGAGTACAGTAGTTCTGGGAACAACCCCGAGGAGCGGGGGAGCTGGCAGACAGCGCCTGAGGCGCAGGGCCCTCCAAGGAGCAGATAAGCCAGAGACAGGAGCAGGGCCCCCGAGGAGCGGGTACCTGAGAGTGTCTCACGCCAGGAGGAGCAGGAACCAGGAACCAGCGTCCATAGAGAGATCAGCAGGATTCAGCAAGGAAGGAACTCGTTGCCAAGTCAATTAGAGCCAGGCCCTGATGGTGCTTAAGAGTCCAGGGCTAGTGAAGTCATCAAGAGGAGATGCCCCTGAGGTTCCCGCCCTGGTGTCCGTAAAGGAGGGCTATGGAGCACGCGCGCATGCCTAGGAAGGCCTGGGAGAGACATGGCGGTCGGCAGCGTCCTCGCTGCTCTGGAGAGTCCTGGAACGAAGGAGCCATGTACATTGGAAGCGGCTAGCCACAGCCGCGAGTCTCCCCAAAGGAGAGAGGGTAGCAGCATACAAGATGAGTAATAGCGGTCGCAGCCATCTACGACCAACGGTCATAACAGTATCCCCTCTCTTAAGCCCCCCAGGGGTTTGGGTTTTCTAGGATGTGTGGCATGGAACTGCCTGATTAGATCCTTGTCAAGGATGTTGGCCGCAGGCTCCCAGCTGTTTTCTTCAGGCCCAAAGCCCTCCCACGAGAGGAGATATTCCCACCTCTTTCCACGCTTTCTGACGTCCAAGACATCTTGCACTTGATAGGTAATGTCCGCCTCTGATGACAGAGGTTGGGGCTCAGGTGGTCTTTTTGAGAAGTCGGATAGTACCAGAGGTTTTTGTAGCGAGATATGGAAAGCATTGTGGATTTTAAGAGATGAAGGCAGTCAGAGACTGTAGCTAACTGGGCCTAGCCGGCGAAGTAGGGAAAAAGCCCAATGTATCTGGGGGCGAAGCTGGCCGAAGGCAGTTTAAGACAAATAAAGTGAGTACTGAGCCACACTTTGTCTCCTGGGTTAAATTGCGGAACTTCTCGATGATGGGCATCGTAGACCATTTTGGATCTTTGGGCGGCTTGCTGAAGGAGTTGTTTCATGTTGTCCCAGAAACTATGCAACTCCTGCGCCGCTGGGGATAGCACTGAAAGTGAGAGCGGGAGAGGAGGCAGCGGCTGGCATCCGTAGACCACCTGGAAGGGTGATAACCCGGTAGATGCGGACTGGTGGGAATTCAGAGCAAACTCTGCCCATGGCAGAAGGTTGGACCAATCATTCTGCCGTGAATTTACATAGGCTCAAAGGAACTGTTTTAAGGTCCTTTTTGTTCTTTCCCTTCTGACCATTGGATTGGGGATGGTAAGCTGAAGTGAGATCCAATGTGATGTCAAACTTTTTGCAGAGGGATTTCCAAAACCGGGTGGGGAATTGTACTCCCCGATCAGAGAGAATATGTCTAGGGAGGAATATATGGTGGATGAACAGATTCACTAGCTCCAGAGCCGAGGGAAGACCAGGTAGTGCCACAAAGTGAGCCATTTTCGAAAATCGGTCCACTGTGACCCAAATCGCATTATTGCCACTTGAAGAAGGAAGATCCACAATGAAATCTGTGGCTATGAGTTTCCACAGCTTGCTGGGCACTGGAAGTGGTTGCAGGAGACCCCAAGGATGACCCACCGGAGGCTTATGATGAGCGTATGAGGGGCAAGACTCAACATAAGCTTGTGTGTCCTTCTTCATGGTGGGCCACCAATAGAACCGTTGGGAGAGTGGAAAGGGTTCTAGACTGTCCTGGGTGGCCTGCTGTTAAGGAGTCGTGAGCCAAGCGGAGTATCTTTTGTCAGAGTTGTCGGGGGAACAACCATTTTCCTAGGCGGCACAGTGAATGTGGCAAAAAGGAGGACTTTAGCTGGATCAATAATGTGCCGTGGAACATCGGGGACATCTTCAGTGACAAAGGACCGGGAGAGTGCATTGGCACAGCAGTTTTTATTGGCTGGACGGTATCGTAACGGGAAATTAAATAGAGTAAAAAAAAGGGCCCAATGGGCCGTCGATGATTTAGGCGTTGAGCACGGTGCAAATACTCGAGGTTCTTGTGGTCGGTATATAGTGTAATCTGATGCTGCATCCCCTCGAGGCAGGGATGCCACTCCTCAAAAGCCAGTTTAATTGCTAGAAACTCATTATCCCCGACTGCATAATTATGTTTCGCTGGAGAAAAGTGTTTAGAGAAGAATGAGCAAGGGTGTAAGGTATTGGTGGCCAAATACTGGCTGAGTACTCCTCCTACGCCAACATCAGAGGCATCGACTTCGACGATGAAGGGTCGTCGGGGGTCTGGATGGTGAAGGCATGGCTCCTGAAGGAAGGCGGTCTTGAAGTCCTGGGAGGCGGTCATGGCCTCAGGTGACCACTGAGACGGATTGGCCCCCTTGCGAGTCATGGCCGTGAGTGGGGCGGTCAGCATAGAATAGTGATGAATAAATGATCTGTAGTAATTGGTGAAACCAAGAAATCTCCGCAGGGCCTTGAGGCCTATGGGTTGAGGCCAATCGCAGATACTTTTGGATTTTTGTGGATCCATCCAAAAGCCTTGGCTAGAGACCACATAGCCCAGGAAGGGAACAGACTCCTGTTCAAAAGAGCACTTCTCCAGCTTGGCATACAACTGGTTGTCCCGCAAATGCTGAAGAACACTGCAGACGTCCCGATGATGGCTCTGAAGGTCTTGAGAAAAAAAACAAGATGTCATCCAGGTATACTACGACACATCGGTAGAGCATATCTCTGAAGACCTCGTTCATCATATTCTGAAAAACCGCTGGACGTTACAGAGGCCGAACGGCTTCACCAGGTATCCAAAGTGGCCATCACGCGTGTTAAATGCAGTTTTCCATTCATCGCCCTGGTGGATTCGGACCAAGTTGTAGGCCCCTCTAAGATCTAATTTGGTGAAGATTTTAGCACCCTGAAGTCTGTCAAAGAGTTCCAAAATTATTATTTATTTATTTATTGTTTTTGTTATACCGAGTTTCATGATAGGCATCACATCAACCCGGTTTACAAATAACAAGGAGTGTAAAGCATAACGTAACGTAAAAAACAATATTTTCAATAAGAACCTTGAACTTTAAATACAGTGAATCAGAAAAAGGGAGAGGGAAAGTTACAAAAAACAAGGAAAATAAACTTGGGATGGAAGGGGAGAAATTGAACAGCACAATATTTACATTTCAGCCTATTGATACATTAGAATAGCAAGTGAAAAAATAAGACTATGAAACGGTACATAGGTAATCAAATGAATAAATATGACAGTTGTGAATGGTAATAGTATGATAAATTAAATTAAATTAAATTAAATTAAAGGTAAAGGGTAGCGATCCTTCAGCGTGATCTTGTTTAAGCCACGGTAGTTGGTGCACGGCCGGAGAGAGCAGTCTTTCTTCCCCACGAAGAAAAAAGCCCACTCCAGCGGGAGACTTGGAGGGCCGGATGAAGCCCTTGACTAAATTTTCACAATAATATTCCGACATGGCTTGCGTTTCAGTCAAGGACAATGGGTAAATCCTACCCCAAGGAGGTGCCGTGTTGGGCAGCAAATTTATTGCATAGTCAAAGGAGCGTTGTGGGGGTAGGGTGTCCGCAGCCTTTTTGTAGAAGACGTCCGTGTATGAGGAATACAGCGGTGGAAAGCCCGGAAAAGAAGAAGTGGTTAGGCAAGGCACAGGTGATACAGCCTCCAAGCATGTCGTGGCAAGAGCTTCCCCATCGAGATAGTTAGAAACATAGAAACATAGAAAATGACGGCAGAAGAAGACCAATCGGCCCATCCAGTCTGCCCAGCAAGCTTCACACTTCTTTTTTCTCATACTTATCTGTTTCTCTTGGCTCTTAGTAACCTTAGGTTCTATTTCCCTTTCACCCCCACCATTAATGTAGAGAGCAGTGAAGAAGCTGCTTCCAAGTGAAATATTAAGTTTGATTAGTTGGTTAAGCGGCAGCATAGCTCTCTGCCATTGAAGCAGAGATATGCGTGAAGTATTAGTTTTTCTTCTCCCCTGCCGTTGTAGCAGAGAGCTATGCTGGATATGCATTGAAAGTGAAGTATGCCTTGAAGGTCACATTAACTATCATCTAATATTGAAATGCCTAATTGGTAATTGAATAAGCCTAATAATTGGTAATACCTATAGCCCATGAACCCATCACTGTTTTTTTGTTGTTTTTTTTCTTTTTTTAATTTGGAGATGGCAGCCCTCCATCCTTCCGCTCCGTGAAGGTGGAACACCAACCACTGGCATCCCGCTCCGTGAATGCCTCTGTGGCTACCGCCGCTCCGTGCAGTGTTTTGCTGCCTCCTCTTTATACGCTTCCTCTAGACCTGATGGATCCACAGTGTTTATCCCACGCCCCTTTGAAGTCCTTCGCAGTTTTGGACTTCACCACTTCCTCCAGAAGGGCATTCCAGGCATCCACCACTCTCACAGTGGTGAGACTGTGAGAGTGGTATCACTCTCACAGTTTGACTGGGTCACAGTTGTAATGTGACCCAGTCAAACCGCGGGGTATGCAGCTTTAACCACGGCAGTCCCAGAACCACGGGGTGTACTGCTTTATCCAATACAAGAAAAGATATGGTCTCTACATGTAGAGAGCTGGTACAGAACTGGATAGGGGCTGTGGAGTGAGTAACCTCGCCTGGTAGAGGTTCGCCATGAATGGAGGAGAGTAGTAAGGGCACTGGGGAGTGGATGGTGGGAATTTGGAGATGTTCCACAAGTTGCCTCAGAATACAATTCCCACCGGTCCCAGAGTCTACCAAAGCCAGTGTATGAAACTCTTGAGCATCTAGTTTGATGGAAACTGGCAAGGTTAATGGAGGAGAGGGTGAAGTCAGGCCTAGGAGCAGTCCTCCGGCAGAACCTAGGCCTGGGAGTTTCCTGGACAGACGGGGCATGAAGCTATGGCATGTCCGGGTTCGCCACAATACAAGCAGAGACCTGATTGTTGGTGATGGCGTTTTTCTTTCGGAGAAAGCCTACTTCGACCCATCTGCATTGGCTCTTCCACTTCTTTATTCTGAGTAGTGTTGGGCTTGGGAGAGTGCGTACGTCGAATTCGGGGTGAGCTCGGTGCCATCCTTCTGGACACCCTAGCCTCTTGAGAACGTTCTCGAAAGCGGCGATCGATGCGACCGGCAAGGTCTATCAAGGAATCCAGGAAGTTCCCAGGCCGCTAGCTCGTCGTTGACCTGTGGGTTTAGGCCTTCGAGAAAGATAGTACATAGGCAGTCCGAATTCCAGTGAATTTCAGACGAAAGAGTCCTGAACTCAATGACGTAGTCGGTCAAAGACCTGGAGCCTTGTTGGAGATGTAGAAGGGAAGACCCGGATATAGTTCTTCGACAAGGATCGTCAAAGACGGAGCAAGATAAGGCGAGAAAGCCAGGCAGATCTCGAAGAACTGGGTCAGCTCACTCCCAGAGTGGTGATGCCCAGGCCATGGCCTTACCGTCCAGGAGTGACAGGATGTAAGTCGTCTTGGTGATCACATCTGGAAGTATGCTGGTTGTAAGCAAAAGTGCATATTACACTGATTCAGGAAACCCCTGCACAAAAGAGGGTCTCCTGAGAAACATGGGTGTGCCAGCAAAGGCACAGTAGGCTGGAAGATCGGCGTATGTGTAGCAGGATTAGGTTTGGCAAATGTCGAGGCGGAGTCCAATCGAGTACTCAGGTTATCTATGGCTACTGCCAGAGTCTCCAAGAATTTTTGTTGTTCAGAAATTTGTTGTGCCAGGCCAGGAATGGCCTGGAGAGCAGAGACCTCTGCCGGGTCCATGGACTTGGCAATCTGTTAGGATTCGTAGGTTAGTGGGCCCTTGACCCGAGGTGAGAGATGGTACCGCCCATGGGGAAGAGCCCCACTGAGCCTCACTGTTGGGAGGCGAGGTCTGCAGCAATAGGTGACACAGCCCAGAGAGTACAGAGAGAGCAGGAGACTGGGGTGTGGATATGATTTCCAGAATAGGTCCTCCAAGTGGTGAAGTGTTGAGCAGGCCCCGAGGAGCGGGGAATGCAAGCAGAGTACGGAGAGTAACCCCAAGGGAAGGAGCCACAGAGAGAGTCAGCACGGAAGGAATGACATAGGCTTACCCGAAGAGCGGGGAAGCCCAGGGGTCTGGCAATGCAAGAGGACACTACCCCGAGGAGTGGGGAAGTGTGGTACAGTCTCTGAGATAAAGCAGGACGCTGCCCTGAGGAGCATGGAGTGAGGCGTAGTCACAGTATACACAAGGCGCTGCCCCAAGGAGCGGGAAAGCATGACACAGTCACAAGGTACACAACGCACTACCCCGAGGAGCGGGGGGCATGGCTCAGTCACAAGCGAAAGGCAATGGCCCGCAGGGCAGGGTACACCTCAGTTGGGTCTCCACGAAGCAGAGTCGTAAGGCAAAGGTCCGCAGAGCGGGGTACACCACGCTGAGTCTCCACAAGGTAGAGTAGAACGGCAATGGCCCACAGAGCGGAGTACACCAATGTTGAGTCTCCACGAGAAGAGTAGTTCCGGGAGCAACCCCGAGGAGAGGGGGAGCTGGTAGACAGCGTCTGAGGCACAGGGCCCTCCGAGGAGCGGATAGCCAGAGACAGGAGCAGGGTCCCCGAGGAGCGGGTACCCGAGAGTGTCTCACGCCAGGAGGAACAGGAACCAGGAACCAGTGTCCCTAGAGAGATCAGCAGGATTCAGCAAGGAAGGAACTAGTTGCCAAGTCGATTAGAGCCAGGCCCTGATGGTGCTTAAGAGTCCATGGCTAGTGATGTCATCAAGAGGAGACGCCCCTGAGGTTCCCGCCCTGGCGTCCTTAAAGGAGGGCCGTGTAGTGCGCGCATGTGCCTAGGAAGGCCCGGGAAAGACATGGCGGTTGGCAGCGTCTTTGCTGCCCTGGAGAGTCCTGGAACGGAGCCATGTGCATTGGAAGTGGCTAGCCACAGCCACGAGTCTCCCCAAAGGAGAGAGGGTTGCAGCACACAAGGTGAGTAATAGTAGTTGCAGTCGTCTGCAACCGACGGTCATAACACCAGCCTTTTTGCATGTATAGTGCTATGGAGTTGCACTAAACTCTTCTTGCCCATTGTCTCTTTCTAGAAACTTCCACATAAGTAGCTTTCCTTGTAGTATTCTGATTCCATCCTCTCTGACACCCATCATACGAATACATCACAGAAGAGGGCTTAACTGCTAGCTGGCTGGCATTACACTAAAAATGCATTACAAGTATATTTATTCTAATTTGAGGAAGGTAGAATAGTTAAAAATTATATTACATTATTCCAACATGGATGACACAAGAAAGGGCAACATCTTCAACTGAAGGTGTCTGTGTAGTTGGTCCGGTCGCTTTACCACACAGGAAATATTGGCACCAAATTCTGCTAGCATAAAACTGTTGGGCATTAGCTCAGATTGTCTTTACATTTAATTACAACATTGATTAGACTTCCACAAGAGTACATAGCGCTATATTTGCCAATAAGAAGGTAATCTTTTATTGGAATGCTCTGTTATCCACTGTTTAAGATTACTGAGTACTCTGGCTCCCTTCCTGGTGACATGCCACCCAACTACAGAGCCTGCTGGGACCTGTGCGCCCCCTGAGCTGCCTAAAGAGCAATTGGTTGCACAGTGCCCAAAAAAAATGTGTCAATGGGAAGACAACACAAGCTTTTATTAAGAGATTTTCTCTCCTTGGGGTAATAGTCACTATATTTTAGCATTGCTATTGCACTCACTTTATGAGCTGGTTAGGTTAAGCCATTCAAAAAAAAAAAATAATAAGAAGAAGAAGAAGAACATAAGAACTTGCCATACTCGGTCAGACCAAGAGTCCATCAAGCCCAGCATCCTGTTTCCAACAGTGGCCAATCCAGGCATAAGAACCTGGCAAGTACCCAAAAACTAAGTCTATTCCATGTTATTGTTGCTAGTAATAGCAGTGGTTATTATCTAAGTCAACTTAATTAATAGCAGGTAATGGACTTCTTCTCCAAGATCTTCTCCAATCCTTTTTTAAACACAGCTATACTAACTGCACTAACCACATCTTCTGGCAACAAATTCCAGAGTTTAATTGTGCATTGAGTGAAAAAGAATTTTCTCCGATTAGTTTTAAATGTGCCACATGCTAACTTCATGGAGTGCCCCCTAGTTTTTCTATTATCCAGAAGAGTAAAAAACCGATTCACATCTACCCATTCTAGACCTCTCATGATTTTAAACACCACTATCATATCCCCCCTCAGCCATCTCTTCTCCAAGCTGAAAGTCCGAACCTCTTTAGTCTTTCCTCATAGGGGAGCTGTTCCATTCCCCTTATCATTTTGGTAGCCCTTCTCTGTATCTTCTCCATCTCAATTATATCTTTTTTGAGATGTGGCGACCAGAATTGTACACAGTATTCAAGGTGCGGTCTCACCATGGAGCAATACAGAGGCATTATGACATTTTCCGTTTTATTCACCATTCCCTTTCTAATAATTCCCAACACTGTTTGCTTTTTTGACTGCTGCAGCACACTGAACTGACGATTTCAATGTGTTATTCACTATGACGCCTAGATCTCTTTCTTGGGTAGTAGCACCTAAAATGGAACCTAACATTGTGTAACTATAGCATGGGTTATTTTTCCCAATATGCATCACCTTGCACTTGTCCACATTAAATTTCATCTGCCATTTTGATGCTCAATTTTCCAGGCTCACAAGGTCTTCCTGCAATTTATCACAATCTGCTTGTGATTTAACTACTCTGAACAATTTTGTATCATCTGCAAATTTGATTACCTCACTCGTCGTATTTCTTTCCAGATCATTTATAAATATATTGAAAAGTAAGGATCCCATTACAGATCCCTGAGGCACTCCACTGACCACACCCTTCCACTGAGAAAATTGTCAATTTAATCCTACTCTCTGTTTCCTGTCTTTTAGCCAGTTTGTAATCCACGAAAGGACATCGCCACCTATCCCATGACTTTTTATTTTTCCTAGAAGCCTCTCATGAGGAACTTTGTCAAATGCCTTCTGAAAATCCAAGTATACTGCATCTACCGGTTCACCTTTATCCACATGTTTATTAACTCCTTCAAAAAAGTGAAGCAGATTTGTGAGGCAAGACTTGCCTTGGGTAAAGCCATGCTGACTTTGTTCCATTAAACCATGTCTTTCTATATGTTCTGTGATTTTGATGTTTAGAACACTTTCCACTATTTTTCCTGGCACTGAAGTCAGGCTAACCGGTCTGTAGTTTCCTGGATCGCTCCTGGAGCCCTTTTTAAATATGGGGGGTTACATTAGCTATCCTCCAGTCATCAGGTACAATGGATGATTTTAATGACAGGTTACAAATTTTTACTAATAGGTCTGAAATTTCATTTTTTTAGTTCCTTCAGAACTCTGGGGTATATAGCATCTGGTCCAGGTGATTTACTACTCTTAAGTTTGTCAATCAGGTCTACCATATCTTCTAGGTTCACCGTGATTTGGTTCAGTCCATCTGAATCATTACCCATGAAAACCTTCTCCAGTACGGGTACCTCCCCAACATCCACTTTAGTAAACACTGAAGAAAAGAAATCATGTAATCTTTCCGCGATGGCCTTATCTTCTCTAAGTGCCCCTTTAGCCCCGCAATCATCTAATGGTCCAACTGATTCCCTCACAGGCTTTCTGCTTTGGATATATTTTAAAAAGTTTTTACTGTGAGTTTTTGCCTCTACGGCCAACTTCTTTTCAAATTCTCTCTTAGCCTGTCTTATCAATGTCTTACATTTAACTTGCCAACGTTTATGCATTATCCTATTTTCTTCTGTTGGATCCTTCTTCCAATTTTTGAATGAAGACCTTTTGGCTAAAATAGCTTCTTTCACCTCCCCTTTTAACCATGACGGTAATTGTTTTGCTTTCTTTCCACCTTTCTTAATGTGTGGAATACATCTGAATTGTGCTTCTAGGATGGTATTTTTTAACAATGACCACGTCTCTTGCACACTTTTTACTTTTGTAGCTGCTCCTTTCAGTTTTTTTCTAACTATTTTTCTCATTTTATCAAAGTTTCCCTTTTGAAAGTTTAGCACGAGAGCCATGGATTTGCTTACTGTCCCCCTTCCAGTCATTAAATCAAATTTGATCATATTATGATCACTATTGCCAAGCGGCCCCACCACTGTTACCTCTCTCACCAAATCCTGTTCTCCACTGAGAATTAGATCTAAAATTGCTCCCTCTCTCGTCAGTTCCTGAACCAATTGCTCCATAAAGCTATCATTTATTCCATCCAGGAACTTTGTCTCTGTAGTGTGTCCTGATGATACATTTACCCAGTCAATATTGGGGTAATTATTACTGCACTACCAATTTGGTTAGCTTCCCTAATTTCTCTTAGCATTTCACTGTCAGTCTCACCATCTTGACCAGGTGGACGGTAGTATACTCCTATCACTATAGTCTTCTCCGACACACAAGGGATTTCTACCCATAAAGATTCAATTGTGCATTTAGTCTCATGCAGGATGTTTATCCTTTTGGACTTTATGCCATCCCGGACATAAAGCACCACACCCCCTCCCGGGTGCTCCTCTCTGCCATTGCGATATAATTTGTACCCCGGTATAGCACTGTCCCATTGGTTGTCCTCCTTCCACCATGTCTCTGAGATGCCAATTAAGTCTATGTCATCATTCACTGCTATACATTCTAATTCTCCCATCTTACTTCTTAGACTTCTTGCATTAGCACACTAACATTTCAAAGTTTGTTTTTTGTTTGTATTTTCATTCTGCTTTTTAATTGATAGGGAGAAGTTAGAATTTTTTTAGCTCAGGTGAGTTTTTAGTTACAGGCACTTGGACTACTTTTCTTATTATTGGAACCTCACTGTCGGAATGCCCTAATTCTAATGCATCATTAGTATCCTTTGAAAATACCTCTCTCTGAACCATGCACTGCTGAGTGACTGTCGGCTTTCCCCTTTGTTCTAGTTTAAAAGCTGCTCTATCTCCTTTTTAAAGGTTAGCACCAGCAGTCTGGTTCCATCCTGGTTAAGGTGGAGCCCATCCCTTCAGAAGAGACTCCCCCCTTCCCCAAAAGGTTCCCCAGTTCCTAACAAAACTGAATCCCTCTTTCTTGCACCATCGTCTCATCCACACATTGAGACTCTGAAGCTCTGCCTGCCTCTGGGGACCTGCGCATGGAACAGGGAGCATTTCAGAGAATGCTACCCTGGAGGTTCTGGATTTAAGCTTTCTACCTAAGAGCCTACATTTGGCTTCCAGAACCTCCCTCCCACATTTTCCTACGTCGTTGTTGCCTACATGTACCAACGACGACAATCCTATCTAGGTGACGCGTGAGGACCGCCACCTTCGCACCAGGTAGGCATGTTACCAGGCGATCCTCACGCCCACCAGCCACCCAGCTGTCTACATTCCTAATAATCGAATCACCAACTATGACGGCCGACCTAACCCTTCCCTCCTGGGCAGTAGGCCTTGGAGAGATATCCTCGGTACGAAAGGACAGTGCAGGACCTGGAGAGCAGGTCCTTGCTACGGGATCCTTTCCTGCTACACCAGGTTGATGCTCTCCAATCATGAGAGCTTCTTCCTCCAAGGCAGCACATCCATAGCAGAAAGTTACCTCCCTCCTTCTCTTCATTATTGGCCTTGATGCATTACAATACTACTTCTCAGTTTTGCTCTGAGGAGATACATCCTCTTGCCTATTTTGGTCTGTAGGTCTTAGAAACTCAGGCTAAGGTGATAAAGTTACAAATGCACTCCTCAGCATTTCTATACACCACAGGTTTTCCAGAGAGCCAGGCACAGTTCATAGGGACAGATTGCAAAGGGTTTTCCCACACCAGCAATCCAGGCTTTGGTAGAATAAGAGAATATCAAATATTTGTCTCTAAGATTGGAAGAAGGCTAATCAGCTCTGCCACCCAGTGATCTCAAGGAACAGAATATATTACTAATGATGTTAGTTGAAAAGACTCATTATACAGAGCCTTCAAAGCAGACTTCTCAACCTGCCATGGTGCAAAGGAAATATTGGACATGTCCTTCAAAAGTGTAAGAGTAAGGACCCTCAACAAGGGCAATGAAATACAAATATTGCAGAAATTATGTGGTGCTTATTCCTATTATGGGAGGAACATTAACTATAGCATTGCAGTCATCACCAAGCACATCCATCACCAGTGTTTTTTAGTCATGCTGCAAGGAAGGGAGAGCAGTATTTCTGCAGGCTGAATCTATGAGGGGAGATCTTTTGCCACCAAGGCACCATTGCGAAGTTTGCTTTACAGGCAAGAAAGAACTCCAGTATCTGGTAAGAATCCTCTGCCGAAAGAATTCAGATATTAGTTAGCAGGGAGCGTTCCTATGCAGGGCCCTGGAAAAAATACAAAAACGCAGGATATTTGTCTCAAATCCTCTGGCACAACTACGAGGATGCCTCTAGACCTGCCACTTGCAAAATTTCTTGTTTTCAGGCTGGAAATACTCCACTTTGCTTCCTCATAGTGGGGATTCTCCCTCTACCCAATAGACTATTCAGCTTCCAAGAGGATAGGAGACAAGGCTCATACACACAAGATAAAGCTGCCAAAAAGAAATATTCAGAAAACCCCAGCAAAAAACAAAAAAAGAGAGAGAAAAATTCAAGAGAATGCCAAAGAATAAAGCATAGGGAAGCCTGAAAATGAGGAATTTTTAATTTTGTTGTAGGCACACTTTTCAAGGGTCCTGCTCAGGAGTTTAAGTTCTTCAGCGTCAGGCAATAAAAACGGCAGGAATACACAGGCTGCAATGACTGAGCTCCTGCAACGCTCCATGGACAGACATGGAGCTCCACAAGGACTGCCAATTAGTGAGCTTCTACATATACCATGGAGCACTGCTCATCGGTGATTTTCTGCAGTCCTCCATGGACAGCAATGGAGCTCGGACTGCCAATAGTAGCCTGCCTGATTCTGACCATGTCACTGGCCTGCCTTCTTCCTGTGCATAAGACATGGGCCAGAAATAGTAAGCATTCCCCTGCCCCAGGGAAAAAGCCATTAGTACCCATAGTGTCACTGCTAGAGTTCCCACCACAGCGAAACAAGAGAAGAGTAACCACCACCTACCTCAAGTTCAGAGTCTGCGGAAGAGACCTCAGAGGAGCTGGTAGGAGAGACACTGGCCTGTATGAGCTGTACCGGGGGCTCCCTGTGTGACATCTCTCCATCTCCGGGCAGCCTCGTTGTGCACAGTCCTGCCTAAACATGTCAGGAAGCTGCACTTACTACCCAGCGTCTGAGGAGGAACATTGCTCATTATGCATTTAGCAGCCCTTGCAGACTGAAACAAATCAACCCTTTTTAAAAAAATGAATTTCTAAAATAAATAAAGCACATTACAAAACTAAATTTGCTGTTGGTTACATTCTATAGGCCACTTTTTATCATCTTTCCAGCTGGAGTTACAATCCTGATACCCCAAACAAGAAATTAACGAAAGATCACTGAAAAAAAGTCTTTATTCTTCACAGGTTTAGTTCACAGTCTGTCTAAGATTTGCACAAGCATCTACAAAGGATGGGTCCAATTTATTAAGGCTCTTCTCCCATTCTGTGTCTATGCAAAAAATGCTTTGTATATGAGGCCTGATGTTTGATTTTTAAATATTTATAGAACTACTCTAATGCCCCTAACGTTCCTTCCTTTTGCTCTGACCACTGCTTTCTCTCAAATGTTAATGCATAATGGCTTGTGCAATCACAGACCAAAAAACCGTTACAGAGCTGATGATGTCATAGGTTGCAGTAGTGGTCATACACCCAACCAAAGACATCATCAGCCTGCAACAATGTGCTCCTCCTTGGGTGACTGAAATTTGTTGAAACTATTTTATTACTTCTTTCAACATTAAAATATACTAAACAGCCACTTCTGCCACATGAACTGGTCACTAGAAGGGCATTTATAGAAAAAGACTGAATATGCTTCTTTTGGAAGTACAATAATATGCACTTCCACCTCCCCCAATACACAGCACCCCACCCCTACCCCTGCCACCAACCTCTGTGTGCCCAAAGCTCCATCTCAAACCTTGTGCTGATCAGACAGCTTTAAGTTACTGTTGGACAGCTGGAAGTGCCAGTAATAACTTAAAATTGCAGATAGAGATGGATTTGTAGGAAAGTTAATGCACAGCATGAGAATTAAATGCTTTCCAAGGTCCAGTCAACTGGCAATCGCAGCTACATGCAGCCCCACATCATGTCTCAGCTTTAATCTTCCTTCAGGCACTGTCCAATCAGAGCTGGAGGTAACAAAGTTGTCATATGCCCAGAAAGCATGATGTGACCCTCTCCCTTTGAGATATAGATAAATCTCTTTGTATCCCTCAGGCAGGGCCAGTTTTGGAGGGGAGAGCAAGCACGGCAAATTGCCTGGGGCCCCAGCACTATAAAGGGCCCTCTTGGCGAAACTGAGTAATGCCAGTGAAGCAGAACTTCAAGATGTCCAACCCTAATCAGGCCCACGCCTTAGTTTCTGTCCTGGGCCTCAGTGTATCTAATGCCAGCCTTCCCTTCAGAACAACCAGAAACCAGAGCCAGAAACTGGTAACTTTTTGCAAATGTGTTAACCCGTAGCTGAAGATCACATTTTCTGTCACAGGCACTAGCTCTGGAAGAAGTAGCAAAACCAACCCAATAACAAAATTAATTTTTATACATTCTGGGGTAGATTTTAAGAGGCGCGCGAACAGCCTACTTTTGTTTGCGCTCCAGGCGCAAACAAAAGTACGCTGGATTTTAGTAGATACGCGCGTAGTCGCGCGTATCGGCTAAAATCCTGGATCGGCGCGCGCAAGGCTATCGATTTCGTATAGCTTGCGCGCGCCGAGCCGCGCAGCCTACCCCCGTTCCCTCCTAGGCCGCTCCGAAATCGGAGCGGCCTTGGAGGGAACTTTCCTTTGCCCTCCCCTCACCTTCCCCTCCCTTCCCCTACCTAACCCACCCCTTACCTTTGTCGGGGGATTTACGCCTCCCGGAGGGAGACGTAAATCCCCGCGCGCCAGCGGGCCTGCTGCGCGCCGGGCCGCGACCTGGGGGCGGGTACGGAGGGCGCGGCCACGCCCCCCGGGCCGTAGCCACGCCCCGTACCCGCCCCCAAAACGCTGCCGACACGCCCCCGGAACGCCGCGACGACCGGGCCCGCCCCCCGACACGCCCCCGACACGCCCCCCCTCCGAGAACCCCGGGACTTACGCGAGTCCCGGGGCTCTGCGCGCGCCGGGAGGCCTATGTAAAATAGGCTTCCCGGCGCGCAGGGCCCTGCTCGCCTAAATCCGCCCGGTTTTGGGCGGATTTAGGCGAGCAGGGCTCTGAAAATCTACCCCTCTTTGCTTAATCTGGCAGAATCAGAAGGTAAGGGACTTCCAGAGATTACTGTACCATTCTGAAAGAAAACAGAGTGCTAATTTTGCTTTGCTAATGTTCTACAATCAAACTACTTCAACAGATGGTCTGTGCCCTTCTGTGCAAACGGAGCCTAGCTGGACTGCAGTCGGTCCTGCTTAGACTTTGCTTGAGCAGAAGCTGAGGGAGGCCTATTCCAGTGCTCTAAAGTTATTTTACATTGTCCTCTGCTGGTCAATTGGAAGAATGGCATTATAAATTATAATAGGGATTCTTGAGCCCACAAGGCTTTGCTGGGATTTGTGTGCAAGATTTGGAAGGAAAAAGGTTGAAAAAATATTCCTAACATCTTTGGGTAAAGGTCTGGTCCAGCAGCTGGCCACAGTCTGAATAATTCTCTGCCTACCGGTCCTGACTCTGGAAGCACAGAGCAGGCATCACAGCTGGGGCAGGGGACAGCAGCAATGTGTTGGGGAAGACCTCTGTGCAAGGCCAGAGCTGACCAAGAAAGAAAATCAATGACGAAGAGCAGTTCTAAGAGGAAAAACACCCATGAATTATAACTTCTCAGAATATCACTAGCAGCAGTTACCCAATGCTCAGCCTGCCAGATCCATGAGGCATTTTGTACCTGTCAGTACTTCATAAGAGGAGATTTTGCCTTGTATGGACTCAGCACTGTGCATGTGGGGAGGAACTGGAAGGTACCGTATCAGGAGCAGGCAACACTGGTCCTCAAGTGCCGCCAATCGGATGATTTTTGGGATATCCGCAATGAATATGCATGAGATGTATTTGCATATGCAGTGCATGCAAATGCTTCTGTCACATATTCAGTGAGGATACCCTGAAAATCTGACCGGCGTAAGGCACTGGAAGACCGGGAGTTACCTACCTCTGTACGATATACACTGAAGAAGCAGGGGTGGAGCTGATACTGTGCATGGGGCACCTCACATGGCACTCCTTTCTTTAGGTTAAACACGAGACAGCTTGAATGCACCAGGAAACTTTGTAACGAGTGTGCTGGGAAAATATTAAATAAAATAATTCCAGAAAGGAAAGAGCACTAATGTTGAATGTTCACAACTAAAACCAATATTTATTATCAAATTTTAATAAACTGGGATAGCACCTTCAAACCTAAAACTTGTCTGACATACAAATTTAATTAGATGTAAAATAACCTATATAGTTTACACATTGCTAGGCATCTACATGTTCTTCATATTGAAAATGAATGGCAAGAAAAGGATTACATATACATATTACATAAATCTTCACCAACTGAACATTCACAATTTATTCACAATTGAAATCCTTGTGCAAAAACATGCACATTCATCCATGCTTGACCATGCCCATACACTCATTCATGCCTGTCACAAATCAAAAGACTCAGAAATACAGAAGAGCATATGTGTCCTATTATTCAGATTGTGATTTGTATACAGAACTGAAAAAATGCATGCTGCTCATTTAAACTCACAGCATCTATAAATACATTCATTTAAACCCCCGATCATGGGAAACACATCCCTTCACATTTATCCATTTCAACCATATAATTCAGGCTTGTAAATTGTTGTATAATGTTTCCTGGGTCTGATGTGAAAATCCCCAACAAGGCCCTTGTCACTCAAGGCAGAAGCTGCCTTTGAGAAGGAAGCTTGTAAGTTTCAATAGAACATAGGAATATAAGATATGAAATACTGGGTCAAACCAAGGGTTCATCAAGCCAAGTAACCTGTTTTCAACAATGGCCAATCCAAGTCACAAGTACTGGCAAGTACCCAAACATTAAATAAATCTCAAGCTACTATTGCTTACTAATTAATAGCAATTTGTGGATTTTTCCTCTAGAAATGATCCAAATCTTTTTTAACCCAGTTACATTAACTGCTGTTACCACATCTTCTGACAATGAATTCCAGAGCTTAACTATGCACTGAGTGAAAAAGAAGTTTCTTTGATTTGTTTTAAATGAGCTACTTGCTAACTTCATGGAGTGCCACCAAGTCCTTCTATTATCTGAGAGAGTAAATAACAGATTTACATTAACTTGTTGCATTGTTTCTATGTAACACGCCTTAGCTAGTGCTACCATGCCCTGTTCTTATTTCTAAGCAGTTCATTTACACCATTTCTTTCTTGTTTGGTTCATAGATTATAAAATGTTCTCTGTGCTAGAGAGAAAGCTGTTTCAGTGAAACAATGGCCTTGTTGGGGATTTTCCAATCAGACCCAGGAAACACTATACAATGATTTACAAACCTGCATTATATGGTTGGAATGGATAAATGTGAAGGGATGTGTTTACCATGATCAGAGGTTTAACTGAATGTAATTATAAATGCTGTGAATTTAAATGAGCAGCATGCATTTTTTAATTCTGTATACAAACCACAATCTATAATATGACTGAATAACAGGGCACATATACTCATGTATTTCTGAGTAATTTGACTTTTGACAGGTATGAATGAGTGTATGGGTGTGGTCATGAATGGTATATTTGGTGACAATTAGAACATGTAGATACCTAACAATGTACAGCTAACTAAGAGGGCATTTTCATTTCATGTTGGGGAGAGGGAGTGTGGGAAATTATTTTAGGGAGCTATTTAGCTTACATGAACAATTTTGTACCACAAAAGAAATTAGTGAAGCAGAGAATCACTGATAATACTAGTGTAATTATTTGATATAAGGCCTATAAGTTCTGAGAATAAATATACTATTTTTCTTAACCTGCTTGTAATAAAAAAAACAAGTCATGAGATCAGATATATTAAAGAGCAGTTACTCAGGAGGCCAATTGTGCAGATATCACAGGAAAACAGGACAGCAGTAACTTAGCCACATCTAACCATTTGCTAATGTGATAAGGACAATTGAGGCCTCAAGAACACATGGGAGTAGCCTAGAGAAGAAACTAGAGCAAAGGTCAGAAGAATTAACTTAAAAAGAGAAAAATGAGACACTGTTTGAAATCAGAGAAAGAACAACTCATAAGAAAAGCTTTTGGACGTTACAGTGGTTAATGAAGTGCCTGATGAAATGTTGCCCGTTTCCCAGTGCTGTATTTCCGTGTTTCCAAAGATATATCAGACTCACATCGGAAACTGTGAGGGGAAGTATTTTTGTGTATA
The DNA here is from genome assembly GCF_901001135.1 of Rhinatrema bivittatum. Classification (NCBI taxonomy): domain Eukaryota; kingdom Metazoa; phylum Chordata; class Amphibia; order Gymnophiona; family Rhinatrematidae; genus Rhinatrema; species Rhinatrema bivittatum. The sequence continues at coordinate 230,675,667 of NC_042623.1, forward strand.
TTCCTTAAAAACTCTAATCTTGCATGCTTTTATTGCTTATTCTCAGACTTATCAATAAATTTCTATACTTGCAAATAATTGTGTTCTGTGACATATAACCTACCATACAGCCACCCTATTTTCATTTGGTGTCACGAATAGGATTGTATGTCATAGAATTACATTTTTTCTTGTTGATTGTTAAGAAATCATGTTTAAGAAAAATAAGAATATTAATCATACATGATTATTCCAGGCTCATTCCCACATCAACCATGGTTTTGTTTAGCAGAGCAACTTGCTAGGTTGTTGGAGTCATTTTTTGTTACTTTGGCTGAGGATGTGTGTGGAGGTTGGGCTGTATGGATTCAGAGTTCTTACCCACAGACTAGTTTGAAGGCGGCTACAGGCCAACTTCTGAGAGAACTCATATTTACTGTTTTGAAATACTTATGAACAGGCAAGAGTCTGTTTATTGTAGTTATTCTAGTAGGTCTATGATGAGAAAGCAATCAATTCACTTATACTAATGCCTGAGAGAGTGAAGGCCACACAGCTGTGCCTGAAATTGATAAGAACTCAGAAAGAGGGAACATCGCTGCTTTTCCCAAGCATTTAGTATATAAGGAATAATAACAGCTAGAGAAAGAGGGAAAGCATGCTTCCAGACATGTTAGCACAGGCTGATCCTTTGGAAACATGCAAGATATATATATATATATATATATATATATAGATAGCAACTGTTATAATCTACCATTACTTCTGTATGATCTGATTTTATTTGTTCTATTCTCCTATTGCTCAAATAAACTTACTTTCCAAGTACCTGGAACAGTGATGTACTGAATCAAAGTCTGTGGGTGGCTATTTGTGCAGGGAATAAGCTCCTGGGTTCAAGATTCCAGGAATAATCCCAGTAAGCGTGTGTGTTTATATTGGGTAAGCCCCTGAGGTAGTCCTGTGTGCACACGGGCAATAAGCCCCTCAGGTAGCCTCCAATATAGACCTCAATGAGATTAGCTTCCAAGGTCAGAGCCCTGGGCAGAATGCCAGAGTGCATGGTCTGAACCCAGAACATAGATCTAATGTGGTTTGTGATCAGTGGGAAAAGGAGTTGGATAAAGAGATAGGACTAGGGGGCATTCCATGAAGTTAGCAAGTAGCACATTTAAGACTAATCGGAGAAAATTCTTTTTCACTCAACGCACAATAAAGCTCTGGAATTTGTTGCCAGAGGAGGTGGTTAGTGCAGTTAGTGTAGCTGGGATCAAAAAAGGTTTGGATAAGTTCTTGGAGGAGAAGTCCATTAATGGCTATTAATCAATTATACTTAGGGAATTGCCACTGCTATTAATTGCATCAGTAGCATGGGATCTTCTTAGTGTTTGGGTAATTGCCAGGTTCTTGTGGCCTGGTTTTGGCCTCTGTTGGAAACAGGATGCTGGGCTTGATGGACCCTTGGTCTGACCCAGCATGGCAATTTCTTATGTTCTTATGTTCTTATGACCTTTAGAAGTCAAAGTGTCCACAATTTTAAAAAGAATATGGCTGGAAAAATTAGATGTGAATGGGGCATGTGTTTGCTGGTTATTGTTACAAACTAATGTTCAGCAACATAAGGAGAATGGGAAGTTGTAGGATCAGATTGCCTTTTTGGAAAAATTAAAAATGGGACTATGAGGCACAGCTCTTAGCTCTATGAACTACCTTTGAATCTGAATAGTCACAGCGGGACCTTGCTTTAAAACAAGCTTCTCTGGCTGTTCAGGATTCAGAAGTTGTCGTCCACAGCGTATGCAGCAGGGTCTTCAAGTGTCTACATCTAAAGTGGCTGCTATTATTATGGGAGATGCCCCGGCTGCAGACTGGAAGGATTGTGATAGTGATTATGAGGAGGAAGAGACAAGTGAGTTGTGGCATTGCTCCACAAGGAGACTAGGGTGCTTTTCACTGTTAAATTTCACAGGATGAGAGATTGGAGGAAGGGGAGGAAGTTGGAGAGGAAAGTGAAGTTCCCAGAACAAGTGCAGATAACACTGCAGGGAAAAAGGAATCCCTGCTTCAGAGAAGGTAGACCATTATCACAACTTCTACTCCCAAACAATTAGTGCACTTGGCAGATAGATTTTGCCAAAAGAAAAGGAGAATTTGGGGGATTGGCTAGTGCATCTGTCAGAACAGGGTGCTGGGTCAGTACAGCTCTCAGATGTTGAGCTTGCTGTGATGGACCCTATCTGCCAATAACACTTTGTACATGATCTTGCACGCCACATTCTTGACACTTTACCTACTGAGACAGAAATGCCATGTCTCCTTAATGTAACTGGAGCAATCCTTCAAGAGAAATATAGAGATCCCGGTGATTGGCCAGGACCTCGTAAGGCAGAAAAGTGTTATACACTAAATGAGGATGCCCATGTACTACGCAAATTGGGGTTACAATTAGCTATCCAAAAGGAGTTACCTCTTGATGATTATGACAAAGTGCATATTACCGCCAGGGATATGCACCCATTTGTACAGACTGCTGGGTCATCATGGTCTGAATTGGCCTCTCTCTTGTTAGGGAGGTGACACAGGAAGAAAACCTTAACACGATTACACAATTGATTTCTAAATTGGAAGACCTATACGGCCTGGGTTTAGATGAAACTAGTGGAGACCGTCATGAAAGGGGGGAGCCTCATAAGGGCATTTTTCCCATGGAGACGGGAGATTTGTGTGGCCGGGCTCCTCCACCTCCCTACTCAGCGCAGGATCATTTGCATGCCATCCTTGCAGCACTTTAGGGGGTCAGGTTTGGCGCACCTTAATTCAAATGGGTATCCCAAAAACTGATATTGATGGTTTGACTACAGAAAATTTGATATGTATGCTACTGGAGCAGTAAACGTCTATAGGATCTGGAGGTCCTTCAGCTCCCAGCTCCTAGACACCAAAATCCTCCAGTAGGAAAGTAACCGAGTGTTAGGAATTGTGGACCCTTGTCCCAAGGTGGGGTTGGCGCTACCTGTGGGATTGAGCCCCGCAGGTCCCCCACCTTGGGAGGCGAGGATGACCGGGAGCAGAGGCAGTTCACCAGAACCAGCCCACGTTCCCCGCAGGTTGAGCCCTTGGGTGCCAGGGCCAGCTGATCTTAGGAGAACCTCTGTGTGGCTGGTCCCGGAGGGAGCAGGGGGCTGGGAACAGGGATTGTCAGAGAGGTCAAACTCAGTCCAAGGTGGAGGTACCCTCGGAGGGAGAGAGAGAGCAGGCCCCAAGGGATGAGATGCTACAGCAGTTCCAGAGACAGCAAAGCAGGGCTACGTGGGACAGGCCCCGGGGAGAGGAAGTGCAGGAGCAGAGGCCTGTATAGTGGTATGCTAAAGCAGAGCTAGAGCGTGGAAACCGCTATAGCAGATTTTAGTAGAGTAGAGGTGCTGAGACACTGCCCGCGGTGCGGCAGAGCAGTAGCAGGATCCTGTGATGTAGAAGCGCTGAGGGATGCCCCGAGGCACGGGGGCAGACAGACACAGTCCTGGAATGTAGCAGCTCTGAGACAGGTCCTGAGCAGGAGCATAGGGACAGCATCTCGTGATGTAGAAGCTCTGACCCAGGCCCCGAGGAGCGAAGGTGCAGTGTCTGGGTCTCGTGATGTAGCAGCGCTGAGCCAGATAGCCCTGTGTGCCCTAAGGAGTAGTAGCAGAGAGACAGGATCCCCGATGTAGAAGCACTGAGGCTGGTCCCGAGAAGCGGAAGCGCAGGGGCTCAGATGTAGAGGCGCTGAGCCAGGCCCCGAGGAGCGGGAGCCTGGCTCAGCGCCTCTACATCTGAGCCACCTGAGTCCCAGGTGTAAAGCGCTGAGCAAGCCCTGAGGAGCGGGAGCGCCGAGGCAGGGTCCCAGATGTAGAAGCACTGAGCCAGGCCCCAAGGAACGGGAGCGCCGAGGCAGGGTCCCAGATGTAGAAGTGCAGAGCAAGGCCCCGAGGAGCGGGACCGCAGTAACAGGATACTGACGAGAAGAGAAGGAATCCGTAAAACAGGAACAACAAGTCTGGAGTACTGAATCAAGCACCAGCTAGGAACCAGGGAACTCATTGCCAAGTCAGCTAGTGGTGGAAAAAGGTAGTGCTTAAATATCTCGGGCCGGTGATGTCATCAGCCGGAGACAAGCCTGAAGTTCCTGCCATTGGCCCTTTAAAGGAAGGAGAGATGGCGCACGCGTGCGACTAGGGAGGCCTAGGGTCAGAACGCTGGTTAGCGTCCCAGCCGCCACGTGCAGCACAGGAAGTCAGGAGGGACGCAGCGGCAGTGACTAGCTGCAGCCTTGAGAGCACCGGGAGTAAAGGGCCAAGCCAGGCATGAGGTGAGTTGAGCCAGCCGCTGGTGGCCGCAGCTGGTGGATGTAAGTGTACCCCCTCTCCTAGGCCCCCTCCCCAGGGATTTCGGTTTCTGAGCATGGGTGGCCTAGAACTGTTTGATGAGGTCTTTATCTAAAATGTTGATGGCTGGTTCACAACTATTCTCCTCCGGCCCAAAGCCTTCTCATGAGAGTAAGTACTCCCATTTTTTTCTGCGCTTCTGTGCTTCTGCACATCCAGAACATCTTGTACCTGATGAAAGTGGCTGTGGTTCAGGCGGCCTCCTGGAGGGCCAAGACAGTACCAAGGGCTTTAGCAAGGATACATGGAAGCAGTTATCGATCTTAAGCGAGGGTGGAAGACAGAGCTTGTAGGTAACTGAGCCCAAAATGGCAGAGCACCAGGAAGGGGCCAATGTACCGAGGTGCGAAGCTTATAGATGGAAGCGAGATGGATATACCGGGTGCTGAGCCACACCTTCTCGCCCGATTCGAACTGAGGGCTCGCTCTGTGATGGACATCAAAAACTTTCTTGGCCCTTTGGGCTGCCTTAAGCAGTAATTGCTTCGTACTGTTCCAGAGCTGATGCAGTTCCTGGGCGGTCGCCTTAGCCACTGGTGAAGGAACAGACAGAGGTAGAGGTAGAGGAGGAAGTGGTTGGCATACGTAGACTACCTGAAAAGGTGAGGAGCCGGTGGCTGAAGATGAGTGCAAATCTAGAGCGAATTCTGCCCATGGAAGCAGGTCTGCCCAGTCGTTCTGCCAGAGATTAACATAAGCCCGGAGGAATTGCTTGAGTGTTCTGTTGGTTCTCTCTGCCTGCCTATTGGCCTGGGGGTGATATGCGGAGGTAAAATCCAAGGTGACGAATTTTTTGCAGAGAGATCTCCAGTAACGAACAGTGAACTGAACTCCATGGTCAGATAGAATGTGCTTAGGAAGTCCATGAAGCTGGAACATAATAGCTGGGCAAGCTGTGGAGCCGATGGAAGGCCAGGCAGGGCAACAAAGTGAGCCATTTTAGAAGAGCAATCCACAATACCCCAGATGGTGTTGTTGCCACCAGAGGGCGGAAGGTCGACGATAAAATTCATCGCTATGTGGGTCCATGGTTTGCTATGAATCGGCAGTGTTTGTAACAGGCCCCAGGGCCGTCCCACCAGGGGCTTGTGGCGAGCACAAGTGGGATTCAACTCCACATAGGCCTGGGTATCCTTCCTCATGGTTGGCCACCAATAAAAACATTGGAGGGTGCACTGCCCGGGGTGCCCTGCGATGAGGGAGTCGTGGGCCCAGCGTAGAACTCCTCGGAGTAGCCGGCACGGGACCACTGTCTTCCCAGGTGGGACCGGGTACGTGGCTGCCAGCATGACCTTAGCAGGGTCGATGATATACAGAGGAGGATCCGAGATATCTTCAGGATCAAAGGACCTTGAGAGGGCATCCGCTCAGCCGTTCTTATTGGCGGGCCGGTAGCACAGCAGGAAATTGAACCGGGTAAAAAAGAGCGACCAGCGGGCCTGATGAAGGTTCAGGGGTTGGGCCCGGTGCAAATACTCGAGGTTTTTATGATCCATATACACAGTAATTTGATGCTGTGCTCCCTTGAGCCAGGGGTGCCACTCCTCAAAGGCTAGCTTGATAGCCAGGAGTTCCTTATCTCCAATGGCATAATTTCTCTCTGCTGGCGAAAAGCGCTTGGAGAAAAAAGAGCATGGATGTAGGGTGCGATTAACAGAATACTGACTTAAGACCACCCCTACTCCCTCGGTAGAGGGGTCGACTTCCACGATGAATAGACATCTGGGATCAGGATGTTGGAGACAGGGCTCTCGGAGAAAGGCGGCTTTGAGGTCCTGAAAGGCAGTAATGGCCTCAGGGAGCCACTGAGAAGGATTTGCCCCTTTGCGGATCAAAGCAGTAAGGGGTGCTGCCAGGGTGGAGAAGTGATGGATGAAGGACCGATAATAATTGGCAAAGCCAAGAAACCTCTGTGGAGATCAGAGGCCCATGGGCTATGGCCAGTCTCGAATGCTCTTCAACTTAGCAGGATCCATCCTGAAGCCTTGGCTCGACACGATATATCCGAGAAAAGGGACAATCTCCTGCGCAAAAGAACATTTCTCTAATTTTGCAAACAGCTGGTTATCTCAGAGACTTTGAAGAACGCAGGAGATGTCTCTGTGATGACTTTGCAGGTCCTTGGAAAAGACTAAGATGTCATCGAGGTATACCACGACACACCGGTATAGCATGTCCCTGAAGACCTCATTCATTAAGTTCTGAAAGACAGCTGGGGCGTTGCAAAGACTGAATGGCATTACGAGGTATTCATAGTGGCCGTCCCTGGTATTAAAAGCTGTCTTCCACTCATCACCCTCTTGAATGTGGACCAGGCTCCCCTGAGATCCAGCTTGAAAAATATCTTGGCCCCTTGGAGCCTATCAAAACGTTCTGTGATGAGGGGTAGAGGATAGCGTTCCTTCAGAGTGATTTCGTTTGGACCCCGGTAGTCGATGCAGGGGCAGAGCATCCCATCCTTTTTCCCCACAAAGAAAAAACCCACTCCGGCGGGAGACTTGGAGGGTCAGATGAACCCCTTGGCCAGGTTCTTGTGGATGTATTCCGACATGGCCTGGGTTTCGGTAAGCGAGAGCGGGTAAATTCTGCCTCAGGTAGGCTCGGCATTGGGTAGGAGGTTGATAGAGCAATCGTAGGTGTGATGCATTGGCAAAGTGTCAGCATCCTTTTTGGAGAATACATCTGCAAAGGCTGAATACTGAGGTGGAAAGCCCGGAAGATGGAGCGCAGTACTGAGACATGGCCGGGGCGAGACAGGCTCCAAGCAGTTTGAGTGGCAGGAGGGTCCCCAGTCGAACTGGGGGGTATGCTGTTGTAGCCATGGCAAGCCTAAGACCACAGGGTGGATGGCTTTGTCCAGAACATGGAAAGTGATGGACTCCACATGTAGGGACCCAGTACGGAGATGGAGTGGAGCTGTTGTGTGGGTGATCCGTCCAGGCAAGGGTTCACCGTGAATGGATGAAAGGAGCAGAGGAACCGGGCTGCAGATGGTAGGGATCCGAAGATGTTCCGTCAGCTGTTTCAGGATGAAATTGCCCCGGCTCCTGAGTCTACAAGAGCCAGGGTATGGAATTCTTGATTGTTCACTGTAATCGAGAACAGAAGTGTTAATTAAGGAGATGGAGAAGTCAGGCCTAGGAGCAGTCCTCCTACTGAACCTAGGGCCAGGAGTTTCCTGGACACACGGGACAAGAGGCCAGGGCATGTCCGGATTTACCACAATACAGGCAAAGGCCGGAAAGCTGGCGTCGGCGGCGTTCTTCGGGTGTGAGCCTACCCCAACCCAATTGCATGGGCTCCTCTCCGGTTTTAGCTTGTGTGGCAGAATCCGTCCTGGTAGAGGGAGAGCGTCGAATGCGGCGAGAGCCCATAGCAGACTTCTTGGCAGCTTGTAATTCTTGCGAACGTTCCTGGAGACGCCTGTCGACCCACCCAGCGAGGTCAATAAGGGAATCTAGGGATGAAGGTAGTTCGCGGGCCACCAACTCATCCTTGATTCGAGAGCTCAACCCCTCAAGAAAGATGGATCTAAGACAGTCTGGGCCTCGGTGCAGTTCCAAGGCCAAGGTTCGGAACTCTGATGTAGTCCACCAGGGACATTGTGCCCTGCCGGAGGTGAAGGAGTATGGATCCAGACGCAGACTATCTGCCCGGGTCATCGAAGACCAAACGGAACAAGGCAAGGAAAGTGGACAGGTGTTGGAGGATAGGATCAGCATGTTTCCACAGGGGTGAGGCCCAGGCCAAGGCCTTACCATCCAGGGGAGAGAGGATGTAGGTAGTCTTGGTGACTATGTCTAGGAAGAAGGCTGGCTGAAGGCAGAAGTGCATATTACATTGGTTCAGAAAACCATGGCACAACAGGGGGTTTCCAGAGAAGCGTGGAGGCACTGGAAGAGGAACGGTCGGCCATGAGACCGGCATGGGAGCCGAAGAGTTGGAAGCAGGAGACGGCAGACTTGCCGCAACGGCAGCGTCAAGACGAGTGCTAAGATTCTCCACTGCTGCCATGAGAGTTTCCAGGATCTTTTGTTGTTCAATGATCTTTTGTGCCAGACCAGGGATGGCCTGTATTGCGGAGACCTTCGCTGGTTCCATGGACTTGGCAATCTGTTAGGAATTGTGGACTCTTGCCCCGAGATGGGGTTGGCGCTACCTGCAGGGTTGAGAACAGCAGATCTCCACCGTCGGAAGGCGAAGATGACCGGGAACAGAGGCAGACAGGAACTTCATCAGTACCAGCTCACATTCACCGCAGGTTGAGCCCTTGGATGCCAGGGCTGGTTGGTCTTAGGAGAACCTCTGTGTGACTGGTCCCGGAGGGAGCAGGCGGCTGGGAACAGGGATTGTCAGAGAGGTCAAACTCAGTCCAAGGTGGAGGTACACTCGGAGGGAGAGAGAGAGCAGGCCCCAAGGGATGAGATGAGATGCTACAGCAATTCCGGAGACAGCAAAGCAGGGCCAAGTGGGACAGGCCCCGAGGAGAGGAAGTGCAGGAGCAGAAGCCTGTATAGTGGTATGCTGAAGCAGAGCTAGAGCGTGGAAACCACTATAGCAGATTCTAGTAGAGTAGAGGTGCTGAGACACTGCCCGTGGTGCGGCAGAGCAGTAGCAGGATCCTGTGATGTAGAAGTGCTGAGGGTCGCCCCGAGGAGCGGGAGCACACAGACACAGTCCTGGAGTGTAGCAGCGCTGAGACAGGTCCTGAGCAGGAGTGTCTCGTGACGCAGAAGCTTTGACCCAGGCCCCAAGGAGCGGAGGCGCAGTGACTGGATCTCGTGATGTAGCAGCGCTGAGCCAGGTCCCAAGGAGTAGTAGCAGAGAGACAGGATCCCCGACGTTGAAGCGCTGAGGCTGGTCCCGAGGAGTGGGACTGCAGGGACATGGTCCCAGATGTAGAGGCGCTGAGCCAGACCCCGAGGAGCGGGAGCCTGAGGCAGGGTCCCAGATGTAGATGCGCTGAGCAAGCCCTGAGGAGCTGGAGCCCGAGGCAGGGTCCCAGATGTAGAAGCGCTGAGCCAGGCCCCGAGGAACGGGAGCGCCGAGGCAGGGTCCCAGATGTAGAAGTGCTGAGCCAGGCCCCGAGAAACGGGAACGCCGAGGCAGGGTCCCAGATGTAGAAGAGCAGAGCAAGGCCCCGAGGAGCAGGACCACAGTAACAGGATACCGACAAGAAGAGAAGGGATCCATAGAACAGGAACAACAGGTCCGGAGTACTGAAGCAAGCACCAGCTAGGAACCAGGGAACTCGTTGCCAAGTCAGCTAGTGGTGGAAAGAGGTAGTCCTTAAATATCTCGGACCGGTGATGTCATCAGCCGGGGACGAGCCTGAAGTTCCAGCCATTGGCCCTTTAAAGGAAAGAGAGATGGCGAACGCACGCACCTAGGGAGGCCCAGGGTCAGAACACTGGTTGGCGGCATCCCAGCTGCCTCGTGGAGCACAGGAAGCCAGGAGGGACGCAGCAGCAGCGACTGGCTGCGGCCGCGAGAGCACCAGGAGTAAAAGGCCAAACCAGGCATGAGGTGAGGTGAATTGAGCTGGCCACGGCTGGTGGACATAACACTGAGCCTCTGTTGCCACATTAAAGTACATTACCCCTATGACGACAGACTCCCTTGAAGAAGATAATTCACAGTTATTGAAACATGGCCATGTCGGGAGACAAGAATAAAGCAAGCTAAGTAGATCGGGAACGCATTGTTTTTCAACGGTGTTTAATAAAAAACAGAAAGAAGATTCAGGGGAATCATATGGGTGAAGGAGACGCCGAAGATATAACATATAGTCGTAGTGGATAGTCATAAAGTGAATCCATTAATGATATATAATCACAACCTAAAGGTGTATAAAACATTGGAATAAGTTTTAAAAGAAACGTGTACGATGTAGAAGATTTTAAAAGTTGGTAGAATTGTCAGCTTGACCGGGAGGTAACGGCGAATGTGGACTTTATATATTCATGCATGATATTTACATCTACAAAGATGTTTAAGTGATAAGACATCAATTTGATACAAACGAAAGCAGGAAGTGAATGAATGTGTATACATCTGAGCATTTAAACATTGAAGTGTTTTGCTTTGAAAAAGTTAAAGTCACAACCGCACTTGAATTGAAGGATCATTTTAGTGGTTTTTTTGTTTTAGAATGAAAACCACAACTGTAAAGTCTAGAAGGGACAAATACAATGTGATAGAGATATCTTTAACTAAGGAGCGCTCAGAGAGGACAGAGTAACAGCTTCAAACAAGCTAGGTAGAGAGTGCATCAAGCTAAGTAGTGAGTGCATTGTACAATCAACTCCTCTTGTACCTTTCATCTATTCAAACAGCAGAAAATCTTCAGTGATGTCAACTCTGCTGTTCATACCTCCTACTGTGTATGCAAATCCCCCCAACCCCACACCGAGTTAAAAAAGTGCCTCCTCTTACAGTGGTATAAATAGTAGAGTGACATATTATTCTCTACAGAGGTTCTCTCTCTTTCTCTCTCATTTTAGGTTTGAAGGGGAGGTTTTTTTTGTAGTATCATACTGAGTACATCATATAATATTACATTGCCCTATTTATTGTTGTTTCTATTTATATATATAAATATTCTTACATTTTGCACCTTAGCAGGATAGGATCTGAATATTTGAGTCATAACATTCTACAATTTGTACTCACTTCTCTATTTATTTAAAATTTTTTATATTCCACCACAATCAATAAAAGTATTTCAGATGGATCACAAGTAAAAACCCCTTAGGGCACATGGTCCAGTGTTCAGTGTCAACTAACAATTCCCTCTGTTAAAACCACTTAAGTAAAGACTAGGAGGAAGGCATTAGGAGGATGGCCCCTTCCTTTCTGGGATTTGCTGCCATCCGGCACTGGTACCACATCTAACTCTTTGATATTTCATAAGGCTGCAAACTCTTTGTCGTACGGGATAGTTTTCTGAGCTCAGAAAGGGAAGGATCAGGGAATCTGCCTGTCAGGTTACAAGAGGAGGTCTGGGGGATGTCAGAGGGAGGACAGAAGGTTTGGACAGCTTTTGGATACTGTACAATTGTATATATTTACTAAATGGCTGGGGGAGTGATGTTTTGGGGACTCTTATGAATTGTGTGCAAGGTTTACATCTGAAACAGGCCAACAGGGCCTGTTTCAGATGTATTTTCTTAAATTATTGTTGTAAGCAACTTTGTACTGGTAATTACTGAAAAATGTAGAATATAAATGCTGCTTTAAATTCAATTAAACATGCTACAACTTCCCTCCAAACAGGACTCGCTTACTACAAGAAGAACATAACTATGTGAGGAACCAAAATAAAGAAAAATGCTGGGGGTCTCCTTCAGCTCCTAAAAATGAATATTTGCACCACCTTCTTAGCTATAGAAAATCAGGCTCTTCCTCTTCTTTCCACTTTGTGACTGGAACTCCCTCCCAGTGATACGACGCTCGATTTTACCTCCTGCACCTGCTCGATGCTCAGTTCCAGGTAGCGCCCAATTTCCGCCGTTTTGTGAAGGCTGCGAGGATGCGGGACCATGTTGAGGGGAGTCCAGCTCTAAAGTGAGAGACACATACAATTACCAAACTAGGGGATGGCCATCCTTAAAGAAAGGGAACAGTCATAGTTTGAATAAAAACCTCCACAAATGGTTTTTAAAGCAAAGTTGTAAGTTCTTTATTTATTTTTCAGTTCCTGCCCCTGGGAGGGGACACAGTGTGGAACAGCTTTGGGCAGTACCTTGTGGTAATTGCCAAAAAAATCATCCATAGTAAAAAGGAGCCACATGAAATCATTCGCTCACAGACACCAGAACAGAACATTCTCAACTACCTGGTGATCTTTCCCTTATTTTAACAGACCTTCCCCTCCCTCCCTCCCAATGTTCCTAATTGGGTCACTGCAGTAACGATCCCGAGGCCAGGAGGCACGCAGCAGTGCTCCTTCCAGATCCCTGTATCATGGGCTCTAAATATGGCCACCAGATGTCACCCTTAACAATGACCAGGACTTCCTCCACTGCAACCCAGCCCCATCTGACCCGGTGTGTGTAAGCTCTGATATGGAAAGTCAAGGAGATTCTGTATGGCAGAGTACAGCGCTACCGGTTCGACACCAGTCTTTCCAGCTCTTATAAGCCCCATCACATGAACATTACCTTTCCTTCCTCTGTGCCCTGGTGCTTGTCCCCATACTCCTCTTCCTCCTCAGTTTCCTCCTCTTCATGTGCCAGGAGATGTGCATCTGGGATATCTTCAGTTTTCACCACAAGCCCAAGCTGCTGCATTAACCTGCTTTTCATCATGCAAGAAAGGATAATAATCTGACATCTGATGAGTTAAAGGTAATGACTCCTGAACATAGTCTGTGGGAATCAGCACCGGAACAAATCCAGGCAAATTATTCAGCAATCCTGCCATAGCTCGTTTATCTGGATATTTATCTACGCAATTACTGTGGTAACTGGGAGCCATCTGACTCATGCAGATCTAATCACAACTGCCAAACTGGGTCAGGCCAAAGTCCAGCTTGTCCAATGTCCTGTCACCTACCAACCTAATATCTGCGCATGTAAAGTTGCCCACTTCTATATGTTGCTAAAACCCGCGGGCATAAATAGCATGCTGTGTACATATAGTACATTTCAAAAGTTTCTACCATGCACTAAGTCATAAGCAGGCCCCTGAAACACTCTGCTCATCCCTCAGAACACCCTTCTTCTAAGCATCCAAACCTATACACATAATACAATATGTGCATATTCTGAGACTGTTAACAATCCACATTGGGTGCATGTATGGCTGATTTACATGTGAAGGCATGGCCCAGTGGTTAGAGCAGCAGGCTGAGAATCAGGAAAGCTGGGGTTCAAATCATTTCACTGAAGCTCCTTGTGACTTTGGCTAAGTTACATTTCCCTCTATTGCCTCAGGTGCCAACTTAGACTGTAAGCCCTTCAGGGCAGGGAAATACCTGAATGTAACTTGGTTTGGGAAACTGAGAACATAAGAACATAAGAAAATGCCATACTGGGTCAGACCAAGGGTCCATCAAGCCCAGCATCCTGTTTCCAACAGTGGCCAATCCAGGCCATAAGAACCTGGCAAGTACCCAAAAACTAAGTCTATTCCATGTAACCATTGCTAATGGCAGTGGCTATTCTCTAAGTGAACTTAATAGCAGGTAATGGACTTCTCCTCCAAGAACTCATCCAATCCTTTTTTAAACACAGCTATACTAACTGCACTAACCACATTCTCTGGCAACAAATTCCAGAGTTTAATTGTGCGTTGAGTAAAAAAGAACTTTCTCCAATTAGTTTTAAATGTGCCCCATGCTAACTTCATGGAGTGCCCCCTAGTCTTTCTACTATCCGAAAGAGTAAATAACCGATTCACATCTACCCGTTCTAGACCTCTCATGATTTTAAACACCTCTATCATATCCCCCCTCAGTCGTCTCTTCTCCAAGCTCAAAAGTCTCTTTAGTCTTTCCTCATAGGGGAGTTGTTCCATTCCCCTTATCATTTTGGTAGCCCTTCTCTGTACCTTCTCCATCGCAATTATATCTTTTTTGAGATGCGGCGACCAGAATTGTACACAGTATTCAAGGTGCGGTCTCACCATGGAGCGATACAGAGGCATTATGACATTTTCCGTTTTATTCACCATTCCTTTTCTAATAATTCCCAACATTCTGTTTGCTTTTTTGACTGCCGCAGCACATTGCACCGACGATTTCAATGTGTTATCCACTATGACACCTAGATCTCTTTCTTGGGTTGTAGCACCTAATATGGAACCCAATATTGTGTAATTATAGCATGGGTTATTTTTCCCTATATGCATCACCTTGCACTTATCCACATTAAATTTCATCTGCCATTTGGATGCCCAATTTTCCAGTCTCACAAGGTCTTCCTGCAATTTATCACAATCTGCTTGTGATTTAACTACTCTGAACAATTTTGTGTCATCTGCAAATTTGATTATCTCACTCGTCGTATTTCTTTCCAGATCATTTATAAATATATTGAACAGTAAGGGTCCCAATACAGATCCCTGAGGCACTCCACTGTCCACTCCCTTCCACTGAGAAAATTGCCCATTTAATCCTACTCTCTGTTTTCGGTCTTTTAGCCAGTTTGCAATCCACGAAAGGACATCGCCACCTATCCCATGACTTTTTACTTTTCCTAGAAGCCTCTCATGAGGAACTTTGTCAAACGCCTTCTGAAAATCCAAGTATACTATATCTACCAGTTCACCTTTATCCACATGTTTATTAACTCCTTCAAAAAAGTGAAGCAGATTTGTGAGGCAAGACTTGCCCTTGGTAAAGCCATGCTGACTTTGTTCCATTAAACCATGTCTTTCTATATGTTCTGTGATTCTGATGTTTAGAACACTTTCCACTATTTTTCCTGGCACTGAAGACAGGCTAACCGGTCTGTAGTTTCCCGGATCGCCCCTGGAGCCCTTTTTAAATATTGGGGTTACATTTGTTATCCTCCAGTCTTCAGGTACAATGGATGATTTTAATGATAAGTTACAAATTTTTACTAATAGGTATGAAATTTCATTTTTTAGTTCCTTCAGAACTCTGGGGTGTATACCATCTGGTCCAGGTGATTTACTACTCTTCAGTTTGTCAATCAGGCCTACCACATCTTCTAGGTTCACCGTGATTTGATTCAGTCCATCTGAATCATTACCCATGAAAACCTTCTCCATTACGGGTACCTCCCCAACATCTAAATTCATTTTACATACTTCAGCTCACAGGACAACTTTTGAAAATTTAGCTGGTGAGGCTGTGCACATAAGTGATGGCCAGGAGAAATAAAAGCTCTTCCTTTATTCAGCTGGCTCAGCAAGCCAATGTGAAAAAGAAAAATCAGTGCTTCTCTACAATCAGTGCTTCTCTACAAGGTTGCGCCCAGTAATCTGTCTGTTTCCATAAGGCTTCCCTTGCTAGGGTCTGCCATCGCATACATGGACAGAACCTCCCATGTTTACCTTCTGATGGAGCTGTTTGCCTCCTAGCACTGTTGCCATGTGTGCAACTTCCTATTCTAATTGACAAGCTTGCTCTACAAAACCTGAGGATGTAAGAAGCTAGCCCACATATTTATTGCCAAATTCGCTGAATGAAGAAAGGATACTGCAACGTCGAGGGCCGCAGAGCCCAGAACAATGAGGAACCATGGTGTAGCTCTCACATAATAGTCAACCTGACGGTCATGGGCCATAACAGCAGCGGCATAGAAAACACTGGCCAAGACAGAGAAGAAGTATGCCCACAGCTGCATCACCGGAAACATCTTCCCCCGCCACTGATCAACCAAGGAGAGACCCAGTGTTAT
The DNA here is from genome assembly GCF_901001135.1 of Rhinatrema bivittatum. Taxonomy (NCBI): domain Eukaryota; kingdom Metazoa; phylum Chordata; class Amphibia; order Gymnophiona; family Rhinatrematidae; genus Rhinatrema; species Rhinatrema bivittatum. Next base: position 230,691,439 of record NC_042623.1, read on the forward strand.
TGTACGCTCTATACATTATCAATACTTTTCTCCACCAATGACTAAGACTAACCAAGGAGAGACCCAGTGTTATCATATGTTCTATGTGTTATTGACACCTTCCCCCATCAATGATTAACCAAAGAGAGACCCATTGTTATTGTACATTCTATACATTATCAATACCCTTCACTAATGACTAACCAAGGAGAGACCCAGCGGGGATCATATTCAATAGGCCGAACAGAGGACAGGTTATCCGGCTAAAGTTAAACATCCCACTGACTATACTAGCTTACAGTTATCTGGCAAAATGTAGCCAAAAACTAAAAAAAACCTATCCGGCTATGTCTGAAAATAGCCAGGTAGGTTTTTCAGCTATCTGGCCAGATAATGTGCTACTTAAAACTGGATATCTTTAAAATATATCCCGCTAAGTAGCACTGTCTTTAAAAAATACAAACCAAACAAACAAGGGCCAGAGGGCCAATCCCCTTCCTCCTCCCCAAAATATCTTACAAAGGCCCTGTCAGGCCGTGCTCTCCTCACCCCTCTAAGAAAGGCAGCGCTGGAAATGTAAGGTTATGCCTCCAGCGCTGCCTCTCTGTACATTTGCATTTGTCCAATATTGCAGACACAGATTAACAGGAAAAGCTCACTCTCTCTTCTCCTTATATATATCCTGATACAGCAAAATTTCCTCCATAGTTCCCTTTAAAGAGGAGCTTACAGTTTACTACTGCACCATAACTACAGCCACAGCTGCAGGGCACCCACATGCACACTCTACCTGACAAACTGGGAGGGCACCCACATGCACACTCTACCTGACAAACTGGGAGAGCATCCAACCCTCCAGAAGGGTTCCAGATGTCTGCCACAATTAGTGCAAACCCAACCATTCAATCTTCTGACAGCTCTCTTTAAAAAAAAAAAAAAGGTGGTATTTCATTTCTACTTACTACTCTTGTGATCAGGGGACACCTGGCCGTCCACGAGATAACCACCGCAACCATTCCCAGGGAGAAACCCATGACTTCGGTATTTTCCTACATTAAAGAGAAAGGTGCAACATTCCAGGAACTGGAGCTCATGGGCTGCCCTCCGCAGCTAACGCCATGCCAAAGTGCCCGGTGCAGTCACACTTTACAAAGCGCCCCCTCACTGAATGCCCTCCAACCACTTCTGAGACTATCAGAAACTGCACTATTTCATTAGGCTTGATCAGATCAGAATAAAGAGGAGCGCTTACAGGGAAGGCCGCTAGCAAATTACACTTGCCATAAAGTTCCTCTACGATTTCCTTTTAGTTTCCTCATCTTTCTGTATTTCTCCTTTTTATCACCTACAGCTGTGGTTTTTAATATTTTCAGGATAGTAGGGGGGCAGGCTCCCTTCATAAGAAGAATCTCTATAGAGTTCCCCACCCAGTCTCAGCGCCCTCCCTCAGTGCCACCCCCACCCTGGCCTCAATCAACCCCCTCAATGTCCCCTCACCAGCCATAACCTCCCCCCCCCCCCCTCAGATCTCCCCCCTTGGGGTCCATCAGAGCCCAGGAATGTGCTTGTTTCTTCTGTTACAGCATCAGATCCAGGCACTTGTCCCAACCACAATTAAAGGGAAAGCTCGTGAACCTATGGGAAGACGAATGCAGAGATTCTGAAATAAAGATATCCCAGAGAAATTCTTAAAGAAACTGTTACGATGTAAGTTGGCCACAGTCAGTTACCTCTTCCGATTTTGGGCAAGATGGACAAAACATTTTTTCCTATAAACAAAAATACATCTGGCCCTGAGTTTGTTACATGGACAGCAGTGCCTGCCTGCCTACCTTTGACACAGATGCCTGGATGGGACTGAAACTCAAGTATCAGGACTCACGAGAACATCCACGTGATCTGATCAAGCCATGCAGGGAGTTTTTTTGTTTATATCTTGTGCGCCCTCTGTTACTCAGTGTATTTTTGTTTGGATGCAGTTCTGCTCCCTATACAGCTTTTTTTTTTTGTTAGATTTGTTTACCTGTGCCACAACATACTCCATAAATCTGAGGGTAGTGCTCTCTTAGGGCCAAGGATTAAATGCTACATGGACCCATTTAGTCCACATGGATATAAAGGTCCTTTATAATAATGGCACCACTTGATTTATTAACCGTACCAATGGTTTTGATCTTTTGGGGTTGGCAACAGATCCGGAACCCTTGTTATTCTATATATTATTCTTTGATCTGATAGCTATTTGAATTTTTTCCCATTTCTGTATTGCATTCTTGAATGTAACCATTTTCCCTTTCCCAAATTCACATGAGATTCCATTTCTTAAAGATCGGATGATGAAACTGCAGGACAGTGCTTGCCAACCACACAGAGGCATGGGATTTGTCTGCTGTAGTGGTTTATTACATCACAAGCTAGTGAACTCGGCTCCCTGGTTTCACACTCGCAGTATGACCTTGAGTAAGACAGCTAATGCTGAATGATCTAGCCTGGCTTAGTAAGATTGGATGGCACATCATGGATAATACACAGAAAAGTTTCTCTGTGGTCAACACTTCAACAAAAGGATGAATCTCTTACTGGACCAACCTTGTCTGGCTGTGAGCATCCGAACTCCTGATCTCATCTGGCAGTGGGATGAGGTCATGAAATGAAACTTAGTTCCCCCTTCTTTATGGAACTAAGTAAAATTGGTCTATACAGAAAAAAAACAACCCTACAGACAAAATCCAGTTCAATGTGACTAAGTCAAAAAGTCAAAAAACAAAAACCTAACTGCACCCTGAAAACAATGTTGTACAACGGGTGACAAGAAAATGAGAGAAGTCATGCCAGGAGGCCTAGGTTCAGCTTTGGAAAAATGATGAATTAAAATAAAATCAACAACAACATTTCAACTTGTCAGTTGGTTTGTGGGAGGCTCCTGGTTACGTGGACTTTTCTCCTACTTAGTATCACCATGAAGTGCTCCCCTGACTTCTCCATGCTTCAGAGCAAAAGATGTATCTAGCAAGGCCAAGAAGGTTGGTGCAGGTTTAATAAAGATTTAGGTAATAAGATCCACTTGGCCTTTATGGTGTAATAATGGCTGATGTAATTTGAGGCTTCAAAAAAACCCCACCAAATTAATTAAAACTAGGGCAGTTAATTACATGGCGCTCAATATTTTCTGTGAGTCTTTTCTCTATGCTTTCACCCTCCAGTGGGTTCCAGTATTGGCCTTCTTCTTCTTCCTTATCAGAAATGATTAAACCTATCATTTTTTAAAATTTTTTTAATGTAAAGCTGTTGACAAAATGTCAGCCTTTTAATTCACTCTGTTACTTAATAAAAGAGGCCTCAGCGGCAGCAGGAAGGAACATATAAGAGGGCATCTGTCTGCTCTGGGTACGGTTTTCTAATTGGAATTTTAATTTCCAGCAGCTGGGATAGGAGGGGATTGGGATTGTTTGCGGCAGAGAGCCGCTGGGATCTCAGCAGAGCACGGTCAGCACTGGCACCACTCTCGCAGCCAGTCCATAGATCCACTCGAAGCTGAAATAGTTCGGCAAATGAATCTTGGGAATCGTCAGGTTCGTTTCCCTATTGTTTGACCTACTCTCCAGACTCTCCAGCTCTCCTCTTCAGCCTCTGTAGCAGGGATATGTAGATAGCTCTTTGGGGAAGAAAACTAATTAAGCTACAGTGACACAATCAATCAACAACACATGCAAAATATCTAAAATAAGAATGATAATAGCACAGCTCTGGTTCAGCAGGGGTAGGCTCAACCAATCCTGGTTGCTAGCTGGGATATTATTTTAATCTTGGTTTCTCTGACAGAGGCAGGACGACAGATATCTCTGTGCCAGGTCAGGCTGGCCCTGATAAAAGGGAGTTTATCTGCTGGCCCTTGGTGATGGCTAACAATGAAACCTCCAGGACCAGTGAGGATTCCAAATTGTGATTTGGAGTCGAAGATCTCTTGTTGTCAAGACAACAACTGTTTCCCCAATACGTGGAGTAATAATGCACGCTTCCTGTAGCCTCTGAAGGACAGGGCCTGTGAAGTCCCAAACATTGATGCACTCCATCTCTTTTGCCAGTCCTTTAAAAGATTTCACAACCTACCAACACTACAAGCAAGCTCAAATGTGATTTATACAGTCTTACATAGACACGCTGAGCTCTTCCTGAGCTCATCTCTCGGGGTGGGTACTACATAGTCTATTTCTTGGATGCATTTCTTTTAATCCCTTGTCAGTAACTTTGATAATAAAATGTTTTAAAATACAAGGTTTGCATGTCAGCTGCTACATCCCAAGCCATGTATAACTAGATGGAAAGCCTTCCAGGGCGCTGCAGCCCTGGAAATCTCAATCTGTGCAGGGGCAGTGACATCATTTCTGACATCAGAACATCTGGAGCGGGTGCCGTGACATCACCTCTGTAATCGGAAACACTGAAAAAAGTGAACAAAAGCCGCACAAACCATTTCATAAGGTGTAAAACCACACTGACTCATGGGAAATACCATATGAATACTTCACCTCCCATTGGTGCTAATGGAGGGTGAGAAGAGCTGCTCCCAGCCTAAATTACAGAAACTTGCTTTATTCAGCCTGGAGTGCATGGGACATTGAATGAGATGCAGAAATAGTGAAAGTGGCCATTCAGATGGCACCAAATGCTTAGCCTTAACCATCACTATTATGATAAGGGCACTGAAGGATGTGTGGGGAACAGGAGACAACTGGAGCTAAAATACACGCCTTGGAAGAGGTATATTTAGACGAATATTACCTGAAGCACCATCCCAAGAAGTCTCCTCCGGGGTCCTTGATGCTCCTCTGAGACAGGTAAAGCACTAGCTGTCGTGAAATAACAACCGATCCCCACAGAGACAGGAAGAGCCAGGGCAAACAGGCTGGTCCTGTACTTTCTCCTTCTTCTAGCACGATAATGACCTGCAGCAAACACTACGGTTTGTTAACTACTCAGAGATAATATCCAGAGGTCTGGTGCTTTTTTTTGGGGAGGGGGGGGGGCTCCCACTCAATCACAACCCAGGGCGGTGGGGGGAGCTGGGATCAGGTGCCATGAGCCTTCACTAGAAATTACCCAGGAATCTCCCTCTATTTTATATCCCTTCCCAACCCATTTAACCCAGCTATCGCGGTGACAGACCTCAGGCGGTGGAGGGGGCTACACGCCAGGGCTCCTTCCAGAACCCGGGAGCCCTAAATCCAGTCACTGGGTGTTCCATGGCAATGAGTGGAACTCCCCCCTCCACCTTAGGAGCTGTGGACACTTCCTCCACAGCATCCTCAGTCCCGGCTGACCCAGAAGTCAAACTCAAAGACTCCTCATGGCAGCGCACACAGGTCTGGCAGTTGACCCTTTAACTCTTGCAGGGTACTTCTTGTATATTAATAATAAAATAAAACCTTGACCAGAATATTTATGACAGAGGTGACCGGATGTTTGTATGAATTCTGAGATGTTTTCATTTATTTTCAAGACACTGTGCTAAGCAGATTACAGCCTTTTAACTTTCTTCCTAAATTCTGAGATCGGCTGTCTTGGCAATAACTCCCAGAATTCTTTGGGCTGGTATTAGAACTCTAGGACCAGACTGACTTAAGAAACTCTGGAATATATTATCTGATGAAAGACCCAACTTACTCCAAGGAAAAGGATTTACATGTATAGAAATAAGGTATCTTAACCTAGAATACTCAAAGAAGGGAAGACAAGCTGGCAAAGTCTAAGCTCTTTTAACCCTGATTAACTAAACCCAGCACTAGAGCTTTACAGCCATGTCACTCAGTTCAAACAAAGGAGTCTAACAGCAAATAATACCTTAGAAAAGTTCCTCATGTGACCATGACACTATGTGAACTTGAGAAAGTTCCTTTATATTCTAGTGCCTATAACTGGGTAATGGTAATGGTTTTCACTCTCCCATTTAAAAGCTGTCATAGAGATCGGGATTCAAAACTGGTAACCCGACATTGCACTCCAGGGGTGGCTATATGCCTTATTCTGAAGTGTTAAACTGGCTGACAGGCACTATACTTTTATTATAACTCTGTTTAACTTAAGAGGAGGAGGAGTGACATCAGACACACTGCAAACATGCAGGCAAGGGTGATAGATCTCACCATGCAACAAGTCTAGGTACCTCTTGCTTTAATGGGATAGAGGAAGGTAGGGACAGGAGTAGACTAAGCAGCGAGGAAGTCACTCTTATCAAACATTTTCCCCTAGGCCCTGAATAAGAGAGATCGTTGATAAATGAAGCAATCTGTAGTTTCCTGAGTTTCAGTACTAGAATCGGGTCTCAATGAATGCTGCATTCAGCTCTCAGCTGCTCGGGTTATTAAATCCAAAAGAAAAGCCTGCATTCTCTTGCAGTAGTCTCCCCCTGAGCTGTCAGCAAAGCACACTGGAGGATGCAAGGCTGGCAAACAGCTGTTGGGATTCTGTACTGCAGGCCCCTTACCTGATTTATATTTGAGTCTGAAACCACAGGCAGGGAAGAGAGTCAAGATAAAGTTAATCACATCGATGGCTGCCATGTAGCCTCCAGTGAATACCTGCAAAACAACCCCAAGATATGCTGTGGGCTGGAGGCCATGTAGGTGCAGATACTAGATTCATGGAAACCATAGACAGATAGGCATGACACACACATACTTCTGTTTTAGATATGTTAAAGAACTGTGCACACTTAGCACGCAGTGATCATAATGGGCGCATTTCCCAATGCTCTGTTTACACAAGCTGCAGTGTACAAGGAACAGAATCACACGTGAACCAGAGAGCTGGATCCAGCCCGACAAGGCTCAAATAGGGCAGGTACTGTTCAGTGATCTTGAACCTAATTTGCAAAGGGATAGTATATGTGTACCTCACTTTCCAAAGCTGCCCACAGGTACAAAAGGAACCATGGAGTCCGTGCCTGCTTTCTCCGGGGGCAGATCTTTGCTGGGAAACAGCACAGAAAGGTTTGAAAAACTTGAATCTACGCTTGTTGTTTTCCCAACAACACCTTAAACACTGTTTCCCCCCTCCCCCACCACAGATATACTTCTTCTCAATCCAGCTTCAAGTAGACAAGCTTTGAATCCCTCTCCGCCTGCCTACTTTGAGCCAGATTGCATGAGGAGATCTCCAGATTGGCCTTTTACCCAGATAAATGCAGAGCTGCCCAAATTACCCAGTTCCAGGAGGGAGATTTTCAGCCAGTTCTGGATTTCTGACAGTCCCAACCTGATGCATTCTGGGTCCTGCAGCACTGATTTCAATGGGGGAGAATCAGAGACTACAAATACCACCCTGATTTGGGATGTAAGCTCAAACCCAGCTCCATACACAGCTCTGAAACTGAGCCTTGTCAGCAAGTGTATTCATGCCTCAAGACATCTCTTTGCATGCTGTGCCGGAGAGGTGACAGACTGCAGAACACGCCCCCCTCTTCCTCCTACATACCTGAATGGTGAGCTGCTTTGACAGAAGTGCCCCAATGGTGTTGCACATGCTTCCCACAAAGCAATAAATAATCCACGACACAGATTCCTGCTGTCTCCATTTCTTTCTGTACCGTAAAAAGAAGAGTCTGGAGGAGAAAGAATGAGCCCTGTGAGTGCCTTCTGCTTTATTTTTTTGTGATTTAAAAAAAAAAAAAAAAAAAGGAAATTCAAGAACATGTAATTCATATTTTGAGAGGCTTCATGGGCTCTCTCCCACTTTGCGTGCATCGCAAGAGCATGAGAAAATGCTGTGAACAAGCAGGCACGCGGGCCTCAAGCCTGCAAAATTCCTTGTACCCGGAGCTACTTGCCCCATGATATTCTTGACCTCATGTGGAGAAAAACATTTTTTGGGCTAGCCCAGAGGATTCTGGGCCTTGTCCTAAGCAGATTTAATCATATGCAGAATGTTTGTTTTTAACCACATTTCCAAATTTCACAAGAGACACTATGAATCCTGTGAACACAGGCAGCTTAGGTTGAGGAGAGAAAAGCAGGCCACCTCCTATTACAAACAAAGCCCTGCAGCCCTTGCTGCTAGCAAGGGCCAGGCCTTCCTTAGCCTCTGAGCTTTCCACTCCAAGGTGGGGGCCACAGGTTAACCAGTGAGTTGCTGGTTTCCCCTGTGAAAAGCAACTATTAATGCTCACAAGTTTCAAACTTGTACTAATTCTGCCCTTGTTACCAGGTGTCCAATATATGCTCACATATTTTTCTAATAGGATGAGAGCTATTTTGGAGGGTAATTTTGTAACATCAAGCATAAATCAGCAGGCAAATAAGCACAATTCTCAACGTGGATTTACCTGCATAAGTCCACATAAAGCCACTTTCAAAGTTATCCCACCAAATCTATCCACACAAATTACGCCTGCTAAATCATCCACACAACTTGTTTGGGAAAGTTTATGTGCATACTTTTTTAAATCCATAAAATCCTCAACTCCCTACCCAGGAACATGTCTGTTCAGTCTGAGTAACCTCAACAGCAAACAGGATCCATATAGGTTTACCAGCACAGTGGGTGACGAATTTTGTAAAAGGTTATTTTACCTGCAAAAGCCCTGTGAATACTAATAGCCCTCCCTAAGCCTTTTTTGCGATACTTCATCCTATCGGGACCTTTAACTTTCTGCCTTACCACAAACGTCTGCCCCAGCCCCAGAAAACGAAACGAAATCGGCGCAGGACTTTACAGTGCATGGGTGGTGATCCAGAATAAAGAGGCGATGATCCAGAGTCCGAAAGAAATGCAGATTTTCTCCTCGGCGAAGCAGTTGATCAGGTAATCCCAGTTCCAGAGGGCGCCCCCGGTGTGGGTCTCATTGCCGATCGCCACCATCCTTCCGGCAAAGTCTGGCCCCGCTCCAGCCTCGGCACGGACTGCAAGCGCACGAGGTGAAGAGAGGGCGGATCAGGGGGGGTCCCGGGGAGCCATGCACCCGTGGGGGGGAGGACGTGTGGGCCCGGGAGCAGCTGCGGCCCAGGCACCTTCCCCCTCAGCTTCCTGCTGCGCCCTGCACCGACTCCCCCCCACCCCCGTGGGCTGGCCACAGGTTGCATCAACCGGCTCGGCTGCATTCTTCGGGTTAAAACAGGTTCATTTCCCCGCTAATCAGGCGAACCAGCCGTCTTACCGCAACGCCACCGACAGCGAGAGAAGAAGGGGCTGCTTTCCTGAAAATCTCACATGAAGTTTTCATGTTTGATCTTTTTCTCTTGCTGCCTCCCCGAGCGCCAGGACTGCTTTATTTATAACAATGCATCGCACAGAAAAAAATATTTGTGCCTCTGCTGGAACCTCGTAACAGATCATTAAAAAAAATCGTTGCAAACTTGTGCTACTTCTTCCTCTTTTTCTGTGAGTAATGATGCTTTAGGATTGGGAATCCAGATGACACATGCTCAAGTCTCCCGCCCTGACATCCCTGGGTTCAGCAGTCCCTGCGCATGAGTTCTGGAGTCTCCAGTAAGGTGAGACGCTCTCCTGCGCCATCCCTCCACCTTCTCCCATACCCTGACATGCCCAGGAAAGACGTGATGGGAGGTGCTGCAGGCAAAGCTTTTAACACAGCAGTACTGAGGCCGGGCTCGACTTTAGGGGTTTGTGTGACTGGTGCACAGTTCCAGGACTAGGGAGGGTGCAAGGAGAGTAGCTGCCCCATGCATCCGGCCCATCGTGTGAACACAAAAGGCTCTGCCCCTTGAGTCTCTCTCTTTCTTTCTGTCCTCTTCAATACCTGTTTTTAATCGATGACAATACACCTTATATACAATCCATTCTTAATAATGGTTCCTTTCTATTACTAAGATTATTATATATTAATGTCATAATAGTATTTCCTAGCGTGTAGCAGATGGACTCAAAACAAATGGGTATAGTGTGCTCGTGCTAGCAATTGGAGACGGATCTGACGTCAGCACGGGTACATATACCCCCACAGGACGTGTAGCAAATCAGTAATTTCCGTCTCCAAAGCAGTGTGGAGCTACCTCACGCTCGCTGAGCGTGTTTCCAAATTCTAACGACTAAATTCATAGAAGAATCCTACTGACGCCCCGCACTCCTGTGGTGATACCAGGCGGTCACTCACCCAGTTGAAGTTTCCCGAGCTGACTTCTGTGGTCCCTCGGAGGTAAGAGCCTCGGTCCGGTCGCCGGTTCGCGGCAGGGACCTAGCCCCCGAGTGAGAAGGGCTCGGGCGCGGCTTGGCCCCCGAGCGAGACGAGTTCGGGCGCGGCCTAGAGGCAGCCTCAGTCCCGGCGTGGACTTGGCCCCCAAGCGAGACGAGTTCGGGTGCGGCCTAGAGGCAGGGGGTGCACTTCCTTATGCGCGGCGGTGAAGGTACTCACCCTCTCCCCCCGCAGCCGGAGACCGCCCGGGTTGCAGCTGGGAAGCGCCGAAGACAAGGTAAGGCGTACATCTTTACTTGGTCTCCGAGGAAGTGTGGACTAACGGGGCCTGCCTACGAGGAAGCCCGCCAAGGAGGTCGCCATTTTGCCTGCCTACTCGCCTTCGCCAACTAAGGCTAAGCGCCCGCGATAGGCGCACGTTGTTAGCGCACGCGATAGGCGCACGTTGACTAAGCGCATATTGTAAGACGCCCGTTTATAGGTGCACATTTATAAGACGCCCGTTTATAGGCGCACATTATCAGACGCCCGTTCATAGGCGCACATTATAAGACACCCGTTCATAGGCGCACATTTATAAGACGCCCGTTTATAGGCGCACATTTATAAGACGCCCGTTCTAGGCGCATACTGTTAAGCACACTTGTTAGGCGCACATCCTTGGGCGACACCGAATTTCAGGCAAATGGAGCATAAGAGAGCCCATGCGCCCGCAGAGCCGGCACCTCCAGAATCAGGCATGAAAGCTCTAAGCCTCTGCTCAGCATACAACCTCAGAGCCACACAGAGCGAGGAAGCAGACTCACTGTGTGCCCAATGTGAGGAGGCCATGGGAGTTCCAGGACAGGACCGGCCCCAGCCCAGCGGTTCCTCAGGGAGCACACCGGACTTAGCGGGCCGCGGCGAGCAGCCAGGGAACCCGAGAGACCTGGTGCCCCTACGGCCAGATCCGGCTTCGCTTTCCTGGGTGGAATTATTCAAGGGGATTCACGCCTTTGTCCAGATGCAGTCTGCTCCTCGAATGGGTCTTTCCGTCCTGGTTGATCCGGCCCCTGGACCCTCGAGACCTAGGCGTGGCCACTCGCCACCCGACAGCCCCGATTATGGGGATTCGGATTGCTCCGAGGAAAATGAGGAGCCCCCCGAGGAGGGTGAACTTCCCTCGGAGATAGAACCATACCGGACCATGAGGCGCTTCTTTCGGAAAGAGGATCTTTCAGGCCTGGTCTCACAATGCCTATCGGAACTGGCCATTCCGGGCCAGGAGGCCCCAGGGGACCCTAAAATGAACCCCCTGTTAGAGAGCCTGCGCCAACCGGCTCACCATTCTCCCCTCCTACAAGCAGCACAGCAGCTAATCGATCTGGAATGGAAGGCACCGGAGGCCTCATTCAAAGGGGGTCGGGCCTTGGCAGGCATGTACCCTCTGGATCCGGCGTCCAAGGAGCTGCTGGCGTGCCCCAAGGTAGACGCTATAGTTAACGCAATAGTGAAGCACACCACCATTCCGGCTGAGGGGGGAGCGGCCCTCAAGGATACGCATGACCGACGCATGGACACCATTCTGAAACAAGCTTTTGAGGTAGCAGCCATGTCGCTACGAATCGCGACCTGCTGCACTGTGGTGACGCGCTCCTGTTTATCACAAGCGAGAAACAACACCCAGGGAGCAGACATGGAATCAGCTCTCGCATTTCTCACTGACGCAGCCTCCGACCTCGTCCGTACGGCAGCCAAGGGAGTGTCCTCCTCAGTGGCAGCCAGGAGACAGCTTTGGCTACGTAATTGGGCGGCCGACTCGTCCTCCAAAACACGACTCACGAGAATGCCCTTTAAGGGTTCCCTACTGTTCGGTAGCGATCTCGAGAACTGGGCTACTAAATGGGGTGCCTCTCCATTACCCCGTCTACCAGAAGACAGGTCGAGGAGGAGCCAGCGTTCTTTTTCTAGACCATCCAGAGGTAGAAATTCTCAGCGCTTCAACCCTTACAGGACTCGCTATCGAGCACCTCGTTCCCAGGCCAGGAACCAGCCCTTTCGGACTAAGCACAACAAGAAGAGAACCGGCTCGGGTTCTGGCCCCGGCCGCAACCCACAATGACAATCAGCCGACCCATCCGGGGGTAGCAGCCATAGGGGGCAGGCTAACCCTCTTCTACCGCAGGTGGGTCGAGATCACTTCGGACCAGTGGGTCCTCGCCATCATCCGGGAAGGATATTACCTGGATTTCCTTCGGCTTCCGCCGAACAAGTTTGTGGAATCTCCTTGTTCACCGCTCAAGGCAGCGGCACTAGAAGTGACCTTACAGAGGCTTCTGGCCCTAAAAGCCATAATCCCAGTACCTGCAGGAGAGATAACTTCTGGGCATTATTCCATTTATTTCATAGTACCCAAGAAGGAGGGCACTTTCAGGCCCGTCCTGGACTTCAAGTCAGTCAACCGACACCTACGGGTCCCCAGCTTTCGCATGGAAACTCTACGGTCGGTCAAGAATTCAGTACAGCCAGGGGAGTTTCTCACCTCCCTAGATCTGTCGGAAGCCTATTTACATATCCCAATCCATCGGGATCACCAGCGCTATTTACGCTTCAAAGTCCTGAATCAGCACTTCCAGTTCTGAGCTTTACCCTTCGGGTTAGCCACCGCGCCGCGGATCTTTACCAAGGTCATAGTAGTAGTGGCGGCAGCACTCAGGAAGGAAGGAATTCTCGTCCATCCCTACCTGGACAATTGGCTGATCAGGGCAAAGTCACCGGAGGAGAGCCACTGGGCAACCAACAGAGTTATAGCTCTTCTGGAAAGCCTTGGATGGGTAGTCAATATAAACAAGAGCTCCCTACAGCCGTCTCAGTCGCTGGAATACTTAGGGGTCCAATTCGACACACAAGAAGACAAGGTCAGCCTGACCTCCAAGAGAAAGTCAAAACTCCAGACTCATCTGCAGGTTATGCTGAGCGCCAGCTGGCCCACAGCTCGGGATTACCTACAGGTCCTCGGCCTCATGGCATCCACTCTGGAGGTGGTACCATGGGCGCGGGCTCATATGAGACCATTACAACGCGCTCTTCTATCTCGATGGAGCCCACGATCACAGAACTACACCATACACCTACCTCTACCGGCCTGAGTGCGGTATCAGCTACGGTGGTGGTTGCAGCCCGGCCGCATAAGCCGGGGGTCAAGAACGTCCTCCCCAACCTGGATCCTGCTCACCACAGACGCCATCCTGAACGGATGGGGAGCACACTGCGAGGAGCTCACCGCCCAAGGGCGGTGGACCAGAGAAGAGTCAAGGTGGAACATCAACCGACTAGAGGCACGGGCAGTCAGGCTAGCGTGCCTGCGATTTGCCCACAGACTTCGCAACAGAGCGATCAGAGTGATGTCAGACAACGCCACCACGGTGGCATACATCAACCGACAGGGCTGAACCAGAAGCCAACAAGTGTCCCTAGAGATAACTCCCCTGATGATTTGGGCAGAAGCAAATCTCCAGGACATCTCCGCCGTCCACATCGCTGGGAAGGACAACACCACGGCAGACTTCCTCAGCAGAGAAAGCCTAAACACGGGGGAATGGCAGCTGTCGCCCACGGCCTTCCAGATGATTGTGGACCAGTGGGGGACGCCAGCCATGGACCTATTAGCGGACAGGTCCAACGCTCAGGTTCCCAGATATTTCAGCCGCAGGCGGGATCCTCGAGCCCAGGGGATCGATGCCCTGGTACAGCCATGGCCTCAAGGGATCCTGCTATACGCCTTTCCTCCATGGCCCCTGCTGGGCACCATTGTACACAGGATTCAGCAGCACAGAGGCCTGGTTCTTCTAGTGGCCCCGGACTGGCCAAGAAGACCCTGGTACGCAGACATGAGGAGACTGCTGGCAGGGAACCCTCTACCTCTGCCTCCATACAGGGACCTGCTACGGCAAGGCCCCAATCCTCCACGAGGATCCAGCTCAATTCTCTCTTACGGTCTGGCCATTGAGAGGGCTAGACTGAAGAAAAGAGGATACTCGGAGCCGGTAATAGATACACTTCTCCAAGCACGTAAGTTCTCCACATCACTGACATATATCAGGATCTGGAGAGTTTTTGAAGCCTGGTGCGACTCTCACGGCACCAATTCGCATGCCACTAAGATTCCTATCATTTTGGACTTCCTACAAGATGGACTTCAGAAGGGTCTGTCCCTCAGCTCCATCAAGGTTCAGGTAGCAGCGCTGTCTTGCTACGGTCCCAGGAGTGGCGGCAACACCATTGCCAAACACCCAGACGTTTCACGTTTCCTGAAAGGAGTCAAACACATTTGCCCGCCACTGAAGTGGCCAGTGCCCTTGTGGAACCTCAACCTAGTATTGGAATTTCTAGCGGGATCAGCCTTCAGGCCCCTTCGAGGCCTGTCTCTCCGTTTGTTAACCTTGAAGATGGTGTTCTTGCTGGCTGTGTGTTCAGCACGCTGCATCTCAGAGCTACAAGCACTATCCTGCCGTGATCCATTTCTCAGAATCACTCCAGAGGCTATCCATCTTCGTACAGTTCCATCCTTTTCACCCAAAGTGGTCTCACACTTTCACCTCAACCAAACCATATTCTTGCCTACCACGGAAGATTTGAAGAAGTCGGAAGAAGGTCGAATGCTACGCCATCTCGACATTGGCAGACTGCTGTCCAGATACCTAGAAATGTCAGAAGCAGTACGAAAGATGGACCACCTGTTCGTCCTGCACAGCGGGAAGAAGCAAGGGGAAGCGGCCTCACGGCCAGCCATCGCCCGCTGGATTAAAGAAATTATCAAGGCAGCCTACATAGAGGCGGGAAAACCACTGCCTCTACAGGTCAAGGCTCATTCTACCAGAGCACAATCGGCCTTTTGGGCAGAAACTAAGCTGCTGTCACCTGCAGAGATATGTAAAGCGGCGACTTGGTCCTCCCTCCATACCTTATCCAGATTCTATCGTCTGGACGTCCAGGCCCGGGAGGACACAGCATTTGCGAGGGCAATCCTACACGGTCCTCGGACAGCCTCCCGCCTAGTCCGGGAGTAGCTTTTGTACATCCCATTTGTTTTGAGTCCATCTGCTACAAGCTAGGAAATGTTGAGATTACTTACCTGATAATCTCCTTTTCCTTAGTGTATGCAGATGGACTCAGCATCCCGCCCGGCTGCCGGTATACATGGGGATTCGCCGACTCACGGTAAGCCATGTTTTCCTTATATAGGGCATCCACCCTGCCGGGTGTCGACGCCTTCCGGCTGAGTACACTGGCAGTCTCCAGCTACCATCAATTGGTCAGGGTAATCCTGTTCATTTAATCGATCGGTCAGTCACACATATATCCATAAAAGCTTTGCAAGGAAGATTACTGATTTGCTACACTTCCTGTGGGGGTATATGTACCCGTGCTGACATCAGATCAGTCTCCAACTGCTAGCACGAGCACACTATACCCATTTGTTTTGAGTCCATCTGCATACACTAAGGAAAAGGAGATTATCAGGTAAGTAATCTCAACATTTGGTCTCAGCCTTGCTTCACTTTAACAATTTTTCTGATGTTATTTCATGTGATATGTCTTCATATCTGCTACTTGCTGCTTGTCTACTATTTTATGTCAATAATTGTTTTATTAAAAAATGTTTATGTATCTCTTTTGTAGCCCCTGTTGCAGCCCCATTATTGGGCGAAACTCGGCCTAAGTGGGCATAATTTAAGACTATTTTCTCTGGATTGTTTACTTAATAAAGGAGTCCCTATATCTAAAGAGATCAATCATGTTCTACTGTGTTTGCCTCCTGGCTCTTCTCGACTATCTACTGTCTTGTTTCCTCAGTCCAGTGACTCTATTGGCCACCAGTGTCCCAAATTTCAGGCAACAAAGAACAGCCCTCTGCTGCCTGCCCCAGCCCCTTCCTTTCCAAGCAGTATGCAAAAGGAGCTGGAGTATGAGTCTGGGGCAGACAGAGCACAGCAGAAAGCAAAGAAAAACCCTCTACTCCCTAATCAAGCCCCTCTTCTTTTGTCTACAGGGACAGGAAGGAAGGAGGTGAAGCTGGAGTGGACAGCAGAAAAAGAACAATTCAGCTTTTGTCTTCATATTTCTGTTTATAATATGTAATCCCTTATTCTGTATTGATGAGGGTCTGTGATCTGTGAGTGTGGTGGAGGGTAAGGTATTTTGCTAACACATAACAACATAAGATTTGCCATATTGGGTCAGACCAACGTCCATCAAGCCCAGTATCCTGTTTCCAATCCAGGTCAAAAGTAGCTGGTAGGATCCCGAAGGGTAGATAGAGTCCATGCTGCTTATCCCAAGAAATATTACCTGTTCATGGAAAGGGTAATAAGAAGCTATGCCATATTGATAATTTCAATTCCTGGCTCAAATATTGGTGTGGATTTGGATACACTGGAGGCTGAGGTCGAGTAATAAAAGGCTATATGGAAAGGATGGCCTACATTTGTCAGTAGCAGGAAAGAGGATGCTATCTGAGAAATTCAGATCATATATTACCAGGCAATTAAACTAACAAATGGGGGGAGCAGGAGACGGCCAATAAAAGCTATAAAAGATGTGGAAGGAGAAAACAACAAAATCAATCAGCTCAAAAAAGCAGAACAGGTGTCTAAGAAGCAAAACAAATCAAGGGAAAGTAAGTGGAAAGCTATGAGTACAAATGCTCATAGTTTGGTCAATAAAATCCCAGACCTGCAGGCCTTAATGGCTCTGTATCGCTCCATGGTGAGACCGCACCTTGAATACTGTGTACAATTCTGGTCGCCGCATCTCAAAAAGATATAGTTGTGATGGAGAAGGTACAGAGAAGGGCAACCAAATTATAAAGGGGATGGAACAGCTCCCCTATGAGGAAAGACTAAAGAGGTTAGGACTTTTCAGCTTGGAGAAGAGATGGCTGAGGGGGGATATGATAGAGATGTTTAAAATCATGAGAGGTCTAGAACAGGTAGATGTGAATCGGTTGTTTACTCTTTCGGATAGTAGAAAGACTAGGGGGCACTCCATGAAGTTAGCATGGGGCACATTTAAAACTAATCGGAGAAAGTTCTTTTTTACTCAATGCACAATTAAACTCTGGAATTTGTTGGCAGAGGATGTGGTTAGTGCAGTTAGTATAGCTGTGTTTAAAAAAGGATTGGATAAGTTATTGGAGGAGAAGTCCATTACCTGCTATGAATTAAGTTGACTTAGAAAATAGCCACTGCTATTACTAGCAACGGTAACATGGGATAGACTTAGTTTTTGGGTACTTGCCAGGTTCTTATGGCCTGGACTGGCCACTGCTGGAAACAGGATGCTGGGCTTGATGGACCCTTGGTCTGACCCAGTATGGCATTTTCTTATGTTCTTATGTCTGCTCTGACATTGTCTTTTCCTGTGATGTGGGAGGCCGAGATCATTTGTAGATTCAGTTCCACCTATTCCATAAGGAGATCTATCTCCATAGACACTTGCTGGCTCTTGGTTCCTCCCTGGCAGTTGATGTAGGCTACCGTTGTTGTGTTGTCTGACATCACGTGGACTGCCTGACCCTGGAGTAAAGTGGCTGAATTGTAGACATGCCAATCTAACCTCTCAGGCTTTCAGGCGGTTTATGCTCCAGAGTGCTTCTTCCTTAGTCCAACATCCCTGGGCCATCAGATCCTGACAGTGAGCTCCCCAACCCCAGAGGCTTGCATCTGTCATGAGAACCAGCCAGTTTGGCGGGGACAGGTTTACAACCTTGCCCAGGTGAGTTTCTTGAAGCCACCACTGCTGCAGCACACTGAGCCGACGATTTTAAAGTATTATCCACTATGATGCCTAGATCTTTTTCCTGGGTGGTAGCTCTTAATATGGAACCTAACATCGTGTAACTACAGCAAGGGTTATTTTTCCCTGTATGCAACACCTTGCACTTGTCCACATTAAATTTCATCTGCCATTTGGATGCCCAATCTTCCAGTCTTGCAAGGTCCTCCTGTAATGTATCACCATCGTGGAAGCCCATCAGATATATTCCACGACCTCTTTGGCAATCCTTTCCTCTGCCTGACTTTTTGCTATCTTGATTACTTTCTTCATCTCCCTCAGTTTCACCAGATATTCTTCCCTGTGTTCCTCTTTTTGGGATCCTTTATATTTCTTGAACTCTGGGGTTTTTGCCTTGATTTTATCTGCCACGTCCTTTCAGAAGCAGATTGGTTTCTTATTTCTTTTACTTTTGTTTAGTTTTCTAACATATAGATTTGTTGTCTTTATAATTGCTCCTTTTAGATTGGCCCACTTTTGTTCTACCTCTCTCATTTTTTCCATCTTCTAGTTCTATTTCCAAGTTTTTCCCCATTTCGACAAAGTCCATATTTTTGAAATTCAAAACTTGAGTCGTGTGACCTCTCTGAATCCTATTTGCAATATCAAACCATACCATTTGATGATCACTGGTGCTGAGGTGGGCACCCACTTGGACATTAGAGACATAATGGATGGGTCAGAAAAACTTCATTGGGCCAACCTGAACCTGGCCCTCTCTTGAGCTGTCGACTCTGAAAGGACTGAGACCTCACCGAGCACCAAGACCTCTGAAATGCCAAGTTTGTGTAGGGCGCCCCTGGATCAACCCCTCATAGATAAGGGGCATTGTGACTAATTTCTCTTATCTTCCAGTAGTCGGGGGACTGGAGATTCACCCCACTTACCGGCCAGCTTTTCCAATTCACTTCCAAAGAGGAGTGATCCCTTAAAGGGCATCTTTGTGAGGTTTGCCTTAGAGGTTGTGTCTGCTGACCAATTTCGCAGCCATAGCTCTCTTCTAGCCGTGATCACTGAGGCCACTCCTCTGGCCAAGGTACGGACTAGGTCAGAGCCCGCGTCAGCTAAAAAGGCAGCGGCAGGCTCCATAGCTTCTCTGGAATATGCCCCTGAGTCATCCACCTCTCTAGAGAAGAGCAGGCATGAGCGAGCCACCAGGGCACAGCAGGAAGCAAACTGTAAAGTCATTGCTGCCGAGTCAAAGGCTTGCTTAAGGATGGAATCCATCCACCTATCATGCGCATCCTTTAAGGCCGCTCCTCCCTCCACTGGGATAGTTATTTACTTGGACCCAGTGCAGACCAGCGCATCCACTTTAGGGAAGTGCAGGCATTCTCTTGCCGCCGGATCCAGTGGGTATAGAGCTTCTAATGCTTGACCACCTTTAAAACGTGCTTCAAAGGTGTTACGCCTGTAGGTCGCAGACGGCTGCGACCTCTCTTGCTCACCTCCTTTTTCCCTACTCCATCAATCCTAGGAAGAATGGCGGCCTCCGCCAAACAACGCCAACCTCCCCGGCGTCCCCGGGACGGCATGGGTGCTGCCGACCACCATCTTGTCTCCGGAATTACCGAAGGCGCGTGCACAAGGGCCTCCTTTGTACACGTCGGGGGGGGAACCTCGGGGGCATCCCCTCCTGATGACGTCAACTCACTGCTGTACTTAAGCCTACCGGCCCTCTGCTACTACAAGTTAGCAAGGAGTTCCCTCGTTGCTGAATCCGCTCCATTCTTGGACTTCCAGTTCCAGATTCCTTTCTTGGCATGTGGACGCTCTGGGTACCTGCTCCTCAGGGGCCCTTCCGCATTCCTGGCTATCCGCTCCTCAGAGAGCCTTCCTGTCTTGGGTATCTATCTGACACACTTCTCGGGACACTCTCCTGGAACTTCCACTTGTGAGTACTTCACTACAGACTTCAATGATACTAGCTTTTCTGAAGCTTCTCCGCGGTGTACCCAGTGTCTCAGGCCACTACCGTTCCTCTTCAGTAGAAGTTGTTCCAGTATACCCTGTACTGCAGGGTATTGCCGCACCAGCTACAAGATCCACTTCCGGGTTTTGCACCTCAGTCTTCTCATCATCATCAGCTACAGTGCAGACATCCTCGGTGTACCCCGCTCTGCGGGCCACTACCGGATCTGCACTTCTGAAGTAATCTCTACTCGTCTGAAGGGACTTCCTGGTGTACCCCGCTCTGCGGGGCCACTACCGGATCTTCACATTAGTGGTATCACCTTGGGTATTCCCCACTGCTCAGAATTGTACTTATTTGCATCTCCCGTTTTGCGGGCTCTGTTTTTCCTTCCTTCATAATAAAGTCTCTAACATACAGCTGTGTCCTACGCCGCTGAGACCACGTCTACCAACGGTGAGGCTCACAGGGCTCCTCCCTGTGGGCGGAGACATAAGAACATAAGAACATAAGAAAATGCCATACTGGGTCAGACCAAGGGTCCATCAAGCCCAGCATCCTGTTTCCAACAGTGGCCAATCCAGGCCATAAGAACCTGGCAAGTACCCAAAAACTAAGTCTATTCCATGTAACCATTGCTAATGGCAGTGGCTATTCTCTAAGTGAACTTAATAGCAGGTAATGGACTTCTTCTCCAAGAACGTATCCAATCCTTTTTTAAACACAGCTATACTAACTGCACGAACCACATTCTCTGGCAACAAATTCCAGAGTTTAATTGTGCGTTGAGTAAAAAAGAACTTTCTCCGATTAGTTTTAAATGTGCCCCATGCTAACTTTATGGAGTGCCCCCTAGTCTTTCTACTATCCGAAAGAGTAAATAACCGATTCACATCTACCCGTTCTAGACCTCTCATGATTTTAAACACCTCTATCATATCCCCCCTCAGTCGTCTCTTCTCCAAGCTGAAAAGTCCTAACCTCTTTAGTCTTTCCTCATAGGGGAGTTGTTCCATTCCCCTTATCATTTTGGTAGCCCTTCTCTGTACCTTCTCCATCACAATTATATCTTTTTTGAGATGCGGCGACCAGAATTGTACACAGTATTCAAGGTGCGGTCTCACCATGGAGCGATACAGAGGCATTATGACATTTTCCGTTTTATTCATCATTCCTTTTCTAATAATTCCCAACATTCTGTTTGCTTTTTTGACTGCCGCAGCACACTGCACAGACGATTTCAATGTGTTATCCACTATGACACCTAGATCTCTTTCTTGGGTTGTAGCACCTAATATGGAACCCAACATTGTGTAATTATAGCATGGGTTATTTTTCCCTATATGCATCACCTTGCACTTATCCACCTTAAATTTCATCTGCCATTTGGATGCCCAATTTTCCAGTCTCACAAGGTCTTCCTGCAATTTATCACAATCTGCTTGTGATTTAACTACTCTGAACAATTTTGTGTCATCTGCAAATTTGATTATCTCACTCGTCGTATTTCTTTCCAGATCATTTCTCATCTCGGTCCAGGGTTCACATCCTTACAAAAACATAACAAAAGGCATCCCATTCCAGGTCAGTCAACTCCTGGATGGCCTCCAGCACCGGAAAATAGAAAAAGGTTTTCCGTAGAGACACCAGAATGGGATTCTTCTTAGTTTCCGTCATAGAGTCCGCCCCAGGAACTCTCAACATCTTCAGACTCTGGGAAACCAGGGCTGGCAATTCATCTCTATGGAAAAAACGTACCATGGTCAGATATGGTTCTAAACCTGGAGGGATTTCTTCATCCTCCAAGGAATCTGGATCCCCTTCTTCATCCGTGCTGTCCCTGCCAGGTACACCCTTGATGAGGCAAGGTATGTCTTGAGGTTTGCTGATAGGTCTGGGAGACAGAGGCCTTACTGGCTGTGGTTCCGTCCCGACAGGGGCTGCGGCTGTACGAAGGCTTTGAAAAAAATTCCACGCAAGAGAAGGCCGCCAGTTCCATACCTAGCCCAGGAAGAACTGGAGTAGGTGCCGCTGAATTTCTCTCTCCTACGGAAGACCCAGCCCCAGGATTATTCAGATCCGGACTGCTTTCAGTTAAGGTTGTGGCTGACCTATCTTCCGAATGGGAAGAACCGGGCTTGGTAAAGTCTGGAGAAGTCAACTTTCCCTGGGCCTCCTCACAGTGCTGACATAAGTAAGAATCCAGGTCAGACTGAGTAGTCCTAATATGGCAAGCAGCGCAGAGAGAATGGCGCTTATGTTTCTTTGCTGCTGGAGCCATTAGAGACAGCAGTTGCAAATTCAGCCAGCTCATGCTTGAAGACTTTGTGGGCACTTAAGCGGGCTGTGGCAAGGCACACGCACAGACCGTGTGCTCAGGAATTCTGCGCCTAAGAAGTTGTGCACGTAGACTGCATGCGAAGTTATGTGTGTATGTATGCCTGTGCTGTTGTGTGTGCACTTGTGTGCACAGCGTGTGCACAGAGCTAGCATGCACCGTGCATACTGATGCTATATGGAAGGCAATGCAAGGCGCGCAAGATGGCACCGACGCGGCCTACCACGTGGTGTGCCGACTAAGCCTGAAGCAGGGCCTAGCCCATTGGGGGGCTGCTCAACCCACTTGGATGCCCACTTCCCTTTACAGCCATGGAACGGGAACATCGGTATGGCGCGCTGAGCAAGGAGACTGGAGGAATTCTCACCGAAACCCCCTCAAACATCTTTGAACGGGAAATCCTCTTCTTTCTTTCTTTTTTTTTTACTCACCTGGGCTCAGCACTTACCGGCTGAGTACAGAGATGGTCTCTGGCTGCGGGGGGAGAGGGCTTTGGCCGTCACCACCAAGTTTGGCTTCCTGCACCTGCTGCCTTTCAGCTGCTTCAACAGCAAAGTCCATGCTGGGAACCGGCTACCGGACCAAGGCACACCTCTGAGGGATCTCGTAAATCACCTCAGGAGTTCTCAACTAGGGGAGGGACCTTTGAGCCCCACTCTCCTGTGATGATACCTAATCTTTCTCCAATTTAAAGGAAAAATTTCCTTTTCTAAGGAGTATGGTGATCCCGATAGGGAAGGCCCGTCCACATCTGCTTGGAGACAGAGAGATACTGAAGGGCTGAGGTCACTGCAGGGGTGTATCTAAGGTGATGTCAGCTTTGAAACCTGATTCCGTCTCCATCTGCTAGCAGAGGAGCATATAACCCATTGGTCCTGAGTCCATTTGGCTACATGCTAGGAAATTTGGGCGTTTCCTCATAAGCATTGTTTGGGGAAGGGTGGTGGTGGGGACATAATGATTGTTGAGTTTACCTATCAAAATCTCAAGGTGGAGGCCTATGGGCCTGAAAGGAGAATATGGAAGGGCTTTTATTGGATAAAATAGCCAAGAGGGGGGTTGTAGTTTATGGTGTGGGGATTGTTGTGCTCTATTTTTAGTTTGGCTGATATTGAAGAGGAAGCTGATAGTGAAGGGTGGGGGTGGAGGGGATCTATCTCTTACTGTTGACTTAAGGAAGTTTATACTGTTTGGGGTTTTATTATGTATTATTAATCACCTTGCTCTGTATACTAAGATACATTTAAACAACTAAGTTAAATTAGGGGTGGGGAGAGGCACAAGGCATGAAGGTTTACCTAGGGCATTGGTTCTCAAACCTGACCTGGGCGACCCTCAGCCAGTCAGGTTTTCAAGATATCCGCAGTGAATAAACTGGTGTGGAAGAGGGTTGCGGCTGCCTGACAGGCCCTGTGCTAATTTTATTTCGAGTTTCTGCAGCTATTAACACTGCTACTGCAAAAAGATCTACAGCATTGCAGCTCAAGGGGTGTAGGAGGGAGGAGAGAGAAAGTGGGAGGGGAAGTGGCTTCCACTGGGCAGGGGGGTGGAGAGACAAAGAAAGGATTGCTGCTGAGAAAAGTCTTGGTGGGAAGAAGGGGCTTTAATTATTGAGCAGGAAGTAGAGAGAGAGAGAGGGGCTGCTGGGTGGTGGTGGAGAGGGGACTACTGCTGAGCAGCAGAGGAGAGAGGGAGCATCTGTTAAAGGATGGGTGGTAGAGACGGGATATTGCAGGTCAAGAGGTGAAGGGAGAGAAAGAGGGCAAGGAGTGGGGGGGGGGGGGGGGAGAAGAAAGGGGAATCCATGACAAGCAGGGGGTGGAGAGAAATAGGGGGAGAAAGGGGTGGCGTACAAGACAGAGGGCGATGCAGGGGAAGAGAGAGAGAGAAAGAGAGAGAGAGGAGACAGAGGAGGTGCTTTGTTGGCGCCACTGCCAGCAGAGGGGCAGCTGTGTCTTTTTCATCAAAGGAGAGCGCGCTGTGCCAGAGAAGCTACTCACAAGTCAAAGGTGGGTGAGAGCGTAGTTCTGCTTATCTGACCTGCGCAAGGACAAGCTTGTCCTGGCCCTGCTAGTGTAGTCACACAAGTACGCCACACCTTCAGGGGCATGTCGGCTTTAAAGGGAGTCACTGCAGTGCTCCACAGGGACTTCCCAGCTGTTCCCGATGTTTGACCAGGGCACCACTAGTGCTATAGCTGGTTCTGACTCAGGATCTTGTCACTCGTGGGGATCCACAGCAAGCAATCAAAATGCAAAAGGAATCATGTTTCCACGTTGCTAACTTAAGTGTCACTGTAACTTCCTTTACATAAATAAAATAAAAACCCCAGGTTGCTGGTCTTTGAAGACTTGTCTTCTAGAATTCTTGGTCCCTCCTGCCACAGACTATTTTACACTCTAGCAGGAATAAAGCTTCCCCTATTCATTTCTAGGGTGCATAAATAGACATCCTGCATTGTATTATAGCTAATCCTATGTGGAGGTTTTTTCCCCCCCTTTTTTGAGGCAGGTGGGGGGTAGGGAGATTGCTTTTAACCTTTTTAGGCTATAGAACAGGGGTAGGCACCTCTGGTCCTTGAGCGCCAAACAGGTTGGAGTTTCAGGATATCCACAATGAAGATCCATGGGATATTTTGGCCTACAGTGAAGGCAGTGAATGCAAGTCTAGCTCATCCACGTTCACTGCAGCTCTACTAAAACCTAGACCTGTTTGTGACACTCAAGGAGCAGCGCTGCCAACTCTGCTATAGAAGCAGCAGCATGCCCCGAAACAGACACACGTGAGACTGTCTCCCATCCTTTATTGCTCACACGATTCCTATAAATCTACATCTGCTAGATTGTAAGCTCTTTGGGAATGGGACATAGGCCTGAAAAAAAATATTGTAAACTGCCATTAGCTAAACTTGGAAGGGCAGTATAGAAATACAAAACAATTATACCGTGCCACCCCCCTTATATACTGCAAGTCCTGGTAATGCCCAGATAATATCACACACCACACGAGACAGGAAAAATTCCAGGCAAAAATGTATCACAACTAACTGCAGACAACCAGGGGAACATTTTTTTTTTTGTTTAACTCTCTCGATGAGAGGCAGGTACATATAGTGTTCCCTTCTGCCGTGTAGCATTTTGGATGAGCTGAGGGAATGCTGTTTTTCCCTGCTGCTGTCCAAGGACTCCATGAATGAACAAGAGAGAGTAGCAGGGACTTGGAGTTTCCCCACACCATCCAGACCAGTGGTTCTCAACTGGTGTGTCACAACGGCAGGTGTGTCGTGCACTCGCTGCTCTTCCCCCCCCCCTTTCACCTCAGCGAGACAAACACTGCTGCTGTTCCTGCTCAGGCTATCAGCACATTCAAGCCCCAGTGTTGGTGAAAGCCGGCAACAGGAACATGACCTTTTCTTCTTCCTGCCCCTGTGGCCCGGAAGAGGAAGTGATGTTTACCAGGCACGCGGGAAGAAGAAGAAAAGGCCATGCAGTACCAATCACATCCCAAGACTCTCCCCGGCCCTGCTAAACAGCAGTTTGCCTGTGCTGCGATCATCGCGGCACAGAGCAGTCAGCTGAGAATATGGCTGCTGGGATTTCCTGCGGTGCGGCTGTTGGGGAAAGTCGTCCATCAGCTGGCCAGAGCTGAAGATCGGTGCTGGCTGGTCACTTTGCTACGGGCTGCAGGAATACGGTGCCCCTAGCAAAGTGGCCAGCCAGCACCGATCTTCAGCTCTGGGCAGCTGATGGACGACTTTCCCCAACAGCCGCCCCCTCCCTCCCCCCCCCCCCCCCGGCTCTGACCTACCCTTCTCTCGCCAGTGTGACACCAGCAAGAAAACATAAAATAATAATAATCAAACTGCAAAAAAAATAAAAGGCTGGGGTGGGGAGAAGAAAAAACATAAAATTACATTCTAGGCTGACTGCTCTGTGCCGTGATAGCAGCACAAGCAATGAGCTGAGTGCTACCTTCTTACCACTGCGGGGCAGGGAGATCATTCCTGCTGCAGTTTCTAGGCTGTCAGGACTCTGCTTTTAATAGCAGCATACCGGCTACCTTGTGCTATAGCTGCCATGTGTGCTGGGAGTGGGGGTGAGTGAGACAGAGAGAGTGAGCCAGCATGTGTGTAAATGTATGAGAGAATGTGTGTGTGTGTGTGTGTGTGTAAGTAAGAGAGAAAAACGTGTGAGAGCAAGATACTGCTCAGGAAAGTCACTGGTGTGTGTGAGAAAGATTGGTCAGGGAGGTGACTGGTGTGTGAGTGAGAAAGAGATTGGTCAGGGAGGTGACTGGTGTTTGTGTGAGAAAGATTGTTCAAGGAGGTGACTGGTGTGTGTGTTTGTGTGTGGGAGAGAGAGATTGTTCAGGAAGGTGACTTAGTGTGTGTGTGCGTGTGTGTGAGATAAACAATGGTCAGGGAGGTGACTGTGTGTGTGTGTGTGTGTGTGTGAGATAAACATTGGTCAGGGAGGTGACTGTGTGTGTGCGTGTGAGAAACATTGGTCAGGGAGGTGACTGGTGTGTGTGTTTGAGGGAAAGATATTGGTCAGGGAGATGACTGGTATGTGTGTGTGAGAGAAAGAGAGATTGGTCAAGGAGGTGACTGGTGTGCGAGAGAGATTGGTCAGGGAGATGACTGGTGTGCGAGAAAGAGTGTGTGTGTGTGTGTGTGTGTGAGTGAAATAGACTAGTCATGGGCCCTAAGGAAGAAGAGTGTGAGGACAGAGCTTCAGGATGTGAATGAAGAGAAGAAGCATGGGGGTAGCTTGCGGGAATTACGACTACTACCTGGAGATTAATACCCTTATTCAATAAACACACTCACTGCAACTCTGGCATTGCTCTATGCTTCAACGGCAAGAGGAAATGTGGAAAAAAAGGATTTGCATTCACAAAAAAAAACAATAGCTTGCTTGT
This sequence comes from Rhinatrema bivittatum, assembly GCF_901001135.1. NCBI lineage: Eukaryota > Metazoa > Chordata > Amphibia > Gymnophiona > Rhinatrematidae > Rhinatrema > Rhinatrema bivittatum. Next base: position 230,718,550 of record NC_042623.1, read on the forward strand.
TGCGGCGGTTACTACCACAAACCAAATAAGTCTGATACTTCACTTCACTGCATATCCAGCATAGCTCTCTGCTTCAACAGCAGGGGGGAAAGACTGATACTTCACTTTCAGTACATATCCAGCATAGCTCTCTGCTTCAACGGCAGGGGGGGAAAGAGGATTTATATTCAAGCAACAACCAACAAGGAATGAATTACCGTATTTTTCGCTCCATAAGACGCACCTGACCATAAGACGCACCTAGGATTCAGAGGGGGAAAATTAAAAAAAAAAAAAAATTGTGCTAAACCGGCTCTGCGTCTGGGCGTCTTATGGAGCAAATTAGGGGAGTGCATAGCTTTTTTTTTTTCTCCCCATTTTGTTTTCGGGTCTGGGGAGGGCCATTTCGGTCCACTCCCCAGATCAGAAAACTTTTCTTTCTCTGGGAACCCCCAAACCCCCCATCCCAACCCAACCCTTTAAATTAACAACCTCCACCCCCCTGACCCCCCAAGACCTGCCGAATTAATTTCCTGCAACCCCCCACCCTCCTGACCCCCCAAGACCTGCCGAATTAATTTCCTGCAACCCCCCACCCTCCTGACCCCCCCAAGACCTGCCAAACGTCCCTGGTGGTCCAGCGGGGGTCCAGGAGCGGTCCGGGAACGATCTCCTGGGCGTGAGCCGTCGGCTGCCAGTAAACAAAATGGCGCCGATGGCCCTATGCCCTCACTATGTCACTGAGACCGACCGCTGCTATTGGTCGGTCTCAGTGACATATGAGGGCATAGGGCCGTCGGCGCCATTTTGTTTACTGGCAGCCGACGGCCCTATGCCCTCACTATGTCACTGAGACCGACCGCTGCTATTGGTCGGTCTCAGTGACATAGTGAGGGCATAGGGCCGTCGGCTGCCAGTAAACAAAATGGCGCCGACGGCCCTATGCCCTCATATGTCACTGAGACCGACCAATAGCAGCGGTCGGTCTCAGTGACATAGTGTGGGCATAGGGCCGTCGGCGCCATTTTGTTTACTGGCAGCTGACGGCCCGCACCCAGGAGATCATTCCCGGACCCCCGCTGGACCACCAGGGACGTTTGGCAGGTCTTGGGGGGGTCAGGAGGGTGGCGGGGTTGCAGGAAATTAAGTCGGCAGGTCTTGGGGGAGTCGGGGGGGGGGGGGGGGGTTTCTTAGATTTTTGTTTGGTTTTTTTTTTTTATATTCGCTCCATAAGACGCACATACATTTTCCCCCCACCTTTGGGGGAAAAAAAGTGCGTCTTATGGAGCGAAAAATACGCATAGTCTGGGCAAACAAATAATTATGGGAGTAGCTTGCTTGTTACGGCGGTTACTACCCTGAATCAATTAAGCTGTATACTTCACTGGGAATACATATCCAGCGCAACACACTGCTTCAACGGCAGGGGGAATAAAGAAAAGAGGAATTATATTCAGACAACTAAAAAATGGCACAGGCTGGGTAAACAAGCGTGGGAGTAACTTGCTTATTGCAGCAGTTGATACCCCTGACCAATTGAGCTGGATGTTTCACTTGGATGCAGCTCCAGCGCTGCTCTCTACATCGATGGCGGGGGTGGAGGGAAACTGGAACCAGGGGGTTGCTGATGGGGGGCCAAGAGTAACAGATAAGCATGAGGAAAAAAAATAAAGTGGAAAGCTTGCTGAGCAGACTGGATGGGCCATTTGGTTTTCTTCTGCCGTCATTTCTATGTTTTTGCTTCTGGTATGTGCTATTGGCCAAAAGGAAAGGAGTAGGAGAGTTACTGGAGAGGGTAAGTAAAGGTGGCTTTTTAAATTTTTCTTTGATTGACTGCCATTTTAATTATTGGGTATTATGTGATGTGTCTGCTTTTAGAAATATTTTATTGGTGTTTGGAGAATTTTTAATGATTGGATGTTATTCCATTTATCATTGTTTTGAAACATTTATATTCTAGTTTTAGAATTATTTTATATTTCTCGAGGAATGTATAAATAGAAATGTGGAGACAAAAATTGAACTGGAAACAGCAAGAAACCAAACTGTATGCAGTGCAACAATGCAAAAACAAGAACATTAGCTTTTTGGTCACTTTATTCTGTATTTGGTGAGGGTCTGTCTGTGTTCTGCGTGTGTGACCCAGCTAAGAGTGTTCTGCAAGCTTGTAGTTTCTTGGTAGGGATCTATAGCAGCTTGGCTTGTTTTGTTTTCCTAATAGGAGGTGTATTGGTGTTTAGGGCCTGGTGTAATTTTTGCAATGCTGCCTTTTCATAGGTAGGGTTATTACTGTTTGAGTTCCATAATGCAGGAGTAACTTTGTGCGCATTATTGCAGATCATGGAAACCTGTTAGGTGCTATATTTCTGTTTTGCACAGAATGCAGGTGACTTTTTTGGGTTTCCATTCCAGTTTCTGTTTCCATATTTGTAATTTGTGGTCTTTCTGTACTTGGTGAAGGTCGATTCTATGTGTGTGACTGAGGTGAAGTATTTTACTAGCATGTAAACATTTGTATCAATATTATTTGTTGTGTTTTCTCAATAGAACCTGCATTGGTGTAAATTACTATTTTTTCATGAGGGCTATTGCACCTGGTAGGAGAGAGTGTTTATGTTGCTGTTACTGAGATGACACCAGAAATATCTTTTTTGTATGGTAAATTGAACAGGGAATGTCCTAGTTCTGTTCTGTAGCCATTGTTGGGGGGGTCAGGGTGGATCCTGTAGATACAGAGTATATGTTTACATTTAGCCCCGTGACAGTCATGTGTTTAGTGTGTCATGCGCATGTGAGAGCCATCTGTCAGGCGTGTCCCGACAGAAAAAAGGTTGAGAAACACTGCTGTAGAAAGCAATTTCTAACACACAACTTTTTCGGTATGGAACTTAAAAAAAACAAAAAACAACTGGTTTATAGGTGTGTTAGAACATAAGAACATAAGAAAATGCCATACTGGGTCAGACCAAGGGTCCATCAAGCCCAGCATACTGTTTCCAACAGTGGCCAATCCAGGCCATAAGAACCTGGCAAGTACCCAAAAACTAAGTCTATTCCATGTTACCATTGCTAATGGCAGTGGCTATTCTCTAAGTGAACTTAATAGCAGGTAATGGACTTCTCCTCCAAGAACTTATCCAATCCTTTTTTAAACACCACTATACTAACTGCACTATTTCCTCTGGCAACAAATTCCAGAGTTTAATTTGCGTTGAGTAAAAAAGAACTTTCTCCGATTAGTTTTAAATGTGCCCCATGCTAACTTCATGGAGTGCCCCCTAGTCTTTCTACTATCCGAAAGAGTAAATAACCGATTCACATCTACCCATTCTAGACCTCTCATAATTTTAAACATCTCTATCATATCCCCCCTCAGCCGTCTCTTCTCCAAACTGAAAAGTCCTAACCTCTTTAGTCTTTCCTCATAGGGGAGCTGTTCCATTCCCCTTATCATTTTGGTAGCCCTTCTCTGTACCTTCTCCATCGCAATTATATCTTTTTTGAGATGCGGCGACCAGAATTGTACACAGTATTCAAGGTGCGGTCTCACCATGGAGCGATATAGAGGCATTATGACATTTTCCGTTTTATTCACTATTCCCTTTCTAATAACAAAAAAGCAAACATTCTGTTTGCTTTTTTGACTGCCGCAGCACACTGAACCGACGATTTCAATGTGTTATCCACTATGATGCCTAGATCTCTTTCTTGGGTTGTAGCACCTAATATGGAACCAACATTGTGTAATTATAGCATGGGTTATTTTTCCCTATATGCATCACCTTGCACTTATCCACATTAAATTTCATCTGCCATTTGGATGCCCAATTTTCCAGTCTCACAAGGTCTTCCTGCAATTTATCACAATCTGCTTGTGATTTAACTACTCTGAACAATTTTGTGTCATCTGCAAATTTGATTATCTCACTCGTCGTATTTCTTTCCAGATCATTTATATATATATCGAAAAGGTCCCAATACAGATCCCTGAGGCACTCCACTGCCCACTCCCTTCCACTGAGAAAATTGTCCATTTAATCCTACTCTCTGTTTCCTGTCTTTTAGCCAGTTTACAGTCCACGAAAGGACATTGCCACCTATCCCATGACTTTTTACTTTTCCTAGAAGCCTCTCATTAGGAACTTTGTCAAATGCTTTCTGTTTTTTGGTTTTTTTTTTAAAATTCCCAAAGCTTGGCAACAATCCAGACCAGTCTAAATCATTTATTGTGATCCCTCTTTCCAAGGAATGACATGGCATTTGCTCGGCGGGTAAAGCATGGGGTGTGGCAGAGTGAAATGAAGCAGTTTATAGGAAAATTGGTTCTTACCTGCTAATTTTCGTTCCTGAAGTACCATGGATCAGTCCAGACCACTGAGATTATGCCTCCCTTCCAGAAGATGGAGTCAGAGAAACAAACTGAAAAGCACCCCTCTTAATCCGGTGTGCCACCTGTGATCCTTCAGTGTAATCAATATCAAAGCAGAATGAAGCAATTTTTTAAATTATTTTTTTTAAACCAAAGGCTAGAACATCAACCGATTCGAATAAACTATGCATATGGAAAAAGAGTGCCAACCTAAAACAGTCTTGTTAATATCTTCGTATTCTTTGATACATCCTGCAGAAAAAACATAAGCAAAAAACGAGCGGACTCTCCAGAACATAATACCCTGGGCGGGCGTCTGGACTGATCCATGGTACTAAAGGAACGAAAATTAGCAGGTAAGAACCAATTTTCATTTCCCTGTACGTACCAGGATCAGTCCAGACCACTGGGATGTACCCAAGCTGCCCTAAATGGTGTGGGAACCGGAGAGTCCCGCTCGGAGCACACTGCTGCCAAAACAATCACCCTCCAGAGCTCGGACGTTCAAGTGGTAATGCCTAGCAAACGTGTGCAAAGATTTTCAAGTAGTCGCTCGTCAAATCTCTTGCAGCGAAACACACTGGCTTTCTGCCCAGGATGCCGCTTGAGATCTGATCGAATGAGCTTTGAGACCCTCCGGAACAGACCGACAGTGACATATGTAAGCCGAAGCTATAGCTTCCTTCAACCACCGGGCAATGGTAGCCTTTGACGCCGGAAGTCCTTTCTTTGGACCGCTCCATAAGACAAAAAGATGGTCCGTCAATCGAAATTCATTTGTCACCTCCAAATACCGAAGGAGAACCCGGCGGACATCCAACTTCCTCAACTCGCAAGCCTGAGGGGAGCCCCGATCTAAATCCGGAAAAGCTGGTAACTCTACTGACTGATTCAAATGAAACGCAGACACGACCTTCGGCAGAAAAGAGGGCACTGTTCGAAGTGATATCCCAGACTCCGAAAACCGCAAAAACGGTTCTCTGCATGACAATGCTTGAATCTCAGATATCCGCCTGGCCGAACATATCGCCACGAGGAAAACAGACTTGAGCGTTATGTCCTTCAATGTAGCTCTCTTTAGAGGCTCAAACAGCAGATTGCACAATTCCTAGAGCACCAGATTCAGACTCCAAGAAGGACAGACTGGATGAACTGGAGGCTTGAGATGCGTCGCACCCTTCAGAAACCATGCCACATAAGTCGCAAGGGACGTGCCGTCAACCTTACCCCTTAAAGATCCTGGAGCTGCTACTTGCACCCGAAGGGAGCTGTATGCCAACCATTTCCGCAAACCCTCTTGCAAGAAAGTGAGAATTTGCACAACAGAGGCCCACCGTGGCGAAACTCGCAACTCGCTACACCATAGATCGAAAACCTTCCAGACCCGAACATACATGGGCGAAGTAGAAGTCTTGCGTGCCCTGAGGAGAGTGGAAATAACAGAATCCGAGTAACCTTTCTTCCTCAACTGTCTCCTTTCATAAGCCAAGCCGCTAGACAGAAGCAATCCGCCCCGACTGAAAAATATGGGACCCTGCCGAAGTAGATTCGGAAGATGACCGAGATGCAAGGGACCATCCACTGCCAAGATCAGATCTACGAACCATGGCCTCCGCGGCCATTCTGGGGCCACAAGAATGACCGACCCCGGGTGGTTCTCTATTCTTCTCAGGACCTTGCCTACTAATGGCCAAGGAGGGAAAACATGGAGCAGAACATCGCTGGGAGGACCAGATCTATCTACTCATTCTGCCCCGTGCTCCCTCCTGCGACTGAAGAAGCGAGCCGCCTTTGTGTTCTGCAGAGTCGCCATCAAGTCCAGACGGGGAACTCCCCACCGATGAGTCAACAGCCGCATTGCGTCCTCCGACAGTTCCCACTCTCCGGGGTCTAACTGCTGACGACTGAGAAAATCAGCCTGCATGTTGTCCATGCCTGCTATGTGTGACGCCGCCAAGCGAGCCAGGTTGTGCTCCAACCAGACCATCAGCTCGTCTGCTTCCATGGCGACCGGCCGACTTCTTGTGCCGCCCTGACGATTGATGTATGCCACAGTCGTTGCATTGTCGGACAGGATCCTCACCGACTGATGCCGAAAGAGTGGGAGAAAAGCACGCAATGCTAAATGGACCGCTCGTGTTTCCAGATGATTTATGGACCACTGTGCCTCCTGACACGTCCATTGACCTTGCGCCGACCGCGACTGGCACTCTACCCCCAACCGGAGAGGCTGGCATCCGTCGTCACGATGACCCACTGGGGGTTCTCCAGGTCTACCCCGCGATGCAAATGCTCTGGAACTAACCACCATGCTAAGCTGGCTCTGGCGGGGTCCAGAAGCGGCAAGGACAAGTGGAATTCTTCTCACCTGGGATCCCAGCGGGAAAGCAACGCTCTCTGCAAAGGTCTCATACGTGCGAAAGCCCAGGGGCCCAATTCCAGAGTAAATACCATAACGCCAAGAACCTGCAAGTAATCCCATACCTTGGGTACCTGCAGGGTCAACAGCCATAGGATCTGATCTGTCAGTTTGTCTATCCACTCCTGGCGGAGAAAAACTTTGCCGACAGCTGTGTTGAATCAGGCTCCCAGGAAGAGTAAATGTTGTGAGGGGATCAACTGGCTCTTGGAGAAGTTGATGACCCATCCAAGAGAGTGAAGATGCTGCAAGACCAAATGAACTGCTAACTTGCAAAGTTCTGCAAATGAACCAGTCGTCCAAGTATGGATGAACTAATATCCCCTCTCTCCTGAGAGCCTCCGCCACCACCAACATCACCTTGGTGAAGACGTGGGGAGCCGATGCTAACCCGAATGGAAGTGCTCGGAACTGGTAGTGTTCGCCCATGATCATGAACCGCAGAAACCTCTGATGATCTTCCTGGATGCCTATGTGAAGGTAAGCCTCCTTCAGATCTGAGGCCAAAAATTCTCCTTTGTGGATGGCCGCAATGACCGACCTCAACGTCTCCATCCGAAAACGAGGTATCCGCAACGCTTTGGTCACTTTCTTGAGGTCCAAGATTGGACGGAATAAGCCCTCCTTTTAGGGAACCATGAAATATATGGAGTATCTGCCTGTCCGGTGCTTGGCCGGCGGGACTGGGACTATGGCCCCTAGGGCCTTCAAGTGACTCAGAGTTTGCTTCACCACCAGCTGCTTTTCTCGAGAACCACAAGGGGACACCAAAAAAAGTTCTCTTAGCGGCCGAGCAAAATCCAAGGCGTAACCGCGTTCTATAATGTTTAGGACCCACTGATCGTAAGTGATCTTGACCCATTCCTCGAAAAACAGAGAGAGACACCCTCCTATCTCCGGAACGGAGGAGTTGGTCAGCCAGAGGATCCTTGGGAGACCCCGTCTCGAGCCGGCCGTCGACCGCGAAAGGAATGAGTCCAAGTCTGGGATCTCGTCGACTGCTGCCAAGGGGCAAAGGACTGAATCCTGCCCGCACGGTATCGGTGCTGCCCCCAAAAACGACCCCGAGAGGAACTGAAGGACCTAGAGGGCCAAGGCTTGTCCTCCGGAAGCTTATACACTTTGTCACCCAAGAACTTAACAAGTTGCTCGAGATCCTCGCCAAATAACAGCTTGCCTTTAAATGGAAAAGACCCCAACTGTGACTTGGAGGAGACATCAGCGGACCAATTATGGAGCCAAAGGAGCCTCCTGGCCGACACTGCCAAGGACATCGTGTGCGATGAAGTACGACGGAGGAGATCATACATAGTGTCCGCGGTATAAGCCACAGCCGCCTCCAACCGGTTCGCCTGCTCTGCTTCCCCTGGGGGCAGTGCCTCAGCCGTGAGCAGCTGCTGCACCCATCTGAGAGTTGCCCGCTGCATGAGACTACTGCAGACCGCTGCTCTGACACAGAGCGCTGAAACCTCGAAAATTTTCTTGAGAAGAACATCCAGCTTCCTATCCTGGAGATCTTTAAGCGTAGCCCCTCCTGTCACCGGGATCGTGGTGCATTTGGCAATAGCCAAGATGGCCAAATCCACCTTAGTAATCCTTAGAAGCTCTAACGACTCCTCCGGTAATGGGTAAAGCTTCTCCATAGCCCTGGTGACCCACAGACTAGCCTCCGGCGCATCCCACTCCCGGGTCATAAGCTGTAAGAGCATTGGAAAAGTCCTGGGAGGAAGTCGAAGACCCGACAAAACCGGATCCCCCGAAGCAGGCTCAGCCATGGCCTGTGGCGCCTGAATATCCAGCTCCTCTAGCACGTGAGGTATAAAGGGCTCCAGCTCTTCCCTGCGGAACAAACGGAGGACTCGCGAATCATCTCCTTCCAGCGGAGCAGATGTATCCACATCTCCAGACGAATCCGGGTCCTGGTACGCGAGACCTAGCGGGTCAGAACATGGAGCTGCCACCACGGCCGGAGTGGTACCCCCCACCCGGACCCTGGGGCCCTCTGGGTCCTCAGCAGGCCTCGAAACCTTCACTGGCGGAGGATCTTGCGCATCCCAAGCAGCTTCTGCCTCCATACAGGCTTTGTGCAAAAGAAGCACAAACTGAGTCGAAAACGGATGCTGCCTCTTTAAGGCCGGCCCGGAGGAGGAGAATCATGACCCGACTCCTGAGGCCTTACAGGGCTCAAACTGGGCGGCGACAGCTGCGGAGGAAAATCTCCTCCCCCGAGCTCTGCACAGCCTCCGAGCCTGAGGGAGCTAAAATGGCCGCCATTTCCGCGCTGCTCGGGAACGGGGCGGGCCAAAGCCTAAAAGCTTTCAGAGGCCTCTCTGCTGCATGTGACCATGTGGTAACCGCTTCCCTGCCTACACCAGGCTGTTCCAACGGCCCCTCTCCCCCGGGAAGGCACCAGAAGCAGAGGCCGTCGCGTGAGAGCTGCGCTGCCGGCTCCCCGCAGGCAGAACACCGCGATCCACGTGGCATGACAAAGGGAGCCGCGGCACAGTAAGTATGTGGCTATAAAAAATAACCCTCCGGAGACTCGGGAGAGCAATATTAAATTTAAAGGTTTTTTTTTTCTGTTGCGCTCCAAATCAACCAGGGGAAGAAGCGCCCCTGGGTCTGAGCCAAGCAGAAACTGCTCCTTCCAGAGGAATGTCGCGTCTCTGGGTATCTGGGGGGGGGGGGGGAGGGACCGGCCCACTGGTAAATCCCCCCAACTCACCGGGTGAAAGAAGGAACTCCGGGCAATTTGGCTCTCAGGAAAATCCCTGAATTGCCTACCACCAAGGGGAACCGGCTGTATTTTTTTAAATAAACCAGTTGAACTAGCCAGAGGCAACTAGTGGTCCAAGAACCCCTCAATATAATTACGTCTTTTACAGGATCAGGACCATAGGTTCTGCCACCCTGATCTGCTGGAGTCAGAGAAATACTGAAGGATCACAGGTGGCACACCGGATTAAGAGGGGTGCTTCTCAGTTTGTTTCTCTGACTCCATCTGCTGGAAGGGAGGCATAATCTCAGCAGCAGGAAAGGATCCTGTAGCAAGGACCTGCTCTCCAGGTGATACATTGTCCTTTCGCACCAAGGATATCTCCCCAATGCCTACAGCCCAGGAGGGAAGGGTTAGGTTGGCCGTCATAGTTGGTGATTCTATTATTAGGAGTGTAGACAGCTGGGTGGCTGGTGGGACATGAGGATCGCCTGGTAACATGCCTACCTGGTGCGAAGGTGGCGGACCTCACGCATCAGCTAGATAAGATTTTAGACAGTGCTGGGGAGGAGCTGGCTGTCGTGGTACATGTGGGCACCAGCAACATAGGAAAATGTGGGAGGGAGGTTCTGGAAGCCAAATTTAGGCTCTTATGTAGAAAGCTTAAATCCAGAACCTCCAGGGTAGCATTCTCTAAAATGCTCCTTGTTCCACGTGCAGGTCACCAGAGGCAGGAGGAGCTCCGGAGTCTCAATGCATGGATGAGACGATGGTGCAAGGAAGAGGGATTCAGTTTTGTTAGGAACTGGGGAACCTTTTGGAGAAGGGGAAGTCTCTTCTGAAGGGATGGGCTCCACCTTAACCAGGGTGGAACCAGACTGCTGGCGCTAACCTTCAAAAAGGAGATAGAGCAGCTTTTAAACTAGAACAAAGGGGAAAGCCGACAGTCGCTCAGCAGCGCATGGTTCGGAGAGAGTTATCTTCAAAGAATACTAATGATGCATTAGAATTAGGGCATCACGACAGTGAGGTTCCAATAATAAGAAAAGTAGTCCAAGTGCCTGTAACTAAAAACTCACAGGAGCTAAAAAATTCTAACTTATCCCTATCAATTAAAAAGCAGAATGAAAATACAAACAAAAAACACATTTTGAAATGTCTGTATGCTAATGCCAGAAGATGGGAGAATTAGAATGTATAGCAGTGAATGATGACATATACTTAATTGGCATCTCAGAGACATGGTGGAAGGAGGACAACCAATGGGGCAGAGTTATACCGAGGTACAAATTATATCGCAATGACAGAGAGGAGCACCCGGGAGGCAGTGTGGCGCTTTATGACCGGGATGGCATAGAGTCCAACAGGATAAACAGCCTGCATGAAACTAAATGCACAATTGAATCTTTATGGGTAGAAATCCCTTGTGTGTTGGGGAAGACTATAGTGATAGGAGTATACTACCGTTCACCTGGTCAAGATGGTGAGACTGACACTGAAATGCTAAGAGAAATTAGGGAAGCTAACCAAATTGGTAGTGCGGTAATAATGGGAGACTTCAATTACCCCAATATTGATTGGGTAACTGTATCATCGGGATATGCTAGAGAGATACAGTTCCTGGATGGAATAAATGATAGCTTTATGGAGCAATTGGTTCAGGAACCGATGAGAGAGGGAGCAATTTTAGATCAATTCTCAGTGGAGCACAGGATTTGGTGAGAGAGGTAACTGTGGTGGGGACGCTTGGCAATAGTGATCATAATATGATCAAATTTGAATTAATGACCGGAAGGGGACAGTAAACAAATCCACGGCTCTCGTGCTAAAGTTTCAAAAGGGAAACTTTGATAAAATGAGAAAATAGGAAAAAAACTGAAAGAAGCAGCCACAAAAGTAAAAAGTGTGCAAGAAGCGTGGTCATTGTTAAAAATACCATCCTAGAAGCACAGTCCAGATGTATTCCACACATTAAGAAAGGTGGAAAGAAGGCAAAACGATTACCGGCATGGTTAAAAGGGGAGGTGAAAGAAGCTATTTTAGCTAAAAGATCTTCATTCAAAAATTGGAAGAAGGATCCAACAGAAGAAAATAGGATAATGCATAAACGTTGGCAAGTTAAATGTAAGACATTGATAAGACAGGCTAAGAGAGAATTTGAAAAGAAGTTAGCCGTAGAGGCAAAAACTCACAGTAAAAACCTTTTTAAATATATCCGAAGCAGAAAGCCTGTGAGGGAGTCAGTTGGACCGTTAGATGATCGAGGGGATAAAGGGGCACTTAGAGAAGATAAGGCCATCGCGGAAAGATTAAATGATTTCTTTGCTTCGGTGTTTACTGAGGAGGATGTTGGGGAGGTACCCATACTGGAGAAGGTTTTCATGGGTAATTATTCAGATGGACTGAACCAAATCACTGTGAACCTAGAAGATGTGGTAGACCTGATTGACAAACTGAAAAGTAGTAAATCACCTGGACCGGATGGTGTATACCCCCATAGTTCTGAAGGAACTAAAAAATGAAATTTCAGACCTATTAGTAAAAATTTGTTACCTATCATAAAAATCATCCATTGAACCTGAAGGCTCCAGGGGTGATCCGGGAAACTACAGACCGGTTAGCCTGACTTCAGTGCCAGGAAAAATAGTGGAAAATGTTCTAAATATCAAAATCACAGAACATATAGAAAGTCATGGTTTAATGGAACAAAGTCAGCATGGCTTTACCCAAGGCAAGTCTTGCTTCACAAATCTGCTTCATTTTTTTTTAGGTGGTGATGTCCTTTTGTGGATTATAAACTGGCTAAAAGACAGGAAACAGAGAGTAGGATTAAATGGACAATTTTCTCAGTGGAAGGGAGTGGGCAGTGGAGTGCCTCAGGGATCTGTTTTGGGACCCTTACTTTTCAATATATTTATAAATGATCTGGAAAGAAAAACAACGAGTGAGGTAATCAAATTTGCAGATGATACAAAATTGTTCAGAGTAGTTAAATCAAAAGCAGATTGTGATAAATTGCAGGAAGACCTTGTGAGACTGGAAAATTGGGCATCGAAATGGCAGATGAAATTTAATGTGGGTAAGTGCAAGGTGATGCATATAGGGAAAAATAACCCATGCTATAGTTACACAATGTTAGGTTCCATATTAGGTGCTATCACCCAAGAAAGAGATCTAGGCGTCATAGTGGATAACACATTGAAATCATCGGTTCAGTGTGCTGCGGCAGTCAAAAAAGCAAACAGAATGTTGGGAATTATTAGAAAGGGAATGGTGAATAAAACGGAAAATGTCATAATGCCTCTGTATTGCTCCATCCTTGAATACTGTGTACAATTCTGGTCGCCACATCTCAAAAAAGATATAATTGTGATGGAGAAGGTACAGAGAAGGGTGACCAAAATGATAAGGGGAATGGAACAGCTCCCCTATGAGGAAAGACTAAAGAGGTTAGGACTTTTCAGCTTGTAGAACAGATGGCTAAGGGGGATATGACAGAGGTGTTTAAAATCATGAGAGGTCTAGAATGGGTAGATGTGAATCGGTTATTTACTCTTTCAGATAATAGAAAGACTAGGGGGCACTCCATGAAGTTAGCATGTGGCACATTTAAAACTAATCAGAGAAAGTTCTTTTTCACTCAATGCACAATTAAACTCTGGAATTTGTTGCCAGAGGATGTGGTTAGTGCAGTTAGTGTAGCTGTGTTTAAAAAAGAATTAGATAAGTTCTTGGAAGATAATTCCATTACCTGCTATAATTAAGTTGACTTAGAAAATAGCCACTGCTATTACTAGCAACGGTAACATGGAATAGACTTAGTTTTTGGGTACTTGCCAGGTTCTTGTGGCCTGGATTGGCCACTGTTGGAAACAGGATGCTGGGCTTGATGGACCCTTGGTCTGTCCCAGTATGGCATGTTCTTATGATGTTTTCTTCTTTTTTTTTTAGTTTAAGCGATTTCCCATAGTGATGTCTGCTTCCTTTCTGTTCTTATTCTCCTTATTTCAAGAGAAAAGCATTAGGACCAATGCTGGTTTCTTGGCTGACCATTAGCCACATAGCTATTTTCTTGTCAAGATGTTATCCAGAGAGGTCAGCTGTTACTATGTATGTGCTAATAAAATACTAATTATAAAACCCAAAAAGGGCAAAAACTGACCCACCCTGGAAGGTAAGTTAATGTTGACAGGATTGTATTTATTTTTAATTAAGGCTGTCGTAGTTTGCTGTATCAATGAATGTAACATGGGATTGCACTATACAGCTTGAAGATACAAAAATAACTTTTTCATCAAGGTTAATAATGTTAATTTACTTTCATTTTCAAGGCAGCCCTTTAGCCTCCTGCGAAGCTGCACCAGAGAAGTGCTTAGAAAGTGAGGGTAGTCTGATAACAATCCACTAAGAGGGACCTAATAATGCCCAGTATTATGGCAGAAAATAATTTTGGCTCCCAAGGTATGTGTATCCCCAAGGTGCAGCATTAGGTAACCCTGCTACACATCTGTGCTGAAATGTTTCAACACAAGTTGACCTTGGACATTAATGCAGTTCACTCGGTTGTGGATGGAGCATGGCATGGACTCTGTCCCACCTCCATCACACATACCATCAGTAGTCTGCAGTGAATTGAGCCAGAAAGATGTCCAACACAGGCAGGATCCAATCCTGCAACATATGTGCCTATAAGAACCAGCCATTTACATAGTCAAAACAGTCCTTCAGCCACAGATTATGCATCTAGATGTTTGTTAATCCTTCGTATCTTCTCCTTCTTGTTTCTGTTCCCATGCTTTTTCCAGGGTTTTCCCATTGCAGCTTCAGAGCCGGCTACAACTGGAGAGACTGGGCCACTGCCAGGTTTATATCCCATCACTGACTGAATGCCTTTAGTCAGGGCTCGGACATTTTCCTGTAGAATGAGAACAAAGTTGTCAGCATAAAGGAAGTGTTTGAGACATTGCCTATGGCGTTCAGTTCTTTTTTTTTGTTCCATAAAATTATTTAGTAGATGTTTTTTTATTTTTTATTTTTTTAGAGCAGAGAAGAGGTCTAAAATTAGGACACTGGATTCCAATTCAGGGGAAGCCTGGGCACAGGCGATTACTAGCCTTCTTTGTCACATACTGTGACCTTCAGCAAAGTGCTGTGCCCCCTGCACCCAATTAAAAACAATACATTTGTTTGAAGATGGCTTTGCCAGTGCACATGTAGTAATAATGGAGAAAAACGCTTTTGTACAGGTTGCCCTCAAATTATTGAAATGCAGGTGAACAGTCAAATATAGAAGGTGCCTAGACAAAGAATCTTCATCCCTCCAATTTTGTGATTGATTATGAAAGGTTTTTCTCACAAGCAAAGAATGAGAAAAAAAAATTTCTAACTGTTTAAAATCACTCACTTTATGCTCAGTGTCTTTTTCTTATGCATTGTTAACACAGAACTCCTTTCAAAATAATACAAAGAAAATCACAGACAAGAGAATCCAAATTCAAATTATGAAACTGGAGCCTTTTATTTTTTAATTACTAGTGCAGGAAAAAGAAGGAACAGCCTGTAGTATCCTGAAACACAAGAAGCAAGAGAAGTTATCTAGATCTGCAAATTTAGTGAAGACACACAGCATCTACCAGCACGGCAGGATAAACAGTGAGCGGCTGCTACGACCCTCGACCAGCTGGTCTCAGGTTATCGTGACCCAGTTTACTGGTATTCAGCAAGAACAAAGTGCAGACCTACCAACAAAATTCTTACTATTAAACCAGCAGAATCTGTATTACATGCAAAAAAATATATATATTTCACAAGCAAAGTTCAGTAATAACTATACTGAAATTACATTCAGTATCTATGACTGCTATTTCCCTGTATTTAAAATACCTGAAATTACATTTGCTTTCTTATATTAATAAGAACAGTGTAATAATTTGGATTTATATAGCATACAAGATGGAAGATTCATCTTAACTTGTTCAATGGTTTGTTGAATGTGATCCTCAGACTGCATGTTTTCCTTAGTAATGAGTAAAACTAGTAAAGAATGAATAAAAGTATCAGCCTCTCTTGAGTTGGAGAAATATCTTACATCTGCCCTTTATTTACTTGTTCCATCCCACTCATGATTTTAACAACTTCTATCATATTCCCTCTCAGCCGTCTCTTTTCAGAGATAAAGAGCCCTAACCTATGTAGCTTATCAAAAGGGAGTCAATTCCAACCCCTTTATCGTTTTTCTTCCCCTCATCTGTACTTGTTCTAGTTCACTGTCTTTCTTGAGGTGGGGGTGACTAGAACTGCACCCAATACTTAAAATGCAGTTGCACCATGGATTAATAAAAAGGCAAAACAATAGTTTTCATTTTATTCTCCATTTCTTTTCGGACCTTTCCTAACATTGTTTGCTTTTTTTTGACCACTGCCACCCACTGAGCTGAGCAGTTCCATGTATGGTCCACAAGGACTTCAAGGTCCTTTTCCTGGGTGATGACTCCTAATGCAGAACCCAGCATTGTGGACCTGGAGATGGGATTATTTTTCCCTATGTGCATTACTTTACACTTTTCCACAATAAATTTCATCCGCCATTTAGATGCCCAGTCCTCCCCTTTCACAATCCGCTGGAATAATTTTGTCATTTGCAACTTGCTCATCTCAGTCATTCCTCCCGTTTCCAGATCATTTATGAATATGTTAAACAGCACCGGTCCCAGTACAGATCCCTGTGGTACTCCACTAATGGCCATTCTTTATTTAGAAAACTGTTGCGTCCATCAGTCTCAGATGGCTTCGACCCTTGTGCCTCACCTTTTTTCTCTTTGTTTATTATATGTTTTTATTAGTTTTATTCATTTTCATATTATTTATTGTTATTTATTGTATGTTTTTAGCCCCTGATGCAGCCCTATTGAAAGAGGGCGAAACTCGGCTGGAGTCGGGCTCATTTGCATACATTGTTTCTACACAATAAAGTTGTATAAGATCGGACATTTGGTTGTTTATTGTGTACTTTTGCTCTCACGGCTTTATTAAGCAACCTTCCTTGCTGCTTTTTTGGTGCCGTAGCTAACCAGAAGAGAAAAGCCTGAAACTGAAAATGTTGACCCAGAACCATTGATGGTCTGGATGGATGGGCAGATACGCTTCTGTCAAATCTAAAGAAGCCAAAAACTAGCCCTTGCTCACTGCCCCTATAACTGATCTCAGGGTCTCCATTTGGAAACGTGAAACTTTCAGCACTGCATTTACCCTCTTTAAGTCCAAAATTGGGCGAAAGGTGCCTTCCCTTCTTTGGAACAACGAAGTAAATGGAATACCTTCCCACGCCTCGCTCCTCATGGGAGACTGGAATTACCGCTCCTAGCTTTTGCAACTGGTCCAGTGTCTCGTGAACCAAAAGTTGCTTGTCTAAGGGCCCGCAAGAAGAAACTAGAAACAAATCTCGGATGGGACGAGCAAATTCTAACGCATAGCTGTTTCTTATTACACTGAGAACCCACTGATCCTCGGTAATTTTGGCCCACTCCCCATAAAATCGTGCCAAGCGACCACCTACGACAGGAAAAAGAGTAGACCAGCCTCGCTTCATTGTGAGGTCTTAGCCCCAGCTGTGCCACCACCTATGGGGTCCTGGAAAGATCTACAGCCCCCTCAAAAGGATTAACCCCAGAGAATTACATCTGTGGACCTGGAGCTCCCCTTGTTGGGAGAGACCTCCTAAAATCCCGAAAACAGGACAGAGCCTGAAAGAACCTCTTGCCCTTAAGCTTATCCTCTGGCAACCTGTGCACCTTATTTTCATCCAGATTCTTCATCAACTGCACCAGGTATTCGCCAAACAAGAGCTGGCCTTTGAAAGGCAGAGACTCCAACTGAGACTTGGACGACACATCCACCGACCAATTACGCAACCATAACAACCTTCTGGTTGATTCTGCAGACACCATAATTCTAGATGAGGTTCTTACTAGGTCATACAAGGCATCTGCCCTGCAAGCCACTGCCACCTCTAAGTCCTCAGCCTTGATTGTCTCCTCGCTTGACTTTGGCTGATCGTCCTGTAGTTACTGCACCCAGCACAGACAAGCCCCTTCCAAATCTAAATCCTCCTGTGGAACCATAACACTGAGCTCCGCAAGAACCTGGAGGAATCAAAAGCCCTAGGTCCTCCTTACGAAAAACGACGGACCACTTTAGGGCCATCTCCTTTGGAAGCCGGAAACTCTTCCAGATTATCTACCAGATCCGTGCCTGATCATGCACCAGAGGTACCCCATGCCCCTCAGGAGCACCATCCGAGTCTTCTGACTCATCCACCATGACTCCTAAAGATGGAGAAGGGTCCAACAAATGTTGGACGGGAAAAGCTTGCTTCCTCATTGACTGATCAGGTCTGGAACCCAAAGCCAGACCCTTGGAAGGCCGGACTTGGGTCCCCAAACTGGATGTAGCCGCCTCCTGCTTAGCTAAACAGGCCTCATGTAAAAGCAACACAAAGTAGGTGGAAAAAGGCCAGGAAGTGCCAGCCAAAGGTTGAGAGGACCCAGGAATCAGCAGAATGAGAACAGAGTCCGAACACGCAAGGAATAGCCGCGGAGGAAAATTCCACACCCCCCACCCCGCCGGTGTGGCAAAGGCCGCATGAAACTTAAAAATGGCCACCATTCCCGTGCTGACTGAGAAAGGAACCTCAACCCGGCATGAACCCAGAGGCGCAAGAGGGCCAGGGACAGAAACCAGCCTCTGCTTTTTCGCGGCTGCTGGGCCAACATATGATCCCTCACCACCCAATGAAAAGCCTGAGCACAGGCCGACACAATTCAGCCGTGACTGCGCAAAGCCACGCACCATTACACCCGTGGCGGGAAGCTTACCGTAAAAGCAGCCAACAACCTTGCAGACTCTGTGACTGCAAAAACAAACACCAAAGGCAGCAAGAACATAAGAACATTATTTATTTATTTATTTAAGGTTTTTTTATACCGGCATTCATGAACTCGTTCACATCATGTCGGTTTACAGAAAACAGGGGTGCGGATAATACAACCAAAAAACATAAATAACGTGATGAAGAGAAGCAGTTACAATTAACAAGGGCTAATGAACTGGGAATGTAAGAAATAGAAAGAGATAGAGGAGAATAATTATATACAAAAGTTCAATATAAATATGGTGTCTCATATGTACAGTCTCTGAGTAGAGAGTTTGTTTATGGTGCATATTAGGTAGAGTTCGAGAAGGCTTGCCTGAAAAGCCATGTCTTGAGTCTTTTCCTAAAGGTTAGGAGACATGGTTCGTTTCTGAGTTCTGGAGGGATGGAGTTCCATAACTGTGGGCCTGCGGTGGAAAGGGCTCGGTCTCTTAAGGTGCTGTGATTAGTGGTTTTCGTGGGTGGAACAATGAGGCATCCTCTGTAGGCTTCCCTGGTCGGTCTTGTGGATTTGTGGAAGCGGGGAGGAATTTGTAGATCGATTGTGGTATGTTGGTGAATGATTTTGTATATCAAGGTGATGGATTTATAAATGACTCTGAAATGAATTGGTAACCAGTGGAGGTCTTGTAGCACTGGGGAGATATGGTCTCTTTTCTTAGTGTTTGTCAGTAGACGGGCTGCTGCGTTTTGGACCATTTGGAGCGGTTTTGTGTATGAGGAGGGGAGGCCAAGTAAAGTGGAGCAGCAGTAGTCCAATTTTGAGAAAATGAGGGCTTGGAGGATGGTTCTGAAGTCTTTGGCATGGAAGAGTGGTCTTATCCTTTTTAAAACTTGCAGTTTATAGAAACAGTCTTTGGTGGTTTTATTGATGTGGGCTTTGAAGTTTAGTTTATTGTCGATTAGCACACCTAGATCTCTTACATGAGTGGTTTGTAGGTTGTTTGGCAGAGAGGTTGTGAGATTGTTATCAGGAGTTATGAGTAATACTTCAGTTTTGGCGGAGTTTAGTACCAGATTGAGGCTGTTGAGGAGGTTTTTGATTTCTAGGTGACAGGATTCCCAGTATTCAAGGGTTTTTGAGTATGATTCTTTGATGGGGATCAGGATCTGGATGTCATCTGCATAGAGAAAGTGTATTAACTTGAGGTTGATGAGGAGTTGACATAGTGGTAGGAGGTAAATATTAAAGAGTGTAGGGGATAAAGAGGAACCTTGTGGGACTCCGATGGTCGAGTCGTGGCGTGATGATTCTTTATTCTGGATTTTTACCTTGTAGCCTCTGTTAGTTAGGAACGATTTGAACCAGGAGAGCGCTAAACCAGAGATTCCTATCGCAGCTAGCAGTTTGATGAGGATAGCGTGATTTACGGTATCGAAAGCTGCTGAGAGGTCCAAAAGGATCAATAGAAAGGATTGACCTTTGTCTGTACCTAAGATGAGTAGGTCTGTTAGGGAGGTAAGTAGGGATTCTGTGCCCCTATTTTTGCGGAATCCATGCTGTGAGGCGGATAGAATTTTGTTGTCTTCGATGAAGTCCGATAGTTGGGCGTTCACAAGCCTTTCCATAATCTTAGCTATGATAGGGAGATTAGCTATTGGACGGTAGTTGTTGGGGTCTTTTAGGTCCAGGTTGGGTTTTTTTAAAAGAGGTTTGAGTGAGGCTTGTTTGAGGTCTTCTGGGAAGGAACCTTGGGATAGCGAGCAGTTGATGATGTCTGCTAATGTTTTGGATATGGTGTCTGGTATTGAGAGGAGAAGTTTTGAGGGAATATGGTCCGCTGGGTGCGAAGATGGTTTCATTCTTTTAAGGATGGTTTGGATTTCAGAAGACGAAGTGGGTTCAAACATTTCAAGATGAATGTTTTTGATGTGAGGCATTAGGGCTGGAGTTAGAGGGATGATATTGGAGGGAAGTTGAGTAAGAAGATTTGTGATTTTGTTTTGAAAGAAGATGGCGAGTTCATCTGCTTTAGCTTGAGCTTGGTTACTAGGGCATTCTGGTGAGGGTACTTGGGTTAGGGAGGAAACATAGGAGAATAGAGCTTTCGCATCAAAGACTAAGTTGTGGATTTTGGAGGCAAAAAAGTCTCTTTTTGATTTGGAGGTGCTGGCCTTGTATTGTTGTAGCGTGCGTTTGTAGGCTGAGAGTGTGCTAGCAGTAGGACTTTTCCGCCAGTTGGATTCCATTTGTCTTAATTTTTGTTTTAGCCTTCTAAGATCGTCGGTGAACCATGGTTGTTTTTTGGAGGCGTCTGGGTGGGATTTTTTTGTTGTTAGAGGGCAGAGCTTATTGGCTATGGATTCTGTGATGGAGTTCCATGATCGTAAGGCCGTATTGGGATCGGTGAGAACAATAGCGGGAAGGTGTTTGGTCAGCTGATTGGTGAGGTCGTCGGGGTGACAAGGTTTCCTGTAATTAAAGGAGGGAGTAGGTGGATGAGGAGCAGTAGATTTTTCCAATGCGAGTGAGGTAGAAATCAGGGAGTGATCCGACCAGGGTATCTTCGTATTTTTTGGTGGGGAAGACGATTTTATGCCTTTGTTGATAAAGATCAGGTCCAACGTATGTCCTGCTTTATGTGTCGGGTTATTGACTATTTGGGTAAAGCCCATCGCTGAGAATGCTAGAAGGAGAGTTTGGCAGCTAGTTGAGAGAGCTGGGTTATCCATGTGGAGATTGAAATCTCCTAGTATTATTGCTGGGGCGTCCAGGTTTAGGAAGGTTGTGGTTATTTCGATGATGGGTGAGATGTCGGCTTCTAAGAGTCCTGGGGGGGCGTAGATGAGAAGTATTTGAAGTTGGTGTGATGTGAAGAATCCAATTTCAAGTTTGGTATCGGAGTGGATCGGATGTTGTGAGAATTTGAGGTCTTTTTTAGTTGCAAGTAGGATTCCTCCTCCCCTCTTTTTCAGTCTAGGCAGGGAGAAGATGTCGTAGGTTAGCGTCGGTAGTTGGTTTAATATTGCAGTATCTGAGGGTTTCAACCATGTTTCAGTTATTGCGCAAATATCTGGTTTATCGTCAGTGAGGTAGTCGTTGAGGATTAGTGATTTTTTGGTTATAGATTGCGCATTGAATAGTGATAAGGTGAATAGGGAGAGGCCTAGTAGTTGGGTTATCGGAGCTATTAGGATTGGTGTGAGTGTTTTAAGGTTGCGAAGGTTTGCTTGTCTGGTTGGATTTCTTTTCTGTGAGAAATAGTGAGGTATGATTGGGATTGCAAATGTTGGATGCATTTTAGAGGCTAGGTCCATTTTAAATGTGGGTGTTGTTATAGAGGATGCTGTGTTTGTTTGAGTGGAGTTGTTGAGTGGAGTGGCATTGTTGAGTGGATGCTGGAGTCCTGGAGTGGCTGCTGGGTGGATGCTGGAGTCCTGGTGGTGGATGCTGGAGTCCTGGCGTGGATGCTGGGTGAGTGCTGGGTTCCTGGGTGGTTGTTGGAGTGTGTAGTCGTTTGTGAAGTTTGATTGTCTTTGTTTAGCGTTGTTGAGAGGCTGCTGGAGTCCTGCAGAGTTGTCAGTGTGTTTCACCGGTACAGCTGTTTGCCTCTGTATATGTCGTCCTGAATTGTTGTTTGAGAGGGAGAGCGTTTGAGCGTTAGATGGCTGACCTTGAATGTGTAGACTGACCTGGTTCTGATACGCTTGGAAATCTTGGTGGATTTTAGCAGCTGTTCAGCCGGCTTCCAGTTAGTGGACGAGGATTCCGGGGCTCTCAGGGGCTGCACGAAGGGGCGCACAAAGGGGCGGGCCCCTTTGTCGCGCTCCTTCGGCGCGCGACGCTCGGCGCCTCGGATGTCCGGGATTAAGTCTCGTGTGCTTCTCCGGGATTGGTTGAGGAAGAACCGTTGCAAAGAGGGCGGCAGAAGTCGAGCCGGCTCTTTAAATTTGGCGCGGTCGCGTGGTGCTGAGGTCACCAGCGCGACTGGGGCGGCGTCGGTCCGTCTTTCGTGCGGGAGGGCCCTTCTTGTGGCTTCCTGTGGCGGTGGGCGGAGAGCGGCGAGGCAGCCGGATCGCTGCGACCCCAAGAAGAATCCGGAGGAGGAGGTAGGTGGTACGCTTCCCCGTGGCCGGAGCAGGGGCCCACGGAGGTAGGGCGAGATTTAAGGCCATACTGGGTCAGACCAAGGGTCCATCAAGCCCAGCATCCTGTTACCAACAGTGGCCAATCCAGGCCATAAGAATCTGGCAAGTACCCAAAAACTGTCTATTCCATGTTACAGTTGCTAGTAATAGCAGTGGCTATTTTCTAAATCAAATTAATTATAGCAGGTAATGTACTTCTCCTCCAAGAACTTATCCAATCTTTTTTTAAACACAGCTATACTAACTGCACTAACCACATCCTCTGGCAACATATTCCAGAGTTTGTGTGTTGAGTGAAAAAGAACTTTCTCCGATTAGTTTTAAATGTACCACATGCTAACTTTATGGAGTGCCCCTTAGTCTTTCTATTATCTGAAAGAGGAAATAACTGATTCACATCTACCCGGTCTAGACCTCTCATGATTTTAAACACTTCTATCATATCCCCCCTCAGCCTTCTCTTCTCCAAGCTGAAAAGTCCTAACCTCTTTAGTCTTTCTTCATGGGGGAGCTGTTCCATTCCCCTTATCATTTTGGTCGCCCTTCTCTGTATTTTCTCCATCGCAACTATAACTTTTTTGAGATGCGGCGACCAGAATTGTACACAGTATTCAAGGTGTGGTCTCACCATGGAGCGATACAGAGGCATTATGACATTTTCCGTTTTATTCACCATTCCCTTTCTAATAATTCCCAACATTTTGTTTGCTTTTTTGACTGCCGCAGCACACTGAACCGATGATTTCAATGTGTTATCCACTATAACGCCTAGCTCTCTTTCTTGGGTGATAGCACCTAATATGGAACCTAACATTGTGTAACTATAGCATGGGTTATTTTTCTCTATATGCATCACCTTGCACTTATCGACATTAAATTTCATCTTCCATTTCGATGCCCAATTTTCCAGTCTCACAAGGTCTTCCTGCAATTTATCACAATCTGCTTGTGATTTAACTACTCTGAACAATTTTGTATCATCTGCAAATTTGATTACCTCACTCGTATTTCTTTCCAGATCATTTATAAATATATTGAAAAGTAAGGGTCCCAATACAGATCCCTGAGGCACTCCACTGCCCACTCCCTTCCACTGAGAAAATTGTCCATTTAATCCTACTCTCTGTTTCCTGTCTTTTAGCCAGTTTGTAATCCACGAAAGGATATCACCACCTATCCCATGACTTTTTATTTTTCCTAGAAGCCTCTCATGAGGAACTTTGTCAAAAGCCTCCTGAAAATCCAAGTACACTACATCTACCGGTTCACCTTTATCCACAGGTTTATTAACTCCTTCAAAAAAATGAAGCAGATTTGTGAGGCAAGACTTGCCTTGGGTAAAGCCATGCTGACTTTGTTCCATTAAACCATGTCTTTCTATATGTTCTGTGATTTTGATATTTAGAACATTTTCCACTATTTTTCCTGGCACTGAAGTCAGGCTAACCGGTCTGTAGTTTCCCGGATCGCCCTTGGAGCCCTTTTTAAATATTCGGGTTACATAAGCTATCCTCCAGTCTTCAGGTACAATGGAGCATTTTAATGATAGGTAACACATTTTTACTAATAGGTCTGAAATTTCATTTTTGAGTTCCTTCAGAACTCTGGGGTGTATACCATCCAGTTCAGGTGATTTAGTACTCTTCGGTTTGTCAATCAGGCCTACCACATCTTCTAGGTTCACCGTGATTTGGTTCAGTCCATCTGAATCATTACCCATGAAAACCTTCTCCATTACGGGTACCTCCCCAACATCCTCTTCAGTAAACACCGAAGCAAAGAAATCATTTAATCTTTCCGCAATGGCCTTTTCTTCTCTAAGTGCCCCTTTAACCCCTCGATCATCTAACGGTCCAACAGATTCCCCCTCACAGGCTTTCTGCTTCGGATACATTTAAAAATGTTTTTACTGTGAGTTTTTGCCTCTACGGCCAACTTCTTTTCAAATTCTCTCTTAGCCTGTCTTATCAATGTCTTACATTTAACTTGCCAACGTTTATGCATTATCCTATTTTCTTCTGTTGGATCCTTCTTCCAATTTTTGAATGAAGATCTTTTGGCTAAAATAGCTTCTTTCACCTCCCCTTTTAACCATGCCGGTAATCGTTTTGCCTTCTTTCCATCAGGGACTGAAACACATATCCTCCGCTTTTATTGTTATCAACGGAGATGAATTGCCCCGTTACTCAGTTGCTTATTGGCTTGCTTCTAGCCTTCTGTAAGGACAGACATCTGTTATTTAAAAACTGTGCAGCTCATATATAAGTAAAAGAATTTGGCACATACCTGGGTAGAACTGAATAGAGAACAGCAATGAACTCACCCAACCTTGCCGCCGTGTTACTCTTGCTGGCGTCTGAGCAAGGTTGCCGCGGGAATCTCGTTGATTTTAAGTGATTTTACATTCGGCAGCTGTGTGAAATCCGGCTGATTCAGCTGGGTGTATGATGTTTACATGAAATGGACCCATTCTATTTCTTTATTGAGTCCAGTAGGATGCACTGTGTTTAATGTAAAGATCCATCGTTGTTCACTTTGGCGTAGACGTAATATCCTATCACCTCGCCTCCAGTGTGGTGATATTATCTCCAGGATAGTCCATTCGGGGAGGTGGAGATCGCATCCGGCGTGAGCCGATGGAAACGGGAGAATATCACTGGTTTCAACAACGACACATGAAATACGTTGTGGATGCGCATGGAGGATGGCAGACGAAGTCTATAGGACACCAGACCAACTCGTTCTGCCACCTGGAAAGGGCCGCAGTATCTGGATGCCAACTTACATGATTGTCCAGCTAAGTGGAGATTCTTGGTACTTAACCATACTTTAGTACCGGGTAGAAGTGTTGGAGCGGCATGTTGGTGGCGGTTTGCACAGCTTTGTGCTTTCTTTGCTGCAGAGGTGAGACGTCGCTGAAGGGCTCTCCAGAGATCGTGAAGTTGGGTAGCCACTGTCTGGGCCGCCGGTGAAGCGACATCGATAGGTACCGGGACGGGTGTCCTGAGGTGGCGTCTGAAGACTGTTTGAAAGGGAGATTGCCCAGTAACCGAGTGAGTGTGGTTATTATAGGCGAATTCAGCCCAGGGAAGGAGGGAAACCCAGTTGTCCTTTCTCTGCGAAATGAAGCTTCGAAGAAACGTCTTGAGGGAACGGTTCATCCGCTCGGTTTGCCCGTTAGACTGTGGGTGGAAAGCGGTAGACAAGATCAGTTGTACCCCAAACATTTTGCAGAGGGCACGCCAATACCGGGCTGTGAATTGGGGTCCCCAATCGGAGACAATGCTCTGTGAAAGGCCGTGAGCCCGGAAGATATGTTGCGTGAAAAGAAGTGCTAGCTCTGGTGCAGACGGAAGCTTAGGTAATGGTACCAAATGTACCATCTTAGAAAACCGGTCTACGGTGACCCAGATTATTGTGTTACCCTCGGAAAGAGGCAAGTCCACCACGAAGTCTGTGGCAATGTGAGTCCATGGTTCTGTAGGTATTGGTAGAGGTTGTAGAAGACCCCAGGGTCGGCCGCCGAGAGGCTTCTGTCGGGCACATACCGGGCACGAGTCTACGTAAAGTCGCACATCCTGCTGGACACGGGGCCACCAATAATGACGGTTTAATAGATCGAGCGTCCTCCCTCTGCCGGCGTGGCCTCCAATGAGGGAATCGTGGGCCCATTGCAGGACTTTCTTCCGGTCTTTGTGTGGAACAACTATTGTGGTGCTGGCTAATTCGATCTTTGCTGGGTCGATGACATGTTGAAGGGGTTCCTCCTTTTCATCCATGATGGCATTCCGAGAGAGCGCATCCGCTCGAACATTCTTAGATGCTGGACGATATTTGAGGGTAAAATCGAAGCGACTAAAGAATAGCGACCATCGTGCTTGCCTTGGGTTGAGTCGTTGAGCTTGGCTGAGGAACTCCAGGTTCTTATGGTCGGTATAGATCGTGATGGGGTGAGCGGCTCCCTCCAGCCACTGTCTCCATTCTTCAAGTGCCAACTTAATGGCAAGCAGTTCCTTGTCTCCTATACCGTAATTACCTTCGGCTGGCGTAAACCTCCTTGAGAAGTAGGAGCAAGGCAACAAATGCCCGGAGTCGGAGCTTTGAGACAGTACTGCCCCCACAGCTATATTGGAGGCATCAACCTCCACAAAGAAGGGCCTTGACGGATCCGGATGGCGCAGACAAGTGTCCAACAGGAAGGCCTCCTTTAAATCCTTGAAGGCCTTACATGCCTCGGCTAACCAAACGCGCGTGTCGGCCCCCTTTTTGGTCAAGGCGGTCAGAGGTGCGACCAGTCGGGAGTATTGCGGTATAAAGTGTCTGTAGAAATTGGCAAATCCTAAAAAACGCTGCAAAGCCTTCAGGCCTACTGGTTGGGGCCAATTCTTAATGGCGGACACCTTACTTGGATCCATGAGGAATCCCGTAGCTGAAACGAAAAGGCAGCGACTCCTGTTCGAAGAGACACTTCTCCAGTTTAGCGTATAGGTGGTGATTACGAAGGATTTGGAGCACTTGCCGAACCTGTTCCCTATGAGAGGTCAAATTCTGTGAGTAGATGAGGACATCATCTAGGTAGACTATCACGCAAGAGTTCAGCAGTTCGCGGAGGACCTCATTCATGAGGTGCTGGAACACCGCAGGAGCGTTACACAAACCAAAGGGCATAACCAAGTACTCGTAGTGCCCGTCCCGGGTGTTGAACGCTGTCTTCCACTCGTCCCCGGGACGGATACGCACCAAATTGTACGCCCCCCCTTAAGTCCAACTTGGTAAATATTCGGGCTCCCTGGAGTTTATCCAATAATTCTGGAATTAGTGGAAGCGGATAGCGGTTCTTTTTAGTAATGGCATTTAATCCCCGATAGTCTATGCATGGTCTCAAGGACCCGTCCTTTTTTGCCACGAAGAAGAATCCCGCCCCGGCGGGTGACGTTGAAGGTCGGATAAAGCCCTTGGCGAGGTTCTCAGCAATGTATTCAGACATTGCTTTGGTTTCAGGTTGTGATAGTGGATACACCCTGCCTCGGGGTGGAGTTGCCCCAGACACCAGTTCGATGGCGCAATCGAAAGGACGATGTTGGGGCAAAAGTTCTGCTTTTTCCTTAGAAAATACGTCCGTGTAGTCCGCATAATGACTGGGAAGGGTGACGCCGGTGTGAGCCAAGGGAATGTGCTGGACTGGTAGAGACTTGATACAAGATTTGACGCAGTGAGAACTCCATTGGGTAATTTGCAAATCACTCCATTGGATCACTGGAGAGTGCTGCTGGAGCCAGGGTAGGCCGAGGACCACCAGATGAACTGAGTTCTCCAGAACCAAAAACGAGATCTCCTCAAAATGTAGGATCCCGGTCTGCATGATCAGTGGTGCAGTCTCGGTAGAAATGTGGCCAGGCAGGCAGGTACCTTGTATGGAAGTAATCCGTAAAGGAGGCTCCCGGGATTGTGTGGCCAGGCGGAGCTGATGTACAAGATTGGCAGCGATGAAGTTCCCTCCTGCCCCAGAGTCAATGAATGCCTGAGTCTTGAAAGACCCTCCGGGATATCTGAGGGTTATAGAAACGGTACATAGAGGAGCAGCATTCAAACAACCTAGGAGGCACTCCTCCCTTACTTCTAGGCGCGGGAGTTTCCCGCTCGCTCTTGGCACTAAGCGAGGAAGTGACCTTTGCCCCCACAGTACAGGCACAAACCCATACTACGGCGGCGCCGCCTTTCTTCAGGTGTCAGGGACGCTCTTCCCAGCTGCATGGGCTCCTCGGATGTGGCTTCCGTGGACGTGCTAGCCCCCCGTGGGCCCGGTGGGAATGGGCGAGGAGAGGTTGGAGCCAGCGGAACTAAACGGCGGAGAGGACGCCCCTCTTTGGCCCTCTGCTGAAGGCGGCGATCGATGCGGCCAGCCACTTCGATGAGAGCATTGAGGTCCTCCGGAAGGTCTCGAGCCGCCAATTTGTCTTTTATCCTTGCAGCAAGTCCCTCTAAGAAGATTCCACGGAGGGCGTCATCCCGCCATCCGACCTCCAGTGCGAGGGTACGGAACTCCAAAGCATAATCGGCCAGGGGCCGAATTCCCTGCCTGAGTTGGAGCAATTCGGAGGTTGCGGAGGTCTGGCGAGCTGGTTCATCAAAGGCTGCCTTGAACTCAGCTACGAAGACATTCAAGTCGTTCAGAGCCGGGTCGTTCTTCTCCCACATAGGAGATGCCCAGTTCAGAGCCCGACCGTCCAGCAGTGAGAAGATGTAGGCCACCTTGACGGCGTCCGAGGGGAACTGGTTGGGCAGGAGAGCGAACCTTACGAAGCATTGGTTCAGAAAGCCTCTGCAAGCCTTGGAATCTCCCGCGTACCGTGCTGGCGCAGGGAGTTGCGTAAGAGTGTGAAGGGTCACCACTGGAGCCGGAACCGGGTCCGGTGCTGGTGGACCAGCATCCATCTGAGCGGCCAGTTGCTCCACAGTGACAGCCAGGTTGTCCAAGACCTGTTGCTGCTGTACTAGCCGTTGAGCCAGTCCAGGAATGGCTTGAAGGCTAGCGAGGTCTGCCGGATCCATGGCCTTGCAAACTGTTGTAAATCCAGAGGTGGATCCTTGGGCCGACCGTTGATGGAAGACGGTCAGGAGGCAGTTCAGGTAAGCAGGCAGGCAGGTAGACTGGCAGGCAGGCAGGCAGGTAGACTGGCAGGCAGGCAGGAAGGCTGGCAGGCAAGCAAGCAGGTAGACTGGCAGGCAGGCAGGTAGACTGGCAGGCAGGCTGGCAGGCAAGCAGGCAGACTGGCAGGCAAGCAACTTTCTTGGTAACTGTGTTGCAAGGCAAGGAAACCTAGGAGACGCCGGGTTTAAATCCCCCCAGCATCTGATGTCACAGAAGGGGGTGACGTCATAGAAGGAGGCGTGTCACAACACCTCTCTGTCTGCCCCAGCTCCTCCAGGTCTGCCACTCTAGGCTCCAGAGATCGGACTCGTTCTCTGAGAGCCAGGAGCTCTTTGCATCGCATGCACATGTACAATTTCTCACCGACGGGTAAAAAATCATACATGTGACACTCAATGCTGCTGGACTTAAGTTTTAGGTTGCTATGGGAGAAGGAATGTGTCTAATTAATGTCCTTTAAATGTATTGGTGAATGATCAAACTCTCAATAAGGTTTTTTTTTTGTTGTTTTTTTGAAAGTGGCACCTGCCTATAAATTAAAGGATGAACTTGGGGTTGGGTGGGTGAGGGTTGGGAAAAACAGTCTAACTTCAGTTAGTCACCCAGAGTGACTCTCTGCTCTCTTGTTTAACAAATGTTGGTACCTAATCAAACCAAATCATACTACCTCAACACCTTTCCAAGGTGAGTAAATGAACTGAACTTTTCAACCTTTTTATTTAGGTATATACTGCTCCTAGCTTATTTCTAGCTTCTGGTTAATTTTTTCCTTTTTTTTTGTTTTAAATATACAAGCACTCTGCTTACTAGCTGCCTTACAGACTATTGAAAATAAACACACTAACTACTGCTTACTACCTGCCTTACTGACTATTTAAAAATCAGTCTCATGTCTGTTTATTCGCTGCCTTACTGACGATTAAAAGCACAAACACATTAAATAAAATTCCCAAATAGTTAACTTCGCCCCAATACTTTAAAAAAGAAAATGTCCCAAGCAAAAACTTACTGATTCCTTTCAGCCACCAGCAAGGTGATCCTCTCCTCTCAAGGTGTCTTGATTTTACTTTTTTTTTTTTTGTAACGCTAACAAACTTTATAATACTTCCCTGCTAGGCTGGAACACAGAGCTGCAAAAAGGACAGACTGCAAAACAGCTTCTCTGAGCCTGTAGCCGCCTCGTGAAGGGGAGGGATCTGAACCACCAGATTTAACACCCCACGGACGCAAGGAGCAAGCATACAAAAGGATCACCAACCCCCAGCTCGTCCACCTTAATCAAAAGGGATGTTTCCCCCTCAGGACCTAAAAACCCCTTGAAAGGAAGGCTCTTAAACCAATTATTGTTCCCTAACTGTAGAACTGCGGGTTTTGCACCATCTACTATCTGCTGAAGACAGGGAAATACTGAGGAACTGCAGGTGGCACTTGGGTTTATGTAATAGCATCAGTAAAACTTTCTCTGTCTCCATCTACTGGCATGGATGCAAAACCCAGGAGTCTGGACTGACCTGGGTACATACAGGGAAGTCCTCTATGAACAGCTAATTTCCCATCGCATTGAAGAAATATTTTTCTTCAATGCGATGCTGTCAGCCAACTATGATCTTCATGCCCAGATTTCTACAATGCAATACTATTAGCCAATTGCGGTCTTCATGCCAGACACCGTGCTGTGTTTCGGACCATATAATGTCCTTTATCAAGGGCTTGTTTATTCAAGCAGCATGGCATTTCTCACATTGAAGAAAAATATTTCCCGAAGCAAGATGTCTTAGTTTTGAATTTAAACCATGGACTAAAATATTTGCAAGTTTTAGAAATATAGAGACTGAGAATTGATATCATCATTTTAATTTTCACGGGTGAAGGATATTATAAGAAGCACGTATAAAAAATAACCAAAAAATTGTTCCGGATTGACCTATGATTAAATATAAGGCAGAGTGATAAAAGGCTGTATAGCACCACACAATGATGCCTATTATGATGGTCATTACTTATGCTTCGATATAGATGTGCTGATAGTGGGAAATTAGTTGTTCATAGAGGACTATATCATTGACCTACAATTTCCACCATAAAAAGTGGTCGTTCTGAGCATTTATAGTAGAGGATTATACATACAGGGAAGAACATGTTTATTTACACCTTCAAAAAATTCTAATAGGTTTGTAGGGAAAAACTTCCCTTTGCTAAAATTATGTTGACTCTTCCTCATTAAGCCACATCTATCTATATGACCAGTACTTCTGTTTTTAAGAATACCTTCTACCATTTTGCCCAGCATTGACATCTGGCACACCAGCCTATAGTTTTCTGAATCACCCCTGCAGCCCTTTATAAAAATGTGTAAGACTTGAAATCATGTCCATTCTCACACTGATGCTTCAAGGACCTTAAGATTCTAATGCACAACCGTGACCAAAGGTGCATTTCTTACCTGGTGAAAAAAAGCTTTGTCAACCAGATTTTCGATTTGCTTCACTTTCTGTTCCCTGCCCGGCACAGAGGCCCTGCTATTCTGTGCAACTCTGCATGATTTAAACTTCTCATACTGTGACTGGAAGCTTGACGGGTCAATAACCGGTGGTGGGTGACAGTACAGCAGCTTGCCCTGTAGTGAGAAGGTGCGTTACTTGCATTACAGTTAGACTTCTACAAGCTATATCAGTCCTGGAGAAAGCCGGAGTCTCCGGAGGTTTGTCAGATCTTTTAAAGGACCAACAAAAAAGATGTTGTAGTATATGAGCTTTTGGGCCTTGCAGTCTCCTTCTTGAGATGTCAAGACCACAACCTATAAAGACTGTGGTGTTATAATTAATGAAGAAATTACTTACCTGATAATTTCATTTTCCTTAGTGTAGACAGATGGACTCAGGACCAATGGGTATAGTGTGCTCCTGATAGCAGTTGGAAACGGAGTCAGATTTCAATCTGACATCAGCACTACATATACCCGTGCAGGAAGCTCTGCTCTTCAGTATTCTCCTCAAAAAGCAATAGTGGATATATGAGTGTTTGGATAACTTGATTAACTTGAACTAGTTTATGTGAATTATAGCTGAAGACCGCCAGTGTCGTCAACCCGGTAACTATGAGTGTCTTTAACTGGGGGTAAGTCTGGCTTACCCGTGCTTGTCTTGCTCTCGAGGATTGTCACCCGAGGTTTCCGTATTTTGAGGTAGCCGTGGGCGGGATACTGAATCCATCTAAGAAAACGAAATTATCAGGTAAGTAATTTCTCCATTTCCTAGCGTGTAGCAGATGGACTCAGGACTAATGGGATGTACAAAAGCTATTTCCGAACCGGGTGGGAGGCTGCCCGTGGCCCTAGCGAATGCTGTGTCCTCCCTGGCCTGAACATCCAGGCGGTACAACCTCGAGAAGGTGTGAATGGAGGACCATGTCACTGCCCGACAGATCTCGGCGGGTGACAGTATCTTGGTTTCTGCCCAGGACACTGCCTGGGCCCTGACTTGTTGAGGTGGAGGCTTGCTTGCCTCTATGTAGGCTGCCTTGATTACTTCTTTGATCCAGCGGGCTATGGTTGCCCGCGAGGCTGCTTCCCCTTGTTTCTTCCCGCTGTGAAGCATGAATAGGTGGTCCGTCTTTTGTATGGATTCCGATCTTTCCAGGTAGCGGACTAGGAGTCTGCCGACGTTAAGATGACGTAGGCAGTGTGAGTCTTCCAAGTCCTTATTCGCGTCTGGAGATGGCAGCGAGATGGTTTGGTTTAGATGGAAATGAGAAACCACCTTTGGAAGGAAGGAGGGGACAGTGCATAGCCGTATGGATCCTGGTGTGAATCTGAGGAACGATTCCCGGCAGGATAGCGCTTGAAGTTCGGAGATGCGATGGGCTGAACATATTGCCACTAGGAATGCAGTCTTCAAGGTCAGGAGCTGTAGGAACAGACCGCGTGTAGGTTTGAAGGAAGCTCCTGCTAGGAAGTCGAGTACTAGATTGAGATTCCATAGGGGTAACGGCCACTTTAGTGGTGGTCGGATTTGCTTGACCCCTCTCAGGAAGCGGGAGACATCTGGATGGGAAGATAGACTGATGCTGCTACTTTGGCTCTGAAGCAGGCCAGCGCGGCCAGTTGAACCTTCATGGAGTTGAGAGACAACCCCTTCTTCAGGCCGTCCTGCAGGAATTCCAGGATCATGGGAATTTTGACTGTCCGCGGAAGGATGTCGCAGTCTTCACACCAGGCTTCGAATATTCTCCATATTCGTATATAAGTTAAAAATGTGGAAAACTTGCGTGCTCGGAGCAAGGTGTCAATTACTGCCCTCGAGTATCCACTCTTCTTCAGGCGAGTCCTCGCAATGGCCAGACTGTAAGGGAGAATCGAGTTGGGTCTTCGTGGAGGATCGGTCCTTCCTGGAGCAGGTCCATGTGTGGAGGTAGACACAGGGGGTTCCCCGCCAGAAGTCTTCGCATGTCTGTGTTCCACAGCCTTCTTGGCCAATCCGGGGCCACTAGAAGTACTAGCCCCCTGTGGTATTCTATCTTGCGGATGATCCCACCCAGTAGTGGCCATGCAGGAAAGGCATACAGCAGGTCTTCCTGTGGCCAGGTTTGGACAAGGGCGTCGATCCCCTGGGATTGAGGGTCTCGTCTGCAACTGAAGAACTTGGGAACTTGGGCGTTGGACTGGGTTGCCAGAAGATCCATGGCTGGGGTTCCCCAGTGGTCTATTATCAACTGGAAGGCTGTGGTTGACAGCCTCCATTCCCCTGGGTCTAGACTTTCTCTGCTGAGGTAATCCGTAGTGACGTTGTCTTTTCACTCGATGTGGGCGGTCGAGATCCCTTGCAGGTTTGCTTCCGCCCATGTCATTAGGGGGTCTATTTCCATGGACACCTGTTGGCTTCTGGTTCCTTCCTGGCGGTTGATGTAGGCCACTGTTGTGGCGTTGTCCGACGTGACTCTGACAGCTTCTCCGCGGAGTCTGTGACTGAATTGTAGGCAGGCTAGTCTGACTGCTCGGGCTTCCAGTCGGTTGATGTTCCATCCCAACTCTTCCTTGTCCCATTGCCCCTGGGCTGTCAGTTCCTGACAGTGGGCTCCCCACCCTCGTAGGCTTGCATCCGTGGTGAGCAAGACCCAGGTCGGTGGGGATAGTCTTACTCCCTTGCTCAGATGGTCTTCTTGTAGCCACCATAGGAGCTGGGTCCGTATCTCTGCCGGCAACTGGAGGCAGACAGTGTAGTCCTGGGACATCGGGTTCCATCGTGACAGTAGGGAACGTTGTAGTGGTCGCATGTGGGCCCTTGTCCATGGTAAGACTTCTAGGGTTGATGTCATGAGTCCGAGGACTTGGAGGTAGACCCATACCGTGGGGCGAACGTCGTTCAACAGTTTTCTCAGCTGGTCCATCAATTTCCTTCTCCTTGTAACGGGAAGGATGACTTTGTCCTGTTGGGTGTTGAACCGGACTCCCAAGTATTCTAGAGATTGGGAGGGCTGCAGACAGCTCTTGGTTGTGTTGACGACCCACCCAAGGGTTTGCAGTAGGTTCTTGACTCTGGAGGTCACCTGATGGCTTTCTTCTGGAGATTTTGCTCTGATCAATCGTCCAGGTACGGGTATACGAGGATTCCTTCTTTCCTCAGTGTCATTGCCATTACCACCATGATTTTGGTGAACGTCCGAGGGGTGGTGGCTAGTCCGAAGGGAAGCGCTCAGAACTGGTAGTGGTGTTCCATGATTGCGAAGCGTAGGAAGCGCTGGTGGTCGTGATGAACCGGGATGTGCAGATAGGCTTCTGACAGATCCAGGGAGGTCAGGAATTCGCCCTTATAAACGAACGTAGGGTTTCCATGCGGAAGTGTGGTATCCTCAGGTAGCGGTTGACCGACTTGAGGTCCAGGATGGGCCAGAACATTCCCTCTTTCTTGGGGATGATAAAATAGATGGAATAGTGCCCAGTATTTTGTTGGTGCTTGGGCACCGGTGTTATAGCCTCTAGGGAGAGCAATTCTGTCAGTGTGGTTTCCACTGGCGTCCTCTTGGAGGGGGAATAGCAAGGGGATTTCACAAACTTCTCTGGAGGGATGCTGTGGAAGTCCAGATAGTATCCCTCTCGAATGATGGTTAGGACCCACTTGTCCGATGTTATCTCGACCCATCTTCGGTAGAATAGAGCAAGCCTGTCCCCTATGGCTTCTTCCTGTGGATGGGTCTGTTGATTCTCATTGTGGGGTGTGGCTGGGGTCTGGACTTGCGCCGGCTCCCCTCTTGTGTTTGTTCCGAAAAACTGGCCCCTGCCTGCGGGGCCAGTTCTTGTACGGTCTAAAGCGCTGTGCTCCTCTGCCCTTGGATGTTCGGGGAGAGGGCACTGACTCTTGTTCTTGTCCTCCGGTAGACGAGATACTGGATTCGCCCCATTTGTCGGCTAAATTCTCCAGTTCGCTTCTGAACAGGAGGGCTCCTTTAAAGGGCATTCTCGTGAGCTTCGTCTTGGAGGTCGCGTCGGCTGATCAGTTTCGGAGCCAGAGTTGCCTTCTGGCTGCCACAATGGATGAGATGCCCCTGGCTGAGGTGAGTTCCAGGTCGGACGTCACATTCGTGAGGAAGGATATCGCTGGTTCTAATGTTTCGACGGGCATGGTAGCATTCCTTGCGAGTCATAAGCAGGCACAGCAGGCAGCGATCTGTAGTGACATAGCTGCTGCATCAAATGACTGTTTTAAGGATGGATTCCTGAAGTCTGTCCTGGACGTCCTTGAGTGCTGCTCCTTCGACTGGAATGGTAGTGCGCTTTGTGACAGCTCAGACCATGGCGTCCACTTTGGGAAACACCAGGAGTTCTTTGGCTGAGGGATCCAATGGGTATAGGGCTTCTGGGGCCTGTCTTCCTTTGAAACTGGCCTCCGGAGCATTCCATTCCAGGTCGATCAGTTGTTGTATGGCTTGTAGCAACAGGAAGTGGCGTGAAGCCTGACGGAGCCCAACCAGAAGAGGGTTCGTCTTTGGTTCTGCTGTGGCGCTTGTGCTTGGGATGGCCAGTTCTTTCAGGCTCAGAGACATGAGGTCTGGTAACGCGTCTCTGGAGAAGAAACACATCATGGTACGGTATGGTTCCGTTCCTGGAGAGATTTCTCCTTCCTCCAGGGAGTCTGGTTCTTCCTCCGAGGTGTCCGTGTCCCCTAAGAGGAGGCTTTTGTCCGGAGGGGGCACGTCTCAGGGAGGCCGAGAGGGGCCTGGAAGATTTTGGTCTTCTGGTGGAGGCTGTGGCTGTGTCGCCGGTGGCACCGATTGTGCCTGGACAAAGGTTTGCAGACCTTTAAAGAATTCTACCCAGGAAAAGGTTCCTGCATCCATATTGAAGGCAGCGGCGTTCCCAGAGGGGCCCAACTGAGAAGGGGCTGAGCTGGGGATAGAGAGGTCCGGGGTACTATCGTTGATGGAGCCAGATACTGGCCGGGGGGGGGGGGGGGCCCTTGTCCTGGTTCCCCCAGGGCCGCCTCGCACTGTAGGCACAGGGCAGTGTCCTCCTCATGTTGCGCAGCTCTTGTGGCAGGCTGGGCAGAGGACTTGTTTCTTGGCTTTCTTGGCCGGTGGTGCCATGGTTTGGACACGTATGGTCATTCAAGACTGGTCTGTGCGTTTATATGCGCGCACCGGGTGGCTTAGGTATGTGCTCTGGGGGAGTCGAAGATGTGCTTGCAAACCGCTAAGATATGCGTGCAGGCCGCTATGTGCGCTTACGGAGATGTGCGCGTCGCTATGCGCAGAGGCTTAACTTGTGCTCCCGGCGCTGTTGGGCGTGCCGCTATGCACCCGGCACAGATGTGCATGCCGCTACGCACCCGGCACAGATGTGCATGCCGCTATGCGCACAAGTAGGTTATGCGCCCAGGTTGCCGCTGTGCGCACGGCTCAGTTATGCGGACAGTACGGTGATCGAGGGGGAGAAATGGCGCCGACGACCACGCGGGCAAGATGGTGACCCCCCGGAGGGTCTCCACCTGGGAGGACCCTCATACCGGATCGGGGTCTAGCCGTTAAGACAGACGCCAACTGGCGATCTGTGCGGCTATCCGAGCCTCGGAGACCGGAGACTTTAAGAAAGTTTTCTACCTTATCTTGTCTCGGCGTTTCCCGGTCTCGGGCCAGGCGGTCTCCGGCTGCGGGGAGGAAGGGAAAGGTACCTTCACCGTCTCGCTTGGTATTGCACCCGCTGCCTCTCAGCCACTCCCGTTCCTGGGAGCTAAGTCCACGCCGGGAACCGGCTACTGGACCAAGGCTTACCTCTGAGAGATCTCAGAAATCACCTCAGGAATTCTCGACTGGGGGAGGGACCCTTAGGTATCACCATAGGAGAGCAGGGCTATTCTGTAGAAAGATAATTTCTTCTTTGTTTTGGAGTTTTCTTCTTTGGTTTGGATTTTCTAACGCTGTGCAAGCGTGTGTATAGTCCCGAACTGCTAAGGAGACGGAGAAATACTGAAGAGCAGAGCTTCCTGCACGGGTATACGTAGTGCTGACGTCAGATTGAAATCTGACTCCGTCTCCAACTGCTATCAGGAGCACACTATACCCATTGATCCTGAGTCCATCTGCTACATGCTCGGAAAAGAGAGAGTTTCTCAGTTGCCCCGAAATAATGCCATCACTTTATTTAAAAAGAAATGCTAAATTTGTTAGCCATGGCCCTGAACTCGTCTCTGAAGGGGCGACTGCAGAAAACTTAAAAGCCAAGTTATCCGGACACAGACAAGAGATAGTAAAATTGCTTACCTTGTAATAGGTGTTATCCCAGGACAGCAGGATGTAGTCCTCACATATGGGTGACATTATCAGATGGAGCCCTGATATGGAAAACTTCTGTCAAAAGTTTCTGGAAACCTTTGGCTGGCACACTGAGCCTACTGAGCATGCCATGATATTCTCAGCCACAGTGGTCTCCCTTCAGTCTCGTTGGTAGCAGTATGCGTGAGCTAAAAAAATAAAATAATAAAACGTATCGGACCCAACTCCGCGGGGTGGCGGGTGGGTTCTGTAAGGACTATATCCTGCTGTCCTGGGATAACACCTATTTCAAGGTAAGCAATTTTGCTTTATCCCAGGACAAGCAGGATGATACGTCTCACATATGGGTGATTAGCAAGCTACAGGCTGAGTCATTCTTGCATTATACCAACAGCATACAACTTGTGCAACAAGCACAACAACTGGTGTACTGCTGGAAAAAATGAGGCAGCCTGAAATCACAGCAGGATGGATGTAGGAGGAGTTGGTGTTATACTGGAAATAAGTTCTTTAAGACAGATTGTCCAAAGGCTGAATCTTGTCGTCCTTCTTTGCCCAAACAATAATGAGCTGCAAAGGTGTGAAGGGAACTCCATGTTGCAGCTTTACATATGTCAAGAATGGGCACTGAATGATAGTGTGCTACTGATGTAGACATAGCCCTTACTGAATATGCTTTTACTCGCCCCTGGAGAGGAATGTTTGCTTTTTCATAACAGAATTCGATACAGTCTGCTAGCCAGTTGGAGAGAGTCTGTTTTCCTACCGCAACTCCTGGTTTATTTTTGTCAAAAGAAACAAAGAGCTGTGTGGATTTCCTATGGACCGCCGTGTGGTTCAGGTAAAAAGCTAGCGCACATTTACAGTCTAAGGTGTGTAAGACTCTCTCTCCCTGGTGAGAGTGAGGTCTTGGAAAGAAAGTAGGCAAGACTATTGACTGATTCATCTGAAAATCTGTTACCACTTTTGGTAGGAATTTGGGGCGAGTGTGAAGGACTACTCTGTCATGCAGGAACCTTGTGTAGGGTGAGTATGTGACGAGAGCTTGTAACTCACTGACCCTCCTAGCCGATACTTTCCATGAAAGAAATTTTTCATCACAGGAATGTAGAGGCTCGAACGGTGACTGCATGAGTCTCGTCAGTGCTATATTT
Source organism: Rhinatrema bivittatum (assembly GCF_901001135.1). Lineage (NCBI taxonomy): Eukaryota > Metazoa > Chordata > Amphibia > Gymnophiona > Rhinatrematidae > Rhinatrema > Rhinatrema bivittatum. The sequence goes on from NC_042623.1 coordinate 230,757,620, forward strand.
AGGTCCCATTCAGTGACCGGTGGTCGAATGGGAGGCTTAAGGTGAATTAAGTCTCTCATAAACCGACTTACTAGGGGTTGTGCTGTTATTGGCGCATCCCCTATTCCCTTGTGGTATGCCTCTATGGCATTTAGGTGTACCCTTACCGAGGATGTCTGGAGACCAGAATCCGAAAGGTGGCATAGGTAATCTAATAAAGAAGGAGTGGGGCAAGAGAAAGGGTCAAAACCTTTTTGTGTGCACCACTTGGTAAATCTAGTCCACTTAAAGTAGTAAGATTTACATGTGGAAGGTTTTCGTGAAGCTACAAGAACTTTAGAGACTTGTGTCGAAAGATTAAGTGGTTGCAGAATTAAGCTTTCAAATCCAAGCTGTCAGGGCAAGAGTTGTCAGGTTGGGATGACGCAACTTGCCCTGATTCTGAGTTACGAGAATGGGTGCTGTGCCCAGGCGAATTGGCTCTCTGATCGAGAGGTCGAGGAGTATGGGAAACCATACTTGTCGAGGCCAGTACGGGGCTGTGAGGATCATTGTTCCTCTGTCCTGTTGTAGCTTCATGAGAGTTTTGGCTATGAGCAGGATTGGAGGATACGCATATAGAAGTCCTGTGTTCCAGGGGCGAGCAAAGGCGTCCCTGGGGAATGCTTGCCGATGGTCGTGGAGGGAGCAGAACCTTTCCACTTTGTGGTTCAGTTTGGACGCAAAGAGCACTATGGTTGGGCGACCCCAGCGTTGAAAGATTTTGCTCGCTACACGTGGATCCAGAGACCATTCGTGGGGATGGAAATGTCGACTGAGATCGTCCCCTAGGACTTTTTGTATGCCTGCCAGATAAGTTGCTCGGAGATGCATGGAGTGCTCTAGAGCCCAAGCCCAAATCTGCACCGCTTCCTGGCAGAGCAGATAAGGGCCTGTGCTTCCCTGTTTGTTTATGTACCACATTGCTACTGTGTTGTCCATTTGTATCAGCACAGTCTTGTTTGAGAGGCAGTCTTTGAAGGCATAAAGGGCATATCGCATCGCTCGAAGTTCTAAGAAGTTTATCTGACACTTCATTTCGAGCGTAGTCCATGTCCCTTGTGTTTGAAGGTTGTTGACGTGAGCTCCCCATCCCAAGTTGGAGGCATCTGTGGTCAGGATGACTTGCAGAGTTGACTGTTGGAATGGGAGACCAGCTTTCAATGCTGTTTGATTTGTCCACCAGTGGAGCGATAGGCGTAACTGGTGGGTAATTTGAACTGTGTACGACAATGGCTGGAAAGCTTGTAGCCATTGAGATTTCAAAGTCCATTGAGTTCTTCTCATGGCTAATTTCACCATAGGGGTAACATGTACTGTCGAGGCCATGTGGCCTAGTAGCACTAGAAGTTGATGGGCAGATGCGAACTGGTATTGGGTTATAGAGTTCTCCAAACGTGCTACCGTGTTTCCCCGAAAATAAGACATCCCCCGAAAATAAGACCTCGTAGAGGTTTTGCCAAATTGCTAAATATAAGACCTCCCCCGAAAGTAAGACCTAGCACATAATTCATGTAAACGATCGAATTAGCTATGGTATTCCCTCCCATACAGTAACGTGCACCCCTGCCGTTTTGCCACGCGTTTAACCTGCTAACTTACCGTCTACCCTTACCCCTGCGTTAGAGGCAGGGGTAAGGGTAGGCGGCAAACTTTCCCCCAGCCCCCGCTCACCTGCCCTGGCCACATCCATGGGTGCTGGTCTCCGGGGCAGCCCCAGTCCTCTCCCCTCCTCCCGAAGCAACGAATGTGCAAAAAAAATCGAAAAAGCAAAAAAAAAAAAGTTGCAAGAGAGAGAGGGGAGAGAGGACGGGCAATCCTACGCTCGGGATTGCCAGTCCTCTCCCCTCCTCCCGAAGCAAGGCGCGAAAAGCAGCCTTGCTCCGGGAGGAGGGGAGAGGACTGGCAGTGTACGGTAAAGCAACGAAGTGACTTACTTTTTTCACAGCCCTCCTCCGGAGACAGATCGCAGCTCCCCTGCCTCCCGGTGAAGATGGATGCCTGCACGAGCGAAAGCGGCCCCTGTGCGTGCGATTGGGCCACTCAATGCGTGACGTCACATGCCGTGACGCCAAACGTCGTGACGTCACGCATTGAGCGGCCCAATCGCACGCACAGGGGCCGCTTTCACCAGTGCAGGCATCCATCTTCGCCGGGAGGCAGGGGAGCTGCGATCTGTCTCCGGAGGAGGGCTGTGAAAAAAGTAAGTCACTTCATTGCTTTACCATACCTGCCAGTCCTCTCCCCTCCTCCCGAAGCAAGGCTGCCTGCACGGGCGAAAGCGGCCCCTGTACGTGCGATTGGGCCGCTCAATGCGTGACGTCACATGCCGTGACGCCAAACGTTGTGACGTCACGCATTGAGCGGCCCAATCGCACGTACAGGGGCCGCTTTCGCCCGTGCAGGCATCCATCTTCGCCTCCGGGAGGCAGGGGAGCCGCGATCCGTCGATGTCCGTCTCCGGAGGAGGGCTGTGAAAAAAGTAAGTCACTTCGTTGCTTTACACTGCCAGTCCTCTCCCCTCCTCCCGGAGCAAGGCTGCTTTTCGCGCCTTGCTTCGGGAGGAGGGGAGAGGACTGGCAGTTCCGAGCGTAGGATTGCCCGTCCTCTCTCCCCTCTCTTGCAACTTTTTTTTTTTTTTTTTCACTTTTTCACTTTTTTTTTTCCCCGCTTTCTTTGCTTGCTTCGGGAGGAGAGGAGAGAGGACTGGCAATCCCAAGCGTAGGAGAACCGTCCACTTCCTGGTACCTGTACCTGAAATGACAGATACCGGTATCAGCGTGTCCGTGAAGCATTAGGCCAGCGCACCCAGGATACTGTATAGCGCTCTATACAGTAAAATGGGTTGCGCGGGCCTAACGTTTCACAGATGCTTCTTACCGTAGACGCAGCTTGCATTTTTTAAAATTACTGTAAAGGGCATCACTCTTCTTTTTCAGTCAATCTGTGATTCTGTGAGCACGCAAGCCCAAAAGGGAAGAGAATGCAAGCTTTGTTTTGTTTTGTTCAGCAACTGCCCTATATATTGGTGATATAATTGGACATCTAGATTAATAAAATCTCATACAAATTGCTATAAGAAGGAAGGAATCAAATTAATCAGATTAGTCTGAGTTTTCTTTCTTCTGCATTTTCTCAAAGATCAACAAATGAATGGAGAAGAATGGATGGAAATGGACAATGTGCTCAACGCCCTGTTCTCTCAGGATTCAGTAACATCAGTGGTCATTTTCTAGGTTTGAGTCAGCAGCAGCCTCCACCTTTCAGTTTTTCCCAAAGGAGAAAAGGAAGCAAGTTAAAAATGATCCCAGCAGGCAGAAGTAGTTGAATACAGGCACCGAGGCAGGGAGAGCAGGCCCTCGAGGAGCGAGTTCATTTTTTTGTTCAACAATATACCAGTATGTGAATTCTTCTTCATGGAAAAATAAGACATCCCCTGAAAATAAGGCCTAGTGCATCTTTGGTAGCAAAAATTAATATAAGACACTGTCTTATTTTCGGGGAAACAGAGTTGATTGTTGGCACGGTCGTTTGGAAGAAAAGCTTTCGCCACTGTGGTGTCGAGGTCTGCTCCGATGAATGTGAGGAGTTGAGACGGGTCGATGTGGGATTTTTGATAGCTGATGAGAAATCCCAGGGAGTGTAATAGTATTATTGTGTTTTTTAAGGCAGACAGAGCTCCCTGCCTGGATGGACTTCTGATTAACCAATCATCTAGGTATGGAAAAACATAGATGCTGTTTTTTCTTAGATGTGCAGCAACCACTGCTAGACATTTTGTGAATACTCGAGGAGCAGAGGCAAGTCCGAATGGTAGGACTCGATACTGGTAATGATTTCTTCCCACTACGAATCGTAGATACTTGCGATGTTGTGTGGAAATTGGTATGTGTGCATAAGCGTCTTGAAGATCTAGAGAACAGAGCCAATCTCCCCGTTGAAGCAATGGAAAGATGGTTCCCAGAGATACCATCCGAAAGTTTTCTTTGTGAAGAAATTCGTTGAGATTGCGGAGGTCTAAGAAAGGGCGAAGGCCGCCTGTTTTCTTTGGAATTAGGAAATAGCGGGAATAGAACCCTTTTCCTTGTTGAGACCGGGGAACTGGTTCGATAGCCCTGGCAGTCAGCAAAGTAGAGAGTTCTACTTGGAGTTGAGGTGTGATGACCATGCTTGTCCAAAGTGGAATGGGTGGAGAATGCGGGGGTATTGTTTTGAACTTTAGACGGTAGACCCGATTTAGTATGGCTAATACCCACTGGTCCTTCATAATAAGACTCCACTGGTGTTTGAAATGATGGAGTCGACCTCTTACTGGTAAGTGGGGCATAGGGTTGATGGAAAGACCTCTGTTCTCTTGATTGACTTCAAAAACCCGCTGCTGAACCAGTTTGTGGTGGTGGTTGGGTTTTTTGCTGTTTTGGTTGGCGTGCACGTCCCCTTTGTGGTGGACGGTATGAATGCGCTGAAGAAGCAGGTAGGTAATATCTTCTAGGTCTATAGAAGGGTCTCCTGGTGTACCTTCTAGTTGATTTTCTTAGGGAGGATGACTGATCCGATGGTAGTTTGGAGAGTTGACGGAGTGTCTCGTGGTGATCTTTTAACTGAGAGACGGTAGCCTGAATCTTTTCTCTGAAGAGATTCTCTCCAGTACAAGGGAGATCTGCCAGTCTTTCCTGGACTTCTTGTCTGAGGTCCGAGGCCTTAAGCCAAGCCCACCTCCTTTCATTAATTGCTGATGCTGATAGGCGAGTAGATGTTTCAAAAGAATCATAAGCTGCCCGTACCTCGTGTTTGCCAGATTCAAGCCCTTCTGCAATTAGTGTGTTCAAAGCCAGTTGCTGTTGCTGAAGGAGATCATCAGCAATATCTTGAACTTGCTTCCACAAGTTTCTTTGGTACTGTCATATAAAGCTGGAACGCTGTAATACGAGATACCAGCATGGATCCCTGAAAAACCTTTCTTCCTAAGGTATCTAAGAACTTCTGTTCTTTTCCTGGTGGGACAGAAGAGTGTGGCTTCTGTTTCCTGGCTTTTTTCTGAGCCGATTCAACGACTACAGAGTGATGAGGCAGTTGGGGCTTTTGGAAACCTGGAGCATGTTGCACCAGGTATGTGGCATCTGTTCTTCTATTTATTTATTTTATTTATTTTAAGTTTTTTTATACCGATTTTCCTGCATAAAATGCATATCAAACCGGTTTACAATGAAACAGAATGAGCAGGAAGTAAAATTCCTTAGTCTAATACATTTAAACATCAATAATGAAATAATTTTAAACAAAGCAAAAAGCTAAATAACATTAATAAAAGTTAAATTATTAACATAAACATAAATATAATTATATTAGAAGGAGCACAAAGGTTAGCATGAAGGGGAGCACACCCGGCACGCGACGCCTGGTGTAATTGTGCCGTTATTTATTTATTTACAGCTTGTACTGAACATGGATGTTCCCACATCCTTTGCTGGAGTTCTAACAGGATTTCATGGATTGGTTTTGCCATTACCTCCTTTAGTGCATCAACGAATTGAAGGACTTCTAGGGCCTTGTGTCTTGTGTCCTCCTCCATCAGTAATTCGAAAGGAATTGTGTCCGCCATTTCTTTAATGAAGTTTGTAAAGGACAAGTCTTCAGGAGTCTTCTCTCTTCTGGTGGAGAAGGCAATTCTTCTCAGTATCAGTATCCAATTCCTTCCAGGGAGTATACTGAGGATGATAAGGTGATTCAGGATCATCTGGTTGTAGATGATGCTTTGTCTTAAACGCAGATTTTGATGGAATCTGCTCTGGCAGCATAGGAGGTAATGAAGGCATCGATAGAGAATCGATGGGTCTCGATGGCATCGATGGGAACTGATGTCGGGTATCACCCGATGGACCAGGACGCATTGGCATCGAGGGATCTTTTACTGGCATCAATGGTTTTGCCGGTTTTAGATGATGGTGAAGGCCCGATGGCCCTGGGACGGAATCTGAGTCCCTGTCATCTTCCTCAGATGAACCTGGGATCGGAATGGAAGGAGTCACCAGTGGATGCGCCGGCATCGATGGAGTCTATGGTTGCACCGGAGGTACCGGCGTCGTCGGTGCCGGTGGAGGAAATATACCGATCAAGGCGTCGATTTTGTTCAGCAAAGGCTGAAATAGACGGATCCGATGTCGATGCCGGGGTCGGTACCGGTGGTACGGAAGGAGGCTGGAAGTTTCGAAAAGCCTCGACAATGGCCTGCTGGACCATGGTAGTCACCTCTTCCCTGGAAACTGGGACTGGTTCCACTGTCACTGGGGAAGGTAAGACTGGCGCTACTGGCACTTCCACGACTGAGCATGGTGGCACAGTCTCTAACACCGAGCCCGGTGGAGAGCGCCTCGGTTCCTCGGGTATGGTAGGGCGTGTTGGTTCCAGTACCCGGACTCGCTTGGGCATCGGCTCGATGTCCTTCGATGTCGATCCGATGGGTCAGTGGAACGGTGTCGATGGCGTCTTTTTTTCTCGATGTTCCTTAGATGCTGAGGAAGACGCTATGGAGGACACCGATGGAGTCGGTGACGGACGGTCACCGGTCCTCTTTTCTCCTCGATGTTTTCGACTGAGGGAGATATTCTCCTTGGAGACGATGTCGACGATGACGATGGGGTTTTCTTAAACAACTCCTCCATCTTGTCCAATCAGGCACGCCTGCCCTTTGGTGTCATCTGGGCACAAGTTGAACAAGCCCGGACATCGTGGCCTGATCCCAGGCACAAAACACAAACATTGTGGGGGTCGATAATCGACATAGTCTGGTTACAATCTGGACATTTCTTGAATCCAGAGGTCATGATAGAAAGTTAGGCCAAGTAACGGTCGATGACCAGCAGATACCGTTAGTGAGGGTGACCGGAATCGACAGAAAAATGATTTAAAAAATTTACTCACCAATACTACGATGAAGGGAGACCCGATGACAATTATTTTGTGACTGAAAATATTTTCTTCCCTGAGGAAAAAAGTGAGGGAAAAATTCCCAGAGCTCCTAATCTGCTATGCTTACAGCAAGGCGGAATAAAAGAGACTGAAGGGAGACCCCTGTGGCTGAGAATATCATGGTATGCTGGGCATACTCAGTAGGCTCAGTGTGCCAGCCAAAAGTTTCTAGAAACTTTTGACAGACGTTTTCTGTATCAGGGCTCCATCTGATGATGTCACCCATATTTGAGGACTATCATCCTGCTTGTCCTGGGATAATATCTGGGTTCTGGTAAACCAGAAATGTGAAAGCGCTGGAAATTTCTTCAAACGCAGGCACATTTATGGTTTACTGAGCAAACTCTTCCAACTACATTTCCTGCTAATCTACCTGGAAACCATTAAAATACAATAGCATGTAAAAGGAAAATCAGTCCTTTGGTTCTTAAGATTTGCCATGGTAATCTCATTTTCAGGACACTAGCCTCTGCAATAGAAGGAACTTCAAATCAAGGCCCGCCCCTTGAGAAACACTGTTATAAAAAGAAGCTGTCTAGCAAGGCTCGAGGGGAAGACCTGGATGACTGAGCAGCAGCTCCCAAGTCTGGTCATTAAAGGCCTTTATTTTATTTATTTAGTCAGTTTTATATACCGGTGTTTGGTTTTTTGGACTTTCACAACGGTTTACAATTGTATAAAATAAAAGAACCTGTAGTACAGCATACAAACAACATCATTTAAAATAAAATTAACTTCTAAACTATAAAAATTACAATTAAATACTTAATAAAATACAAATAAAATATCTCACTGAAAAACTTAAAACTAATAAAAAAAAAATAGGGCCTGTTTTCATGTCATATCCATGTAAGTTTGGTCTAAAAACTTGTTTCATAGGTTTTAATTACCCTAAAAACCAGACCTGAGTGAGGGGAGAAAAAAGGACCCAGAATGATGACTCTGAACTCCTGCAGTCAGCTAATGCACAGCTGTGGGAATTTTCCTCTATGGCTGAACTCAACTGCATGTCTTTCGACACAAGGCAAACAGCAACACATCAGTCAGAAATACTTACATTCACATAGTCCTTCAATACATATCGAGCAGATCTTGGCTGGTCGGGTTGTCCATGAGCCGTCATAAATCCTCTCATATCTATGACAACAAACTTGTGATTGTTACACCCTGGAATATAAGACCTGTGTCGCCCACCACAATGTTTTATTTGGACTAAAGAAAATGGATTGCTACAAGGCCTTATAAAATAAAAAAAACAAAACAAAACATTTTCCCACTCTGAATGTAAAAACAAAACAAGACATTTTTTTAAGCTTTATTACCTGTATTTTGAAAGAGAATTCACCCAAAGTAGGGTACAACTTAAAAAAGCAAACAAGATATAACTGCAATCTTAAAAAGGCAAACCAATGTCATGAATAAGGTCCAGAGGGCCAGATGCACTAAAAAGGTTTTCCCATTTTGTGTCTATGGGAAAAATTAGCACATCTGACCCACAGGGTCTTGTATTTTCCATTCATGATCTACATTTGTTTTCCCAAGATATTCATCTGAAAAACTGCTGTCCACTGATCTTAACCCACTCTGTTAGGATACTTGACTTTTCAGCCCTCAGATTCTACTAGGGCCAAAATTAAGGCTTCACTGTAGAGTATGTCCCTAAGAAATGTGATCTGTACCATTTACAAATAGGCAGCAGTGAGCCTGCTTAGGAAAACCACATAAGATAATGGAAGAGGGGAGGATTTAAGCATTGGACGCTGGTGTAAATTAAGTGCGTTTGAACCAGTAACTAATTCTGAGTTTGAGGAATTATCATTAGTATCAAGACGCTCAAGATGTCTCTTGGATCCTTGCCTAAACTTGGTTACTGTACAATTTAAAAGATGTGTTTGTTAAACCACTGACCTTGTTTGTTAATATGTTGTTGGCTGAAGGGACCGTACCTGATATTTTAAAACAATAAATTGTATGGCCAATTGCGAAAAAGGGTAACTTTTCTTTGGATCACCCTCTTAAGTTATAGGTCAATTTCCATTTTGCTGTCTTTGGGGAAGCTTTTGGAAAAAGTTGTTATGATCCACTTAAACGAATATTTAGAAGCTATTGGCTGTTTGCATGCCTTTCAGTGCGGTTTTAGACTGCATCACAGCACTGAAATGCTGCTGGTAACAGTTAATGATTATCTTTTGTGCCACCATATTCAGGTACTGCTGTGACTGCAGTCTACCTTGACATCTCCGCAGCATTGGACTCAGAATAAACCATTTAATATTGTTGGCAAGACTGAGCCAGTTGGGGATAGGTGGAGTCATTCACTAATGGTTCAAGTCTTATTTGCAAAATCGTAACCAACAACTAAGTTTCGGTTCCTCCAGTTCTTCCTGGTACACTACTGCTGTTGGGGTCCCTCAGGGTTCCACATTGTCCTCTTTTCTTTTTAAAATTTACCTTTTAACACTGTGTCATGTTTTAGATTCCCTAAATATTAATTTTAGGTATCATGTGTGGACAATTTACAACTGTATTTTCCAGTGACGGTTGATCTTTCTTTGGTATTGAACAGTATTTGTTTCCTAACAAGCTATTTCCAACTGGATGTCTGAAAACGACTTGTCTTTAAATGTGTCAAAATCAGTGGCTTCTTGGATTTCTAGTATAATGAAACCTTCTAATCTTTCACAGCTCAGTTTTAAAGGAGGGAGTATTAAATAAGAGATCAAGTATTCTCCACAGCGGGTCCAGAGCGCTGGAATTCTCTACCTAAGACATTAGGTAACCTACCAGATAGAAAGAAATTTAAAAATGAGCTAAAAACTTGGCTATTCATGAACGCATATAATTTAACTTAAACACACAAAATATATGGACTTGAATGACAAAAGATAATTGTATCACAAAGAATAAACCAAACAGAGAACACAAGATTCTCAAACAACCCACAGACTTAGATGTGAAAACTACTATTCTTATCTGAAATTACTCATACTCCATGCCTTTTGTACTAGCCTAATTCCATATGTCCAAGAAACCGCCTTTTGATAGATGGACATTAATACCTACAGAAGATTACCAATACTGTAACCAATCATTTTGTTTCTGATTTTGCTGAACCTATAACTATGTATGTCACTTTGTAAACCGTTGTGATCTACACATGGAGTGACGGTATATAAAATGTTTAACTAAATAAATAAATTTACAGATCAAGCCTGGAACCTGGGGATTTATTTTGATTCTAAATTGGAATATTCCTATCAGTTGAAATCTGTACTTTCAAAAGGGTATTTTAAATTAAAATTGTTGCGGCATATTCGCCCTTTTCTAGACCTTGCTGATTTTCGTACGTTAGTGCAGGCTTTCATAATGACCACAGTGGATTATACATTGTGTTTCCTAATCATATTTACATGCATTGTAGAGAACACACAACCCCTATACTGAAGAAACTACATTGGTTGCCAGTTATGTAATGGCTTAAATTTAAAGTTTAACATTAGTGTACAAAGCACTGCAAAATGATACCCTGGGTATTTCAGAATTATTTTGTTTTTATACCCTTTCAAGAGATCTGCGGTCCTCTGATTTACATAGGAAAATTGGTTCTTACCTGCTAATTTTCGTTCCTGTAATATAACAGATCATTCCAGACCAGTGGGTTGTATATCCCTAACAGCAGATGGAGTCAGAGTGTTGTGTCCATCGGTCGCAGATGGCTGCAACCGTTCTGCCTTACATCTTTTCTTCCCTTTTCCTCCTCCTTGGGCAAGATGGCTGCTTCCGGTGCAGAGGGCCTCGGCATCTCCAGCTCAGCATGGGTGTCCCAGTCCACCATGCTCATTCCCGTAGCCTCCTAGGGCGCTTGCACGCACATCTCCTATGCTCAAATACACGTCATGGCGGGAACCTCGGGGGCATCCCCACCGCATGACGTCAATACCTCCGGGTATTTAAAGCCTCCGCTACGCTTCCACCTTTGAGTTAGCAAAGTTTCCAGTTTAGCTACTCTGACCGCTCTAAGCTGCATGCTTAGATGCTGCTCTACACTCCAGGGCCTTACTCTGTTTAGAAGCTCTAGGCACCCGCTCCTCGGGGGTCTCTCTCTCTTATTTCATTTCAGGATCTCCGGACTATCAGGTACTCGCTCCTCAAGGGCCTATCAGTCTAAGTATCCTGCACCACAGATCTTCAGTTCCACCATCTTCACTACCAGGAAGACCCTTGAACTACGTTCCAGCGAATACCTTCATGATCCGGTTCTCCAACTCCACCCACCAGGCTCGGCTTATCCCGCACCGCGGGTTCTACCTACCTTGAAGATCTGGGTGAGACTTCTACATCTGAGACTATCAGAACGTATTGGCACCTTACCGGACTCCAGTGCCTTTCCTTCCTGCCTCATACCATCTATCTACAGCAGTACAATAAAGCTTTCCACCTACAAGTGTCCGCTTTCTGTGTTTAGCCTATTGCTGTGGTTCCCCACGGAGCCCCTCCCCGTAGGAGGAGTCATCTCCACTGCGACTAAGGGTCCACACAATGCCACAAACACAACAGATTGCTAACTCCATGGACTCGGCTCAGCTCGTGGCCTTGCAGGCAATTCCTGGCCTAGCCCAGTGGATCACGGAAAAACAAAAGTCTTTGGAGAGCCTAGCTACTGCCTTCAATCAGTTGCATGCTCAACTGAATTCTTCAGCAACTGCTGTTTCCAGTGGTAAACCTTCATACCACTGTACCTTTATCCACACCTACCCGTTTTATGGGTGAAATCAAGATATGTAGAGGGTTTGTTAATCAATGCAGCATGCATTTTGCATTACAGCCTACCCTCTTTCCCACAGAAGCTTCCAAGACCACCTACATCCTATCTTTTCTAGAGGGATAAGCCTTGGCTTGGGCTTCACCGTTATGGGAACGTGAAGATCCTATCCTGAATGACCTACCAGGATTTCTAAAACTTTTCAAGTCTGTCTTTGATGACCCGGCTCGCCAGACTGTCGCTGGATCTGCTTTGCTCAATCTCCAGCAAGGTAACAAGCCGCTTACAGACTTTGCAATTGAATTTAAGACTCTAGCATCTGAACTACATTGGGACACTGGATGCTTACGTGCCATATTCATGGAGGGCCTCAACTCTCACTTAAAGGACGAATTAGTGGCTCGTGTTTTGCCTGATACCCTTGAGTCCCTGATGGAACTGGCTGGGAGAATTGACTGCCGTTTCCGAGACTGAACTCAGGAGGCTAAGAGTCCACGAAAGTCCACTATGGGGGCTAACCATCCTAAACCTGTGCCTATTGCCTCCAGCCTGCCGTCTGCTCCCTTATAAGAGGAAGAGCCTATGCAATTAGGCCAAAGCCATTTAACTTCCAAGGAGATATGTTTTCGCAAACGCATGGGGTTATGCATGTACTGTGGCCAATCGGCCATGCCATCCAAACCTGTCCCATCTGTCCGGGAAATGGATGGGCCTAGGATCTGCAGGAGGATTTCTCCTGGGCCTCACCTCTCCTACTCCTCCATTATCCTTACCAGTATCTCTGCTCTGCGGAGGACTTGAATTTCAGACTCTCATTGACTCTGGAGCCGGAGGTAATTTTATCTTGAAGCGCTTAGTTGAACATCTACGGATTCCTACCACACCAATAGCTAAGCCATTGCTATTGTCCTCTATCCATGGAGAACCACTTCCTGGAGAAGTTTAATTGACTACCCAGGCCATTGGCCTGCGCACCGGAGCTTTACACTCTGAATCAATCTCATTTCTCGTATTGGAAAAGGCCATGCATCTGGTTGCACTTGGGCTGCCTTGGCTTCAAGATCATATGCCACAATTTAATTGGGCCACATTGGAACTGTCCAGGTGGGGACCATCGTTACCTGGTTTACTTCCACAATACGCCTCATTCCAGGATGTTTTCTCAAAACAAGCAGCAGATGTACTTCCACCGCACAGAGTATTTGACTGCGCCATAAATCTGAAGCCTAATTCAGAACTTCCCAGAGGAAGAGTTTACCCTCTTTCAGTAACTGAGATTCAAGCCATTCAAGAGAACCTGCAGAAGGGATTCATTAGACCCTCCAAATCTCCTGCTGGTGCAGGCTTCTTTTTCGTAGGGAAGAAAGATGGCACCTTATGCCCCTGCATCGATTACAGGGGTCTGAATGAGATTACCATCAAGGACAGGTACCCCGCCCTTAATTTCTGAACTGTTCGACAGGCTCCAAGGAGCCAAGATATTCTCCAAATTAGACCTTAAAGGAGCTTACAACTTGGTGCGTATTCGTGAAGGAGACGAATGGAAGACTGCTTTTAACACCCGCGATGGACACTTCGAATATCTCGTCATGCCCTTCGGTTTGAGTAACGCACCTGCAGTCTTTCAAAATATGATGAACGACATCTTACGGGACTTACTTTATCAATGCGTAGTAGTATATCTCGATTATATATTGATCTTCTCCCAAGATCTGCAAACTCATCAGGAGGATGTCAAGAAAGTTTTAAGTCTCCACAAGGGGTCTGTACCCTTCCTGGGAAATATCGTTTCTAAGAATGGGTTTCAGATGGACCCCAAGAAATTAGAAAGTATCTGGGACTGGCTCCAATCTACAGGCCTGAAAGCACTGTGCTGCTTCTTGGGTTTCACCAATTACTATCGTTCCTTTATTAAAAACTACTCATCATTGACAGTCCCTCTAACCGCTATGACCAAGAAGGGAGCCAACCCGCCAATTGGTCTCCTGAAGCCATATCAGCCTGACGCTCAAAGAGGCTTTTCAAAAGAAGCCATGCCTCCACCCACATCGTCCTTTCATCGTCGAGGTCAACGCATCAGACGTTGGTGTGGGAGCGGTTTTAAGCCAGTATAGCAAATCTAATGTGCGCCATCCTTGCTCCTTCTTCTCAAGGCGGTTCTCGCCTGCCGAAAGAAATTATGGAATCAGAGACAGAGTTACTCGCAATCAAGCTGGCCTTTGAAGAGTGGCGTCCTTGGCTGGAAGGCGCACAACACCAAATAGTAGTGTACACCGATCACAAAAATTTGGAGTACCTCAGACATGCTCAGCGACTCAATCACTGTCAAGCAAGATGGTCCCTGTTCTTTAACAGATTTGACTTTCCTTTGAAGTATCGTCCGGGAGAGAAGAACACTCGGGCAGATGCCTTGTCATGATCCTTCTCCCCGCAGGATGTGCCAGACGAACCCCGTCACATCATTGAAAGTGGTGGTTCTTGCAGCCACTCATGCGGTACCCACCGGGAAGACGGTAGTGGCCAGAAATCTAAGGAAGAAGCTGTTGAAGTGGGTGCACGATTTCCGTCTGGCAGGCCATCCGGGACAGAGTTGCACCCTAGCTATGTTACAGTGGTACTACTGGTGGCCAACCATGAAAAAGGACGTACAAGCTTATGTGAGTTCCTGTGCTGTTTGTGGCAAGCAAAAACCATCAGCTGGACGTACTAGGGGCCTGGTACAGCCTCTACCATCGCCGGATGAACCATGGACTCATATAGCAATTGATTTCGGGGTAGACCTGCCACCATCCAACAGAAATAACACCATTTGGGTTACTGTTGACTGCTTCTACAAAATGGCACATTTTGTAGTGTTACCAGTATTACCCTCTGCTAAAGAGTTAGCAAAACTCTTTATTAAACACATCTTCCGCCTTCATGGGATGCCTAAGCATATCCTATCCAACAGGGGAGTGCAATTTACTGCAAAGTTTTGGAGAGCATTATGTCAAAAATTTGACATTGCCTTGGACTTAACCTCTGCCTACCATCCTCAGTCTAACGGTCAGACTGAGAGGATGAATAGAATGCTGAAACAATTTCTGCGATCCTATGTCAATTCCAGACAGAATGAGTGGGCTGAATTACTGCCTTGGGCAGAATTTGCCATCAACTCGCATCCTGCTACCTCGACGGGGTCTTCTCCTTTCCAGCTCGTCTACGGAAAACAACCACTGCCTCCTCTGCCAATTCCATTGTCATTGGCCTCTCCTGCTGCCCAGTCTACCGCAGCAGAATTATTCCAACTGTGGAAACAAAGGAGTTCCTCCTCAAAGCAGGACAAAAGGCAAAAAACACCTATCATGCTCATCATCAAAAGGCACCACAGTTTCAAACTGGAGACAAAGTCTGGTTAAGTACCAAGTACCTTCGACTTAAACTTCCTTCAGCAAGATTTTCACCTTGCTATGTGGGACCCTTTGCCATCCTTCAGCGATTAGGGAATCTGACGTACAGTCTAAAACTGCCTCCATCTAAGAAGATACACAACGCATTTCATGTATCTCTATTAAAGCCAGTGATACTGTACGAATTCTCCAGAAAAACTCCAGAACCTACTAGTCTGGATACTGAAAATGACATTGACTATGCTGTGGACGACATCCTTGATGTGCATAAAAGAGGCAAGACATGGGAATATCTCGTCTCAAGGGAGAACTATGGCCCAGAAGAGAACTCCTGGGAACCACTGGCCAACATTACAGATAAGGAGATGCTACGTCAATTTCACCTGGCACACCCACGGAAACACAACAGAGGTTTCAACACAGGTACAATAATCAGTATATTAAGAGCAAAAAATGACCTGTGTATCTATAATACTATCAATTTTATTTACCAACATCAAAAAGACAATTTTTAAAAAAAATGATTTAACACAGTTTGTTCAATACACTATACAACCATTCACTCACCATTCATACTGCATAACACTTAATACATGTCACAAATAACAAATATAATAAAAATGCAATCTCTGTAGCCCCTTCTTCTTCTATGATGGCGGTGTAATCCTTTCAAAGTATTATTTCCAAATATCTCTATTCCAGATTATTCAGTGGAATTCTCTTCTCATATTATTTTTCTTCCCGCCAAGAGACTCCTGTTTCACCACATAGTGGTTTCATCAGGGGATATGTCATCTATTTTGAAACGGATCACTGCACACCACACCAACAACCTATTGCTCCCAGAGGTTATTCACTCCAAAAGTTCATATCTAAAAGATACAAAAAACAAATCCTGCTTAAGGATGGATTCCAATCGTCTGTCCTGCGTGTCCTTCAGTGCCACTTCTCCCTCAACTGGGATTGTTGTTTGCTTTGAGACGGCACAGACCATAGCGTCAACTTTCAGGAAACGCAGGCGTTCCTTGGCTGCAGGTTCCAGAGGGTATAAGGCTTCCAATGCCCGTCCCCCTTTGAAGCTGGCCTCTGGGGCATTCCATTCCAGATCAATCAGTTCTTGGATGGCTTCCATCATTGGAAAGTAGCATGCCTTACAAAGGGACATCAAGATGGGGTGCTTCTTTGGTTTCACGATAGGGTCCGTGCCTGGAATACCCAATTGGCTGGATTTTAAAAGGGTTACGCGCATAAGTTATGCGCGTATCCCTTAAAAAAGCCCCTTGCGCACGCTGAGCCTATTTTGTATAGGCTCGGCGACGTGCGTAAGTCCCGGGGCTTCGCAAAGGGGGGCGTGTCGGGGGCGTGTCGGGTGGGCGGTGCGAATTTCGGGGTGAGGCCGAAGGCGTGTCGGGGGCGTGACGCCGGCCCAGGGGCGTGGTCGAGGCCTCCGGACCAGCCCCCGAGTCGGGTGATGCCGACAACGGTAGGGGGGGGTTTAGATAGGGCCGGGGGGGGGGGGTGTGGGTTAGGGAGGGGAAGGTGCGGGGGGGGGGTGTGTGGAAAGAAAGTTCACTCCGAGGCGTAGGGCTCGGCGCGTGCAAGGTGCACAAATGTGCATCCCCTTGCGCACACCGACCCCAGATTTTATAAGATACGCGCGGCTACGAGCGTATCTTATAAAATCCAGCGTACTTTTGTTCGCACCTGGTGCGCAAACAAAAGTACACGCGCGCATAAGTTTATAAAATCTACCCCAATGTCTTTAGGGTCTGAGAAACAAGGGCAGGTAATTTGTTCTTGGGGAAAAAGTGAAGCATGGTTCGGTATGGTTCCATCCCTGGAGGGATTTCTCCTTCTTCCAGGGAGTCACTCTCATCCTCTGAGGTGTCTGGATCTCTATTAGGTAAGTTCTTGGTTAGGCGAGGCATGTCTCGAGGCATCCGAGCCGGACTGGGACGGTCTAGAGCTCCCAATGGGGGATGAGCCTGGTGTACAGAGCTGGGCTGGTTGCGCTTGCACGAAGGTTTGCAGCCCTTTGAAAAATTCCACCCAGGAGAATGTCCCTGGGTCCATGTTGATCCCAGGGAGAGTTGGAGTAGGGGTCCCAGAGGTGCCCCCCTGAGGGGAAGTCATGCCGGAGATACCTGGGTCCTGGGAGCAGTTATCTGTAGTTCCGGACTCTCCTGCCAGTAGGGGTCCAGGTTTTGGTTCCCCCTGGGCTTCTTCGCAGTGCTGGCATAGGCAAGACTCCAATTCAGGCTGCGCGGCTCTTATGTGGCAGGCTGTGCAAAGGGAGTGTCCCTTGGCCTTCTTGGGCGGCGGTGCCATTGTTTTCCACAACTTTGTGCACGTGGCTGCCCTGAAAAACCAGTTTGTGCATGAGGTTATGCGCACGGGTGCATGCCCAGTTGTGTGCGCTGTGTGCTAAAGTTGTGCGCGTCGCTGTGCGCGCAGCTATGTGTGCGGCTATACTGGGCGCACGCAAGTTAGGCGCATCGGCCGCCCATCCTGCCCCGCACATACTGCCGGTCGAGGAGGGAATATGGCGCTGACGACCCCCCCTGAGGGTCTGCACATGTATGGACCCTTGCACCGGATCGGGCCCTAGCCCAAGTCGGGCTGCTCAACCCGATCAGTGTCCCTTTAAACCTCACTGGAAGAAACGATTGGTACGGTAATCCGAGCTCTGGAGACCGGAGACCTCAGTTAAAAGATTTTTACCTTACCTGGTCTCGGCGCTTACCGGCCGCGTGCCGGGCGGTCTCCAGCTGCGGGGGGAGAGGGAAATACCCTTCACCACCACGCTCAATTCTGTACCCGCTGCCTTTCAGCCATCCTGGGGGCTAAGTCCACGTCGGGAACCAGCTACTGGACCAAGGCTCACCTCTGAAGGATCTCGGAAATCACCTCAGGAATTCTCGACTGGGGGAGGGACCCTTAGGTTTCACCGCAGGAAAGCGGGGCTCGATCTTCTTAAAGATAAATTTCTCTCTTCTTTGCTGTACATGTAACACTATTTACCACAATACCCACTGGTCCTGAGTTCATCTGGCTACATGCTAGGAAATAGTGATTTTACCCTTTTCAAGATATTTAATTTGTAATATCCATTTTTCAATGTTGAGTTTGTGTGTTTTTTTCCTGGTTAGTCCACTGTTGATGATACCTATAAGCTTGCTATGGTGCCTCTCTCTAATAATCAAAGTGGTTTACAATGTAATAAATAAGTAAAAACTTTAACACACCAAATCATACAACACACTTGCAGCCATTGAATTCACATAATAAAAATAATAAAACACAAAACCTACTATCAGGCAGCTTAAAATTCACTGACCTGGGTCAGCCTAGTGGCACCGCTGGGCATTGCTATGCAGACAAACCTGTGTTTGATTTTTGGCTCAGGTCTTCCCATCCCCTGGGCCACCTAGGGGCTAGATTTAGGATTTATAATTGCAGGATTCTGAAAGGAGCTGTGATGACTAACCCCTGGGTCCAGCACCATCACTGCCACAACTGGCCTGAAGGACAAGGTATAAAATAAGGAAAAATATCCTCAGGTGGCTGTGAACGAAGGTTCGCAGCACCAGATCCCGATCCTGGCTCTAACTGAACTAGAAGTCCAAAGAGGCAAGAGAGAACTGCTGGGTCAAAAAACATACTTAGCTGGCAAAGACAGACTTAGGGAAGTCAACACAATTTTAGCTGTGTATAAAGTGCCTAAGCCCTTGAACATTTACTCCTTTATGCATAGGATGGATGTCACTATCCTCATAAGATTAAATCATCAAAAAGAAACCAAATGGGCAACTTTCTTTGTAAAGGAAACATCTACAAAGTGAAAAAAAAAAAAAAGAGAGACTGTCACAGCGGATACAAACCTAGAAGGAAAGGTCAAATGCCTCCTTTACTTACATCCAAATGCAGTTAAGAGTTCCTCAGATGTTGGAGGACGGTTTGGGTCCTCATCTTCTCTGGGTCTTATGATGCTGATCCCATAGATGGCTTCAAACACGTGCCTCGGGATACGCTGGCAGATGTATGTTAGTAAAGGAAAGAGGGAGCTGATGTGACAAAGTGAAGCTGCTGGACACCTTCAAATCCAATACTATTCAATATAAAACCTACATTTTAGCATTCATTTAACTAGAGGGTGATAATCACAAAGCTTAGCTCCAAATCAACTTTCTAAAGAGAAAGAACTTGGTTAGAGGCAACATGGACACTTGTGATCACCATATCTGGTGGCTAAATTGCACGTTAGGAGTGCTGTCAAATAAAAAGGTTCACTTCTTTCAGTGCTCTCTTTCTGGCTGATCTAAGTAGTCTCCTTCATTAGGCAAGTAAGCGACCACTGATGGAGAAGCACTAAACCTCACTAGGTCAGAGATGTGATGCAAATGCAATCTTGATCTCTTAAATCTAAACGTGGATACAAGTTTGGATAGTATAATATGGCGTTGCCCAGCCTGGTCCTAGACTTTGCAGCCCTTTGCCAAAACACAAAGAGCTGCAGGTGAGGGAGGTCTGTCTGAGAAGTGCTCATGGGCACAAAATGGTTTTCATCAAATCAGCATTTTCCTATGTCAAGATCCAATTACACATAATTCCTTAAATCTTACTTAAAAACGATACAGCATGTTCAGAAATACTATACTATTTAAAAAAATAAAATAAAAATAAAACCTTCAATCAAAATCAAAGAATGCAACATGCAGGAAGGATATAAGTGAAATAGGAGGAACGTGGTCCCGCATTTGATCTATAGGCAAAATCCCACAGCACGTCATTTCTGCTTTGCTGGAGGCGAAGGATGGCATCACCAGGCCTGGGCAGTCACAGAGACAAAGACCAGGCTCCACATACAGGGTCTGCAGGGAGAATACAGACAAGGAGCTTACAATGAAGAGTCTTACTATGCCATGTGGACTGTTAATATTGTGTCGTGGGCCAAGTTAATTGGGAGAATGATAGGGATGATGGTGGCAAGGAGGGGATTATGTTGCCGACAAAAACAAGGAGTTTTTCCTCATTCTGTGTGGGCCATTAAAAATGGTGCGTGGGCTGTGTTAAGTATGGAACTAGAAGAGAAGAGGGTGGCCTGGGGGAAGAGTATGGTAGAGATGTGAATCGTGTGATCGATCGTCTTAACGATCGATTTCGGCTGGGGGGGGGGGGGGGGGGAATCGGATCGTCGCAGTTTTGTTTTTTTAAATATCGTGTAAATCGTAAATCGGGGGAGGGCGGGAAAACCGGCACACTAAAACAACCCTAAAACCCACCCCGACCCTTTAAAATAAATCCCCCACCCTCCCGAACCCCCCCAAAATGTCTTAAATTACCTGGGGTCCAGTGGGGGGGTCCCGGTGTGATGTTCCACTCTCGGGCCACGGGTGCGTTGATAGAAATGGCGCCGGCGCTACCTTTGCCCTGTCATATGACAGGGCAAAGGTAGCGCCGGCGCCATTTTGGTTCCTGTCCCCCGACGTCACGAGCGTAGGAGATCGCTCCCGGACCCCCGCTGGACCCCCAGGGACTTTTGGCCAGCTTTGGGGGGCCTCCTGTCCCCCACAAGACTTGCCAAAAGTCCAGCGGGGGTCCGGGAACGACCTCCTGCACTCGAATCGTGTTGCCGTATTGCAAAATGGCCATATGGCCGGCGCCATTTTGCAAAATGGCGCCGGCCGTACAGCAACACAATTTGAGTGCAGGAGGTCGTTCCCGGACCCCCGCTGGACCCCCAGGGACTTTTGGCCAGCTTGGGGGGGCCTCCTGACCCCCACAAGACTTGCCAAAAGTCCAGCGGGGGTCCGGGAACGACCTCCTGCACTTGAATCGTGTTGCCGTACGGCCGGCGCCATTTTGCAATACGGCAATATGGCCGGCGCCATTTTGCAAAATGGCGCCGGCCGTATGGCAACACGATTCGAGTGCAGGAGGTCGTTCCCGGACCCCCGCTGGACTTTTGGCAAGTCTTGTGGGGGTCAGGAACCCCCCCCCCCCAAGCTGGCCAAAAGTCCCTGGGGGTCCAGCGGGGGTCCAGGAGCGATCTCCTACGCTCGTGACGTCGGGGGACAGGAACCAAAATGGCGCCGGCGCTACCTTTGCCCTGTCATATGGGCAAAGGTAGCGCCGGCGCCATTTCTATCAACGCACCCGTGGCCCGAGAGGGGAAGATCACACCGGGACCCCCCCCACTGGACCCCAGGTAATTTAAGACATTTTGGTGGGGGGTTCGGGAGGGTGGGGGATTTATTTTAAAGGGCCGGGGTGGGTTTTAGGGTTGTTTTAGTGTGCCGGTTTTCCCGCCCTCCCCCTTCCCCTCCCCCCGATTTACGATTTTTGACGATAAATCGGGGGAATTCCTATTATATATCGCCTCTAATGATTTTTGACGTTTTAAAATATATCGGACGATATTTTAAATCATCAAAAAACGATTCACATCCCTAGAGTATGGCCATGACTGTGTTTTCTGTTTATCTTATTGTTTGCTATAAACTGCTTTGAGGGTTTTGTATGAATGTAGCAGTATATAAATTTTAATAAATGCCTGAGTCCATCATCTAACACAATATCATTCATTCATCGGGGGGGGGGGGGGGGTGGAGATTAAAATCTTTTTTCAAAACACCAAGGAAGAGCTTTCATGTTTTGGATATTGCAAGGCGCCATCGCTCATTCTGCTTTTTCAGCCTGCGAGCTGGTTTGGTACCTGAAAATGCTTGGTGTGACCTGGTGTGGCAGACACCGACACTTTCTTGTTTCCAAGGATTGTGTTGATTGTTGAGCTCTTCCCAACATTAGGGTAACCCACCTATAAAGGAGGCACATACAGACAAGCTTTGTCATACTAACCATGGCTTCAGGAGATCAGTGTCCCGTACAACTGGGTGGTAAAGATCATTCTGCTCCCCTGCTCTTCTCTTCCTATTATCCTACTCCATTCCTCCTCCCCTCCCACCTGGTGTCTTATTGCACTTCCAGCCATACCCTTCATTTGCTTCTCGTCACTGGAATGAAGAAATTACTTACCTGATAATTTCGTTTTCCTTAGTGTAGACAGATGGACTCAGGACCAATGGGTATTGTGCTCTCCTGATAGCAGATGGGAGATGGAGTCAGTTTTCAAAGCTGATGTCAGCCTACATATACCCGTGCAGCATGCTCAGCTCTTCAGTATTCTCTTCGAAAAGCCAGTGTGGATATATGTTGCTTAATACTTGATTACACTTGAGTATACTTGATTAACCTTGAACCTGGTTCAACTGATTATATATAAGAACCTTTTTGGCACTGGAGACCGCCGGAGCACTGAAACAATAAACGCCGACACCTAGGTAACTACGGGTGTCTTAAAATAGAGGTAGGCCGTGGCTTACCCGTACAGTCTCAAGATTTGATATCCGAGGTTCTCTAATTCTGGAGCAGCCGTGGGAGGGATGCTGAGTCCATCTGTCTACACTAAGGAAAACAAAATTATCAGGTAAGTAATTTCTCCATTTCCTAGTGTGTCGCCAGATGGACTCAGGACCAATGGGATGTACAAAAGCTATTCCCCTACCTGGTGGGAGGCTGCCCGTGGCCCACTTAATGCTGCCCTTGCGAAGGCTGTATCCTCCCTGGCCTGGACATCCAGGCGGTAGAACCTGGAGAAGGTGTGTAGGGAGGACCATGTCGCCGCCCGACAGATCTCGGCTGGCGAAAGCAGCCTGGTTTCAGCCCAGACTGCCTGGGCCCTTATAGAATGCGCCTTGACCTGTAGAGGTAATAAAATTTGCAGATGATACAAAATTGTTCAGAGTAGTTAAATCACAAGCAGATTGTGATAAATTGCAGGAAGACCTTGTGAGACTGGAAAATTGGGATTCGAAATGGCAGATGAAATTTAATGTGTACAATTCTGGTCGCCGCATCTCAAAAAAGATATAATTGCAATGGAGAAGGTACAGAGAAGGGTGACCAAAATGATAAGGGGAATAGAACAGCTCCCCTTTGAGGAAAGACTAAAGAGGTTAGGACTTTTCAGCTTGGAGAAGAGACGGCTGAGGGGGGATATGATAGAGGTGCTTAAAATCATGAGAGGTCTAGAACGGGTAGATGTGAATCGGGGCACCAATCCGGGGCAACTAGTAGGACTAGTCCCCTGTGGTGCTCTATCTTGTGGCTGACCCTGGCACACAGGAGGTCTTCCTCTGGCCAGTTCTGGACGAGAGCGTCGATTCCTTGAGATTGTGGTTCTCGTCTGCGGCTGAAAAATCTGAGGACTTGGGCATTGCGACGAGTTGCTAGGAGGTCCATGGCTAAGGGACCCCATCGATTCAGTATCAGCTGGAAGGCTGTGTCCGCCAGCGACCATGCCCCCGGGTCTAGGCTCTCTCTGCTGAGACAATCCGCTGAGATGTTGTCTTTTCCCGCAATGTGGGAGGTCGAAATCCCTTGAAGGTTTGTTTCCGCCCACTCCGTGAGAGGGTCTATTTCCAGAGACACCTGCTGGCTCTTGGTTCCTTCCCTGGCGGATGATGTAGGCAACGGTTGTTGCGTTGTCCGACATGACTGACAGACTTACCTCGGAGTCTGTGGCTGAATCGCAGGCAGGCTGGTCTGACCGCACGAGCTTCCAGGCAGTTTATGTTCCATTCCGCCTCTTCTTTGTTCCATTGTCCCTGGGCTGTTAGCTCCTAACAGTGGGCTCCCCATCTTTGCATTCGTGGTGAGCAAGATCCAGTTCGGTGAAGATAGGTTTATGCCTCTGCTTAGGTGTTCTTCCTGTAGCCACCATTGAAGCTGATGCCGAACCTCTGTCGGTAGCTGGAGGTGAATTGAGTAGTTCCCCAGCCTCATGATGTCATGAGGCTGGGGACTTGAAGGTAGTCTCATACCTTGGGGCGAGCCGAGTTCAACAGGTTTTGTAATTGTCCCATCAGTTTCCTTCTCCTTGGAGGGGGAAGGTAGACCTTGTCCTGTTTGGTATCGAACCGGACTCCCAGGTATTCTAGTGACTGGGAGGGCTGTTGGCAGCTCTTGGCTGTTTTCACGACCCACCCGAGCTCTTGTAGT
This sequence comes from Rhinatrema bivittatum, assembly GCF_901001135.1. Taxonomy (NCBI): domain Eukaryota; kingdom Metazoa; phylum Chordata; class Amphibia; order Gymnophiona; family Rhinatrematidae; genus Rhinatrema; species Rhinatrema bivittatum. The sequence continues at coordinate 230,781,818 of NC_042623.1, forward strand.
AGGTTCTTGACTCTGGTGGTCACGTGCGACTCTCCTCCGGAGACTTTGCCCTGATCAGCCAATCGTCCAAGTAAGGATGTACCAGGACTCCTTCTTTCCTCAGTGCTGCCTCTATTACCACCATAATTTTGGTGAAGGTTCTGGGAGCGGTAGCTAGTCTGAAGGGTAGCGCTCGAAATTGTTAATGATTGCCCAGTATTGCAATGGACCGGGATGTGAAGGTAGGCTTCGGATAGATCCAGGGAGGTTAAGAATAACGGAGCGTAGGGTTTCCATGTGGAAGTGTGGTACCTTCAGGTAACAGTTGACAGCCTTGAGGTCCAGGATGGGCCGGAATGTTCCTTCTTTCTTGGGAACGATAAGATAGATGGAATAGTGGCCAGTATTTTGTTGAGACTTGGGCACCGGAGCTATTGCCTTCAGGCCGAGTAGTCTTGCTAGTGTGGTTTCCACTGCCAGTCTCTTGGAGTGGGAGTGGCATGGTGATCTCATAAATTTGTCTTGGGGGATGCTTTGGAATTCCAGGGAGTACCCCTCTCGAATGATAGTTAGGACCCACTTGTCCGATGTTACCTCGACCCATCTTTGGTCTGTCCCCTATGTCTTCTTCCTGTGGATGGGTCTGCATCTTCTCATTGTGGGGTATGGCCGGAGCCTGCCCCTGAGCTTGCTCCTCTCTTAATGTGCCTGTTCCGAAAGGACTGAGACCTTCCTGAAGAACGAGGTGCTTGGGACTGTGTGTTCTTGTAAGGTTTAAAACGCTGCGATCCTCTACCCTTGGTTCTTCTGGGGGAGGAGCGCTGATATGTTCTTTTGCTTCTGTCTTCAGGTAATCGGGGTACTGGGGATTCGCCCCATTTATTGGCTAACTTCTCCAGTTCGCTCCCGAACAGGAGAGATCCTTTAAAAGGCATTTTTGTGAGGTTCGCTTTGGAAGTCGCGTCAGTCAACCAATTTCGGAGCCATAATTGTCTTCTGGCCGCCACTGCGGTGGTGACACCCCGGGATGATGTGCGCACGAGGTCTGCGGTAGCATCGGTGAGAAAGGAGATCGCAGGTTCCATCGCTTTTCTGGGCGTGGTAGAGTCTCTGGAGAGGATCAAACAGGAATGTGCCACCAAAGCGCAGCAGGAAGCAATTTGTAGCGTCATTGCTGAAACATCAAAGGACTGCTTAAGGATGGCTTCCAGCCTTCTGTCGGGCGTCCTTCAGTGCCGCTCCTCCCTCCACATGGATCGTGGTGCGTTTTGAGACTGCACAGATCATAGCGTCCACTTTAGGGAAGCGTAGAAGTTCATTGGCCGTGGGTTCCAGCGGGTATAGGGCTTCTAGTGCCCTTCCCCCTTTATTTTATTTATTTATTTATTTAAAAGTTTTTATATACCGACATTCATCAGTGATATCACATCGGTTCACAGTGTAACGCAAACAGACGCCTGGGATGGCGCATTACATCGAACAAATAACGTCTAACAAATATAACATGTTAACAAGAGAGTAATTGAGGGGGGGGAGATATAAACAAAATTAGCAAGTATATACAATATGTACAATAATGGGAGCTAACATATAATATAAGATTTAGTCAAAATATAAGGTGAGGGGGGGTGAAGGGAGGGGAGTAGGGAGGGAAAGGAGAGGGGGGTAGCGCGGTGGAGAGAGATAGGGGAAGTTTAGGTGTATGCTTTCGTGAAAAGCCATGTCGTAAGCTTCCGCTTGAAAGTTTTTAGGCATTCTTCTTGCCGTAGTTCGACTGGCATTGTGTTCCAGAGAGTTGGCCCGGCGATCGATAGTGCACAGGCTCTCGTGGAAGTTAGTTTGTAGAGTTTGGGAGAGGGGGTAAGCATGGTGGCGAGATGAAGGTGTCTAGTGGGCTTATTAGATTGGTGGAATCGGAGGGAATGATTAAACCAAACTGGCCTCTGGAGCATTCCATTCCAGGTCAATCAGTTCCTTGATGGGCTCCAACATAGGAAAATAGCATGAGGCCTTATGGAGGTACACAAACATGGGATTCTTTTTTGGTTCCGATGTAGGTTCCGTGCCTGGGAGACCCAGTGTCTTCAAAGTTTGGGACACGAGGGCTGGTAATTCGTCCTTGTGGAAGAATCGGAGCATGGTCCGGTATGGCTCCATCCCTGGGGGAAATTCCCCTTCTTCCAGGGAGTTGGTTTCCTCATCTGAGGTGTCTGGATCCCCATCCGGGATGCTCTTGGTTAGGAGAGGCATGTCTCGAGAGCCTCGGGAGGTGCTGGGAAGGGCTTGTGCTTCAGGCAGAGTTTGAGACAAGTGGACAGCCGGTTGTGCCTGGACAAAGGTTTGCAGCCTGGACAAAGGTTTCCACCCAGGAGAAGGTTCCTGGGTCCATGTTGATACCAGGAGGGATTGTAGTGGAAGCTCTGGAGGAACTTTCCTGTGGGGGCGCCGAGTTGGAAATATTTAGATCCGGGGTGCCATCATCAGTGGTTCTGGATTCCTCTCCTGGCTGTGGGAGGTCTTGATTAGGTTCTCCCTGGTTCTGTTCACACTGCCGGCAAAGGAGGGATTCTAATTCAGGCTGCGCAGCTCTCAAGTGGCAGGCTGGGCAAAGGAAGGGTCCCTTGGCCTTCTTGGATGGTGGTGCCATTGTTTGTGCGCGTGTAGAGCTTAAAAACTCATCCGTGCGAGAGTTATGCACGTGGATGCGCTTAGTTGTGTGCGTCGAGAGCGCAGAAGTTATACGCACTACGTGAGCACAAGTTGTGCATGCAGGCGGCGGGCTTTGTGCGCGCAGCCCAGTTATGCACGCAGTTCTGCGTGCGGCCTAGTTGTGCGCACAACTCAGATGTGCGCGCAGTTAAGCATGTATCCCTACGGATGCGCTCGAGTTAGGCGCCTCGGGCTTCTGGCCTGCTCCTCGTGTACCGACGAGGGGGTAAAATGGCGCCGACGACCCCGGCGGCAAGATGGCGACCCCCCCCGGAGGATCTCCATGTGTGTGGACCCTCGGGGCCTAGCCAGAGGGAGGCTGCTCAACCCGATTTAAAACCTCGTCAGAGGAAGGTCGGTACGGCTATTCGAGCCTCGAAGAGCGAAGACTTAGAAGTAAAGGTTTCTACCTTACCTGGTTTCGGCGCTTACCGGTCACGTGCCGGGCGGTCTCCAGCTGCGGGGGGAGAGGGGAATACCTTTATCGCTGCGCTCAAATCTGCACCCGCTGCCTTTCAGCCACTCTGGGGGCTAAGTCCACGCCGGGAATCAGCAGTCGGACCGATGCACACCTCTAAGGGATATTGAAGTCACCTCAGGAAAAGTCTCAACTGTGGGAGGGACCGTTAGGTTTCACCGCAGGAGAAGCGGGGCCCTCTTCTTAGCAGGTAAATTTTCTTTCTTCTTAGCTGTACATGTTACACTATTCTCTTTTGGATAGTGTCCGCATCTGCTATGGGAGACAGAGAAATACTGAAGAGCTAAGCATGCTGCACGGGCATATGTAGGCTGATGTCAGCTTTGAAATCTGACTCCGTCTTCCATCTGCTATCAGGAGAGCACAATATCCATTGGTCCTGAGTCCATCTGGCTACACACTAGGAAAAAGAAAACTATTCCTTATCTGCTAATTTTCGTTCCTGTAGTACCAAGGATCAGCCCAGACGGTGGCTTATGTCCCCCGTCCAGCAGATGAAGTCAGAACAAACCTCTGAGGGAGGTGCCATATAAGTCCACATCCCTGGTCTCATTCCCCAGTACATAGACTAACAAAGTCAAAGAAAGAAAAGAGACGGAGGAATCAAGTCGAACCTCTGAACAATATATATATATATATATATATATATATATATATATATATATATAAAAAATCATGAGAACTGAACTAACAAGTGGTGCAAACAGCAACTTGCAAACAGAACTGAAGATAAGAATCTCCAGACAGAGAGAGTTATAAACACACAGCAAACCCCAAAGGGCAGATAGTCAGCCATATCGAGCAGGAAAAACAGAGGGAGGGCGTCTGGACTGATCCTTGGTACTACAGGAACAAAAATTAGCAGGTAAGGAATAATTTTCTTTTCCCTGTACGTACCAGGATCAGTCCAGACGGTGGGATGTACCCAAGCTTCCCTACTGAGGGTGGGCCGTAGACAGCCCTGCTCGAAGAACATTATCTCCAAAAGTCCCAAAAGACTGCGCACGGACATCTAGACGATAGTGTCGCGCAAATGTATGAAGAGACTTCCACGTGGCTGCTCTGCAGATCTCCTGTGATGAGACCAAAAGACGTTCCGCCCACGACGTGGCTTGAGAACGAAGCGAATGAGCTTACACCTCCATCGGTGGAACCTTCCCTTCGCCAATATACGCCAATGTAATGGCCTCCTTCAGCCAACGGGCTATCGTCGCCTTAGAAGCCATACCGCCCTTTCAAGGACCGGACCAGAGCACAAACAGGTGATCCGAGATTCGGAAATCATTGGTGACCTCCAGGTATCGCAGCAGGCAACGTTTAACATCAAGCTTTTGGAGCTCCCGAGAGTCAACCGAAGAAAAGGAAGGTAACTCCACCGTCTGATTAAGGTGAAATGAAGAGACCACCTTGGGAAGGAATGAGGGTACCATACGCAAGGTAACCCCTGAGTCGGTGATTCGGTTCCCTGCAGGATAAGGCCTGAAGCTCTGATACCCGCCGAGCCGAAGCAATGGCCACCAGGAAGATCATCTTGAGGGTGAGATCCTTAAGAGTAGCGGTCTGAAGAGGCTCGAATGGAGGTCCTCCTACACTCCTGGAGCACCAGGTTGAGGTTCCAGGAGGTGCAAGGGGATTGACGTGGCGGTCTCACATGTTTCACCCCCTTGAGAAATGAACCACATCTGGATGTGCAGAGAGAAGGGACTCGTCCCCCTGACGGCATAGTGTTCCCAAAGCAGTCACTTGAACCCGCAGAGAGTTGTAAGCCAAGCCCTTGTCCAGACCATCTTGCAAGAACGAAAGAACCTGAGCAATTGAGGCGCGAATCATCTGGGTGTTATGTTCCGAGCCCCATGCTTCGAAAACCCTCCATACCCGTACGTAGGCAATGGAGGTAGAAGTCTTGCGCGCTCGCAACAAAGTCAAAATCACCGCCTCAGGGTCCTGTCGTCTCAGGGTCCTGTCGTCTCAATCGGCACCTCTCAAAAGCCAAGCCGCAAGACAGAAGCGACCTGCCTCGTCGAAATATATCGGGCCTTGTAGAAGAAGACGTGGGAGGTGATCCAAACGCAGGGGTCCTCCCTCTGCCATGTTGAGGAGATCGGCAAACCAGGGACGTCGAGGCCACTCCGGCGCCACCACGATCACGGGCTCTGGTGACCCTCTATTCGACGCAAAACCTTGCCTATCAGGGGCCACGGCGGGAACACATAGAGAAGGAGATGGCGGGGCCACGGGAGCACCAGTGTGTCAATGCCCTCCGCGCCGCGTTCCCTTCTGCGACTGAAGAACCGAGGGGCCTTTGCATTGAGGGCCGTGGCCATGAGGTCCACGTGGGGAGTCCCCCACCGCTGCACAATCAGGTTCATCGCCTCCTCCGAGAGCTCCCATTCCCCGGCATCGAGTTGTTGACGGCTTAGAAAGCCCGCTTGCACGTTGTCCACCCCTGCGATGTGGGAGGCCGCTATGCGGAGCAGGTGGAGTTCTGCCCACTGCATCAGCCTGTCCACTTCCATTGAGACATGACGGCTCCTCGTGCCCCCCTGACGGTTTATGTACGCCACCGTGGTCACGTTGTCCGAGAGAATCCGTACCGCCCGATGTCGAACGAGGGGATGGAAGCCCTGCAACGCCAGTCAGACCGCCCTGGTTTCCAGACGGTTGATTGGCCAGTGCGCCAATCAACCAGGGATGATGTTAATCGTCCCTGCAGAGAGCTGGACTGGCATACCGCCCCACAGTCCGATAGGCTGGCGTCCGTTGTCACCACTATCCAGTCCGGCACATCCAGGGAGACTCCTTGGGCAAAATGCGACGGATCCAGCCACCAGCGGAAGCTTTCCTCGGCAAATTTGGGAAGCGGAAGGAGCGCCTGGAAATCACGCGATATCGGCTTCCAGTGGGATAGGAGGGCCCTCTGGAGTGGATGCATATGTGCAAAAGCCCAGGGTACCAGATCGATGGTGGACGCCATGGAACCCAGGACCTGTAGGTAATCCCAGGCTGTGGGCTCCAAGAGGGCGGAGAAACGCCGTATCTGGGCTCTTAAGGCCTGGGCCCTCTCTGGCTTGAGGAACACTTTGCCCTCCACTGTATCGAACCTCGCCCCCAGGAAATCCAGGGTCTGGGACGGTACGAGGTTGCTTTTGGCATAGTTGACGACCCATCCGAGAGACTGGAGAAGATGCACCACCCTGTCGACCTCACAGTAGCCTTGACCCAGAGATTTCGCCCAAATGAGCCAGTCGTCCAGGTAGGGATGGACTAGGATACCCTCCCGCCGAAGGGTAGCCACCACCACCACCATTACCTTTCTGAAAATGCATGGAGCTGTTGCCAGTCCGAAGGGAAGAGCTTGGAACTGAAAATGCTGTCCTAGGATCTTGAACCGGAGAAAACGCTGATGAGGTTTGAAGATTGGGATGTGCAGGTACGCCTCCGTGAGATCCAGAGAGGCCAGGAACTCTCCGCGGTGGACTGCCGCCAGCACCGAGCGGAGAGTCTCCATCCTGAAGCGTGGAACCTTGAGGGAGACTTGTTCACAGATTTGAGATCCAGTATGGGGCGGAAAGTGCCCTCCTTTTTGGGCACCACAAAATAGATGGAGTAGTGACTCCGCCCCGTTTCGGAGGGGGGTACGGGAAGGATAGCCCCTAGATGGATGAGACGATCCAAAGTCTGTCGGACCACGCCCTGTTTCAGGTGGGACCCGCAGGGGGAGAAGAGGAACCTGTCTGTTGGTGGTCGAACAAAATCCAACGCGTAGCCGCGCTTTAGAATATCTAGGACCCACTGATCCGACGTGATCCGGAACCACTCCTCGTAGGAGAGAGAGATCCGGCCTCCTATCCTGTGGATCGCCAAGTGAGCCCGCCTGGCATCATTGGCCGGGCTTTGCGGGCGCACTGTGGGCCAGCCCATCCTTGCCGGGCCTGCACCCTCGAAAGGGCAGATTCCAGGAGGTGGGACGGGAAGACTGGGTCCGGGGGGCCTGCTGTCTAGAATTCCGGGACCGGTGTTGGGTGCGAAAACGATTCCTGTTGGCCCCGAAGGATCTGTTGGAGCGCGGGCGATCTTCCGGAAGTTCGTGAACTGCATTTTCCCCCGAGGGACTTGATGATCTGATCCAGATCCTCCCCGAAGAGGAATTTGCCTTTAAACGGAAGCGACCCCAGGCGAGTCTTCGAGGAGGAATCAGCCGACCAATTTCTGAGCCAGAGGAGATGCCGAGCGGAGACCGCGGCCACCATGGACCGGGCCAAAACCTGTAGAAGATCGTATAAAGCGTCTGCCCCGTCGGCCACCACAGCCTCCAATCGATCAGCCTGGAGAGCCTCCTCTGGAGGGAGATCCTGTGAGGTAAGGAGCTGTTGTACCCATCGCAGACCTGCCCTTTGCGCCAACGAACTGCAGATGGCCGCCCACACCCCCAGTGCCGACACCTCAAACACCCGCTTGAGGTAGACCTCGAGCTTCCTGTCTTGTAGGTCTCTCAGAGCTATGCCTCCCGTGACCGGGATAGTGGTACGCTTGGTGACTGCAGAAACCGCGGAGTCCACCGCCAGAACCTTGAGTAGCTCCAAGAAATCCTCAGGAAGTGGATATAGCTTGTCCATCACTCTGCTCACCCTTAAGGAGGCCTCGGGGGAATCCCATTCCCGTGAAAGTAGCTGAAGGCAGGAGGGGTGAGTAGGGAAGGCGCACGCTGGGGGTCGGAGGCCCGCTAATAGAGGGTCCCCTTTCTTCGCCTTAGGCTCCGGACCTGAAGGCTCCGGAGGTGGATCAATATCCAGCTCCCGCAAGATATTGGGGATCAGGTCATCTAATTCATCGTGCTGGAAAATGCGGAGGACCCGAGGGTCATCCCCCTTCACTTGAGTCCCCAAAGGAGGGTCAACCATGGTCACGTCCGGGTCCCCCGGCGGCACCAGAGAAATCGCTCTGGGTAGACCTCTGGAAGGACCAGGCGGGACCCCGGAGGAGCCCAGCGCCCCTCCGCCAAGCTGCCTTCCGTCTTGCAATGGAGTCCCCTGCGGGGGCGGGACCTGTGCTAACTTGGGCGGGGGGGACCCAGGGTGACCTCCATAGGTTGTGCCATGCGGTGCAGAAAGGCATTGTGCATAAGCACAATGAATTCAGGTGAAAATGGTGGGAGGCTCGAAGGAGGGAAGGCCGGAACCTCCCGCGGCACACATCGCGGCTCCAGGGCCTCTGCCGAGGCCAAAACCGATGGTGGAGCCGAAATCGGGCCGTCAACATCCTCTCCCGAGAATCCGGCATTCAGCATGCTAGGGTCCAAGATGGCCGCCGTTCCCGCCACCCACGGGAACGGGCCCTGCCGTTGGTGTGCCTCACGGCTGCGACCGCACGCTCCTGCAGCGCTCTCCTCCTAGTCGCTGGTCTCCCCCTCGGGGAGACAGCCCGAGCAAAGTCCCTCCCTTGAGAGCCGGCCGCAATCAACACACTCCGCCGCTAGCGGGGGAGGGGAAGGAAGGTAGAAGGCGGAGCGCAGGAACTATTGGTGGAGGCTCTTTGGCGCCGAAATCTAAACCAGGGACCGCCCCAAAAGCCCCCCTCGCGTCCAGAAACACCGCCGGGGAATGGGACTTCCCGGCGGGTGGCAGCCCCGGGGAATTAGCGTTGTGGGGCTGCGAGCCGACTCTTGTCGGGGGGGGGGGGGGGCGGGGAGAGAGGCCAGTACCACCAGCGTACACCCCAACGGTCCGGCGCCCAGGATCGGGCCTGAGGAGAAAAATGAACAGAAAAAACTTACCCCACAATGCTTCACAAATTATGAGGCAGAGGAAGAAGAAGAAATCCCCCAGGCCTGTCCGCAAGTGCTCCAGGGAAAACAGACAGGCTCTAGTGCAGCAGGGCTGCAGAAATAACCCCGTCACCAAACTCCCTTTTTTTTTAATAAACTTGATCCCTCAAAGAATGAGAACAGGAGCCTAGCTGCAGAAGACAGACAAACACAAAGCCCCTGTCCTGGGGAACCACTGTTCCCCTGCTCACAATCTGCTGGAGTCAGAAACGTACTGGGGAATGAGACCAGGGATGTGGACTTATATGGCACCTCCCTCAGAAGTTTGTTCTGACTCCATCTGCTGGACGGGGGACATAACCCACCGTCTGGACTGATCCTGGTACGTACAGGGAATCAGCTATTACACTCTTACCTCAATTTCTCTTCCCTTAAAAGGCTTTGCCGTCATTTCCTTGCGGAGGCATCATAAATTAAACAATGTGTTGTCTCAGAGGCAAAACTATAAAGGAGAAATCTAAGAGAGGACTGCACCTACTTACCAGTCCTATTGTGATTTCTCCCTCTTTAACCTTTGCCCCTTTATGAGCAGCTCTGAATATCTCAAGGAGTTCCTTGCTCTGCACCAGGTGGCTGGAGTTGCAGATCTCTTTGCTTTGCACCGGTGCTGTACTGAGGTCCGAAGAGTCTGTGGTCCTGCACTGGTCTTGGTCATCTTCTGAGCAGGTCTGCCACTCCTCTTCCTCCTCACAATCCTGGTACTCATCACTATCCTCCTCCTCCTCGCTGGGAAGTACGGTGCTGGCAAGATACGGAAGGGAGCTTGCTAAGTTGCTCTCATCTTCCAGACTGCCACTTTCAGCTTCAGAGTCGTTTTCTCCTTCAGATCCTTCTTCCGGCTCTTCTTCCTAGCATGTGGAGGAAGAGCATTCTATCTGTGATACACCACTAAAGGCACTGGGACAGAAAGTGAATGTGACACTATCACCAAATCAGGGCAGATAGCCACCTTAAATAGTACTACAGTCAGAAGTAAACTAAAAAACACTCAATGAAACCTGAAAGTTAAAAATAAAGTTATAAAAAATATCCATTCCTGGTCTGCCTCTGAGAAACTTAATCCTGGAACCACGTCTGAAGTACAAATAAACAAGAAAGCATCACTTTTTTCTTTTTTTCCTGTGCAAAAGCAAACATCTGAAATAAGACGATAAAGACTTTCCGATCAACTGACTGCACGTGATCCCACTAACCAAACAGAGATGCACATGCCAGCCCTGTTGTTTCACCATACTGGTACCCAGCAGTGAAAGCATTACCTGCGATGCCTTAGCTTCAGTGCCCATCTGCTGACTCTCCAGCAGCGCTGACCAGAACACTACTTTTACGCCTTCAGCCTCAAAGAATCTTGCCCATGCTCGCCGCTGGTCCTCAGTCAGTAAATCTGCCTTGTTGACCAAAATAATGTTTTCTTTATCTTGACCAACTTCTTTCACGTAACACTCCTAAAGGAGAAGTTAGAAAAGATGATTAGAAAATCCCCTTTTAATTAACCAAGGCCTCAGATAATTGTCGCCATACAGGAAAAAAGTAATCTGTACACCTTATAAAACACATGCCCCAAGCTGCCTTATGCTATTGAGAAACGATATTCTCAGTCAAACAGGAAGGGGCAGCGAGAGAGGATGACCAAAACCATGGGAAAAGACCAAGAAAGGTTCTCTCCTATACCTTACTGTCTGTAGGAACAAGGGACAGAGAGAGCTCTATAATCTTCACGACCTTTCAAAATAAGTCAGATTTTGTGTCATCTACAGAAAAGCCAGCCCTTTAAAATGTGCTCACTTACCAGATCCTGGCACCTGAACAGGAGAGGATTCCTGCCATCCACAATCTGAACGACAACATCACTGCAAAAGAGAAAAGCAAAACCAGTCTGCGCCTGCCACACAACCCAGGGGGTACAGCAACGTATGTTTACCATCACCTTCTCTCTGTGCCTTCCATGTTTAACCCCAGTTTGTATCTGAACATTTAGTGATGTAGCCAAGTACTATTGTTGTGCTCAGTCTTAGCACGCCCACAGGTCACTTTCAAATTATGTACAAGTCAGACGGGTCATGTGTCTCATTACCAGTGGAACGTTCTCATTTATCAGATGCATCAGTTACAACTTAAAATACAAAACCCCTTTTCACGTTATTGCCAGAATCATGTACGCATGTATAACAAAGCAAGCCTTACCTCCGTTCAATGACCCTCCACAGCTGACGCCAAAAATCTAAATTCCGCTCAAAGGGAGTCAAAATCAATTTCTGTTCCTCCTCAAGTCTAAATTCCAAACAAAAAAGTTATAAATCAATCGTTTTAGAGAAGAACTGTTTTTTGTAAACTACCCTGGGCTTTGGCATGTGGTGGTATATAAATACCAAATAAAGATAAAGATATTGCTTTCTTGGCTATAGGAAAATTGGTTCTTACCTGCTAATCTTCGTTCCTGTAGTACCATGGATCAGTCCACACAGGGGGTTGAGCCTCCTGTCCAGCAGATGGAGACCGAGAAAAACTCAAAGGGTATCCTATATCAGGACAGTGCTCCCCGTTTCCCTTCAGTATAAACGTTAAAGCAGAGAAATGTAAAACTGTAATCTTAACTAGAGAAAAATCAAGCAAGTAAACCCTGTAACATCCAAATTGTAACTTGAAATTTAAATCAATACAAAGAACCGCTCTTATATATATATAGAATATACTTCCGGTGCCTTAAAAGTCTGATATGCTTGTGCTTTGAGAAAATTAGTAGACACTCCCAAAATGTGTGAATGAAAAACACTTCGAGTGGTCGTATGAAAATCAGAATGCAGCCAGGGCGGGCGTCTGGACTGATGCGTGGTACTACAGGAACGAAAATTAGCAGGTAAGAACCAATTTTCCTTTCCCTGTATGTACCCGGATCAGTTCAGACAGTGGGATGTACCAAAGCTTCCCTAAGTAGGGTGGGACCGTGATAGTCCCGCTCGAAGCATCTGTCTGCCAAAGGAACCAAAAACCGGCGCCTGTACATCGAAGTGATAATGACGAGCAAAAGTATGCAGAGATTTCCAAGTAGCTGCTCTGCATATCTCTTGCGGAGAGACCAACTGGCTCTCTGCCCAAGTAGCCTGTGAACGCAAAGAATGGGTCTTAAAGCCCTCTGGAACCGACTGGCCCCGACAAATATACGCCGACGCATTTGCCTCCTTTAGCTATCGAGCAATGGTAGCTTTAGAAGCCTCGTTTCCCCTATTTGGGCCGCTCCATAAGACAAAGAGATGATCAGAGACTCTAAATTCATTTGTAACCTGTAAGTATTGCAGTAGTACTCTTTTTACATCAAGATGCCATAGGTCACCGCCAGGTGTGCTTGCAATGTCTTCTGGAGAAAAAGCAGGAAGCTCCACTGTCTGATTTATGTGAAAGGAGGACAAAACCTTTGGTAAAGAGGATGATACTGTTTTAAGGGAAACACCTGAATCAGAAAAGCGAAGAAAAGGCTCCCTACAAGACAAGGCTTGGAGCTCGGACACTCTCCTGGCTGAGCAAATAGAGACTAGAAATACAGTCTTAAGAGTCAGGTCCTTAAGCGTGACCCGCCAGAGGGGTTCGAAAGGCACCTCGTAAAGAACTCGAACTACCAGATTAAGGCTCCACGACGGACAAGTAGCCCAGACAGGCGGGCTCAAATGCTTGGCTCCTTTGAGGAATCAAATGACATCCGGATGGGCCACCACCGCGTAACCATCGACCCGCCTTAAGAGGGAATCGAGATCCGAAACCTGTACCCGCAAGGAATTGAAAGACAAACCTTTGGAGAGGCCACTCTGTAGGAAAGAGAGGACATGGGACCGGGGCCTTGCATGCCAGTACTCCAGAGTCGGCACACAGTCTCAAACACTCTCCATACCCAAATGTAAGCGCGCGAGGTAGAAGTCTTATGTGCACGCAACAGAGTGGCTATGACTTCCTCCTTATAACCCTTCTTCCTCAGTCGCCGCCACTCAAAAGCCAGACTGCTAGACAAAAGCAATCTGCCTGATCAAAAAATACAGGACCTTGCTGCAGCAGGTTTGGGAGGTGACTGAGGCGAAGAGGATCGTCCTTTGCGAGGTTCACCAGATCCACGAACCATGGTCTCCGGGACCATTCTGGCACCACGAGAATGACCGGCCCCCTGTGCAGTTCTATCCTTCTGAGTACCTTTCCCACCAGAGGCCAGGGTGGGAACACGTAGAGGACGACATCGCGAGGCCAGGCCAGGACTAGGGCATCCACGCCTTCCGAGCAGTGCTCCCGTCTGTGACTGAAGAATCTGGGAGCCTTCGCATTCCTCAGGGTGGCCATCAGGTCTAAGTGGGGAGCTCTCCACTTGCGCACGACAAGATCCATCGCCTCTTCAGACAACTCCCACTCTCCGGGGTCTAGATGTTGACAACTGAGGAAGTCGGCTTGAATATTCTCCTTCCCCACAATGTGGGAGGCTGCTAGCCAATCCAGATGGTGGTCCGCCCAGGAGAGCAGCTTCCAGGGCCATCAGACGACTCCTGGTGCCTCCCTGGCAATTGATGTAAGCTACTGTGGTGGCGTTGTCGGAGAGGACTTGCACAACCTTGCGACGGCTCAAGGGTAGGAAAGTCTTCAGTGCCAAATGGACTGAGCGGGCCTCCAGACGACTGATGTGCCACTGGGCTTGGACTGGGGACCATTGTCCCTGGGTTGACTAATTCTGACACACCGCTCCGCAGCTGGAGAGGCTGGCATCCATCATAACAATGATCCACTGGGGCGTCTTCAGGGGCATCCCCTTCAACAGGTGAGCGAGTGAGAGCCACCACTGCATGCTGGCAATGGTAGAGTCAGAGAGCGGTAGAGGTGTTTGAAACTCCTCCGAGACCGGCTTCCAGCGGTACAGCAAAGCTTTCTGTAAAGGACACATATGCACAAAAGCCCAAGGAACCAAATCTATAGTTGAAGCCATAGAGCCCAGGACCTGGAGGTAGTCCCTGGCCATGGGCACCTAGAGAGACAACAGATGCTGTACTCGATCCATGAGCTTGAGCGCCCAGGCCTCGGGAATACTGGCCAGACCCCTGTTCCTCCAGGGTGACCAGGACTATGGCACCGAGCTCTTGAAGCTTGTCTAGAGTCTGGCACACCGCTGGACGCTTCCGACTCCCGTAGGGAGAGATTAAGTAGCGGTCCAGGAGATCCCGAGCAAATTCTAAAGCATAGCTTCTTTCGATTACCTCGAGGAACCACTGATCCGAAGTAATTTTGACCCATTCCTCGTGAAATAGGGACAGACTTAAACAAGAGCCCGAAGGAAAAAAGGACTTGGACTGTTTAGGGCGGTCCTAAGGCAGCTTATGAATCTTGTTGTCGCCCAAAGATATAATAAGCTGTTCCAGGTCCTCACCAAAAAGCAACTTACCCTTGAAGGGGAGAGTGCCCAACTGCGATTTAGAAGAGAAGTCTGCCGCCAAATTTCGCAGCCAGAGGAACTGTCTGGCCGACACCGCAGAAACCATGGCTCTGGCCTGCACCCTGAGAAGATCATAGAGGGCATCAGCTCCATATGCAACCGCGGCTTCCAGCCACTCCGCCTGTTCCGCTTCTGCAGACCGGAGGTCCTGGGTGCTGAGTAGTTGTTGAACCCACTTGAGGCTTGCCCGCTGCATGAGACTGCTGCAGACTGTCGCTCGAACACCGAGCGATAGGACTTCAAAAATCCTCTTGAGGTGTACCTCCAACTTCCGATCCTGAAGGTCCTTCAAAGCTGTCGCTCCCTTTGTTACAGCGGACACTGAAGCATCCACCTTAGGGACCTTGAGCATCTCTAGGCATTGGTCTGGGAGGGGGGTAGAGCTTGTCCATTGCTTGTAAGCCGGATTCAGGAGCTTCCCACTCTTGGAGTAGTAATTGCATTAGCATAGGATGAAAAGGAACGTGGGGGGCGGGGGGGCTCTCAATCCCGCCAGGACAGGGACTACGTTACTGGAACTCAGGGTAGTCTGTGTTTCCTCCGGAGGGGCATCTATGCCCAGCTCGGCCAAAAGAAATGGTATGAGCGGGTCCAGCTCCTCCCACTGGAACAAACATCCCACTCGACTGTCGGATTCTGAGTGAGAGCATCGGCATCCGGGTCAGAGTCTGGAATCTGAGGGGTGGGGTAGAAGGATCCGGCGGGTTTTGCCCCCCAGGTATGGTCCTAATCTGAGTGGTCCCTTGGGAAACAGGAGGCTGGGAACCCTGGGCTGCAGATACCCGAGGCACTTTGGCAGGTGGAGGGCCAGTAGGAACCTTCACAGGAGGCGGGGTCTGTGGAGGGTTCCTCCTGCTGCAGCAAGCTGGCCACATAAGCCTTATGTAGCAAAAGTACAAAATCTGTGGAGAAATGAGCGGGGGCTTTACCTGGCCTTGAAGGAGGGGGTACCTCATCCAGGGACCACATCAGAAGGACCCATGGGGCTTAAATCAGGGGGGGGAATGAGGAAATTCCAAATCCCTTCCCCCCTCTAGTAAGGAAACAGACTCAGTATCCGCCGACAAAATGGTCGCCGTTCCCATGGTTTTCACGAACGGGGCCGGCCTGGCAGCACGCTTGCCAGCTCTGACTTGAACAGCTGATTTCTCCTGCATCGATGAGGGCCCTTCCCCGCCGGGTAAACAACTTGAGCAAACTCCCTCACGGGAAAGCCGCGAGGCAGGCTCTCCACAAACAATACAAAATGGAGACCTTGGTATCCTTGAATGGGGGGGGGGGGATGAGGGGCTGCTGCAGGAAAAACGGCAAAGATCCCTTGTGCCTGGCTGCGAGCGGGAGAGAGAGTAAAAATAGCTCTGCTCCCCGTTCCTTCCCCCGTAAATTGCTTGTTCTTGTCCAAGGTACTGAGAAATAAAATGCTCTCGTTAAACTTTTTTTTTTTTTTGAAGCAGCTTAAAGAAACAGAGGAATAAACCTCTCTGTCAGCCAGAGACCCAAGGCATGAAACTTCTCAGGGGTCTCAATGGGGGAGGGACTGA